>NC_142122.1:2245000-2547500 GCF_056152115.1 Neolamprologus brichardi
ATAGGCCACCGATAGTAAGTGGGACCTTATGGCTCCTGGACTGAGGTAGGACAGATCAATCACAATTTCTATTGTTATAAGCAGGCTTGTAGCCAGTGTGTGTGTGTGTGGACAGACTGGGTTATTTCCATACAAACTGGGCCTTTGAGTGCTTGACAGATGAGCCAGCACGCGTCATCTTGAACACAAACATCATGTAAACACAGACTTCTCTCGTGTACACAGTAGAGACGCGATGCAGCTCGACTGCTTCCAGTCTCAATTTACAATCCAGACCTCAAACAGCGTTTACACAGAGAGCTACGCTTTGAGCGAAGACGATCACACGCCGTCCGACTGAGGTCTCTGTAGCCGCCATACTGTCATTCATTTCATCGTTCACACATTTAGATAATACAAACTACTGCTTTTATAATTCAAGGCCTTTAAATCACTTGGTCCGCTTTCAAAATGCTGAAACGGCACCATTACCAGACTGAAATATTGCACGCCATCTAACAAGCTACAGGAATTACATGCGCTGCTACTCAACTGCCGCCACGGGAGCTTTTTCCTGGTGTTCACCAATCGCTGCGTGATATATAAGGCCATCAATAAAAGCGTAGTAACAGCCTAACAGCTATTTCTTTGGGGTTAATGAAAGTCTGAATCACACGTGAAGAGCTACGCCATCCTCTTCTTCATCTGCACCCCAATTGTTTACACGCCTGCCTGCATTTAAAACCTTACTGCCTGCCTTTAGCAGGTGACCCAGACAGCATGAAGCTGCGTTTAGCCCCGTGCATTAAATGAATCTCCTCAAAGAGAGGAGCCGGCGTGAGGAGGAGCATGAATGGGCCGGCTCAGCTGGATGAGTGGATGGGCTGAAGGTTCAGTATGTGCAGCAAAGCAGGAAATGCTGCGTTCGAGCAGATACACAAAGCTGACTGAACAAATCTCACAAAGTGGATGCACGCACGCTTGTGCGTGTGCGACCACCAGCCCGGCATCCACTGCAAAACAAGTTAAACTCAGAATCTCTGAATTATGCAGCACTCAAAGTACTCGGCGGCTCGGCGGCAACAGGGTTCGGTTATTACTGTTGTGCAAGCGTCCGCTGAAAGCCAAGAAGGATAACCTCGGTGCTGTGTCCGTGGTAGCTCTTCGACCTGTAGCTGCGTGAATCCAAGGGGTCAAAGCCCGCCGCGTGTCTTTTGGTCAGCCTCTCGGTGAGCGCCGTATGAAATGAGAAGTCTTGGCCAAGATGCTGTCAACAGCAGCTTTTAGATCACCTGCTTTTTATAGCAACCACTCCAGACACTGCTGGCATCGGCTACCAGCAAACACTCTGAAAGCCAAATATAAATTCAACCACAGCAGCAAGAAATAGAAGCACGCAGGCCACCATTATGCTCGCCCGACTGCGCCTCAAAATGCATTTCACTGGAATCAAGAAACGTGCCGAGAAACTGAAAAGAAATCAAGTTTTTGCTCATTTAAATGTGATCCTTTCAAATCCTTTTGTCTCCGTGTGGAGTCCCTGTGGTTTCCCTCTGCAGGGCCTCTCTACCTACAGACAGTGAAAGGCCTTCATCGCCGTGCGACAGCGAGCACAGATGTTACCCGTGCACCTTATATGGAGAAAAATGTGCAGAGGAGAAGACATGAAACATCGGCGTTTCTCGGCCAGTGCGCGAGCACGTTGAGAATTAATGATGACAGGCGCAGTCAGGGGAAAACACTTCCAAGTTTTTGTTCCCGACCAAGACTGCTTTTCACACGGAGCATCAAAAAGAAGCGAAGACGAGAGCAGTCGACAGTCAGACGGCTGTTCTTAACGTTACTCAACAAAGTGCATCAGCTGTTGATGCACTGACTGCAGTTCCAGTGTAATTATGTCACAGAGCCATGCTGTTTCTGAGCCACCCAAAGAGAAGCCAGCGTGGCCTCACCCTTTTATCACTCGTAAACAACTTTGACGGCCCTGCCAGATGAAACTCGCCCCTCGTGCCGCAGAAGGACAGAACGAACCAGCTAAGCTATCACATGTTTTCCACTAAATTAAGAGCCGCACTCGGTCAGCTTTGCTCTGGTTCAAGACCCCGTTCCAATCCAGGGAAAACAGAAAAGTAAAAACAACGTGTTCCTTGTGGCGGAGGACTTCTGTGCCGCAAAAATGTGAACCGCAGAGGCCAAAATATGCACACGGTCGGCGCTATTCTTACTGATCTCGCACAAAAAGAACAGGGAACACACATGAGATCAACGCAGTTATGTAAGTAAATAACTATTTCTGGATAGTCCATTAAAGAGGCAGGGGGGCTGATAGGCCTGATGCAATATAAACCGAGCACGCAGCGTGTTCCCCCTGCAGAAAAATAAACACAAGGCATTTGCTGAAGTTTGTCCTCCTGTGCATGTTGGGCTCAGCATAATTCCTGGATAGAAATGACCGGAGTAAATGATTTACATTTACAGTGCAAGCACATATCCAATCTGTCTCGCTGCAAAACACTGAACAGACTCCAGCCAAAGCCATCAGACAGATAAATGAGGCGGCTCCTCGAGTCAAACATTAGCCACTGTTTCATTCTCATCTGTGGCATTTAAAGGTAGGAGGACAGTCAGACTGACACCTTCCTGGGGGTGTTTCCATGACCATCCCAAAAGGCATGCCAGGCCCTTCCTCCTTTAATCCACAGCTCTGTTTGCTGTGGGCTGACCCTTCGCTCCGGGGGTCCCGGGGCCCTTTTGTTGCCTCTGTATGTGGCTACAGCCCTTCCACCCCAGCACAAACCCAAACAATGCAAGTGGCAGGTAATTCACATCCTGTGTGTCCCACATCTCCCAGCCTATAAATGAGAAAGCCTGTGACACTGCTGCAGCTACAACAGGTCTGCACTCGGATTTATTGCGTGAATGAAACAGCCACGCAGAAACCTTTAGTGGGACTTTTAGATCGTGTCCAAGCACAGTTTGTGTTTATGGTGCTGCTATTTATTTATCACCAATAAAACATAACGATTACTGCTTTTCAGGTAGGAAAGTCCAACAACATCCACAGTGAAGGCTTTAATACGTGACAGATCCACAGACGGAAGAAAGGGGAGATCAACGTGAATAATTACACGACGGCAGAAACCTTCAGAATAAAACAGATTTCTCTATGAAATCATTCAAATTTTAAATCTGGATAACCGGACGTGCTGCAGTCGGATTACACCGCTGCCTCCGTCACTGGTCCACTTACCGGACAATTCTTTGTTAAATTGTTAAACTTTTTCGCGCAGAGTGGGAGACGCGTGAACGGCCGTCTATTAAAAACAGCGTGACTGGGAATAAGTTCGTCTACAACTTACCGGCTAACGCTTCCACCCGTGAAACACATTCCCCGCAGCACTCCTGCGTCCTCCTCTCTGAAAACTCTTAATATACCAGCGCTGCATTAAAAAGTCTGCGTTTCTTGGAGCTAATTCCACGATCCCTCCGTGTCCACGCCAAACGATCCCGGGTCGGAGCGCCAAGAGACTGCGGACTCCTCGCAGACAATGTGGGGTTAAACTCCTCCTTCCCACGGACATCGAGAGGGGGGATGGCCGAGAGCCTTGAATAGACTACAACATGGAGCACCGTGGAAGGAAATCTAACCGTGTGACGAACCAAGGTGTTTCAAACTGTGGTTCGTGGACTTTTTAGGGGTCGCGAAGAAAGACTTTAGGGTCCTCAAAAATATCAGAAAAGTGTTCATTTTACACTTTATTCATGAGCACAGCTCAGCCTGTGACCACAGTTAGCTTCCTGTAGTCAGACTGAAAAGAGAAAAAGACACCGAACTTTATTTAACCTGGCTGTTCTCTGATTGTTAATTAAAAAACTTCTTGGGTGTCCTGGGTTAGAGCCTAAGCTTGATTTGAAGTGACTGCTACACAGATAAAAAATCAATCAATCAAAAGACTTTAAAAAAGAAGCAGAGCAGCGAGGAAACGTCGTCAGCACCAAGATTTCAGGAGACGTCTTAATTTGAAATATGTCCATGAATTATAGGGAGGCACCAACATTAAAATGAGTTTGGGGATGTCGTGGATATAATCTGTGAAAATGATCATATTTTATACTGTGTGTTTATAAGCATCTTCTTCCTTAACCCTTTAAGACCTACCATAGAACCAAGTCTGCCAGAGCTTATATTATATTTTTACATGCTGTAGTGACATTTTTGGGAGCATTTCAAGTTGCTATACATCAATACAACCATTACAGCCTTAATTTTAATAATATGTCTGCATTAAGTGCATAGTAATTACATAAATTGCTAAAAAGTGCAATAAACTACAAAAAAATTGAAAATCGTTTTTGTTTTTTTAACATATATTTCTAGTTAGAGAAATTTAAGAGGCTTATCCCTCAAAACTGTAAATACAAAAAAGTTGCACAAACTAGTTTCCCACCACAGGAAATTTATTTTGAGTGTCTTCATAGTTTTATTTTTGAAATACACCAATTTTTATATACTGCAGGAAAAACGAAAAATAAATATTATAATGCAAATTTGCAAAAAAGCAGCATATGCATCAGAATAAACTATTTCCAGCAGTGCAATATGAGTCCTAAGCATCCCAGAAACCACACAGAAAGTCATAAAGTCAAAGATAACTTTTAAAAACACCAGTATAGGCTCATGAGGCCCCGATGGTAAAAAAAACCCCTACATTTCCGCAAAATGACGTCACTTCCGGTTTCGGGCAGGTCATGGCGGACATGCGATAGTTCACGCTGATGGACGTAGGAAGTGTTATGAACAGCTGATCGGATCGGCAAAGCGTGTTTCTGGAATATTATGTTTTTGTTGCTGCAAGTGCTTTTTATGCAGTTTTTGCAAAGTTATATGTGGAAGGAAACTGTGACCGAGGACAAGCTGATGGCATAAGATGTAAGTACAACTACTCCGGTTTCATATGCAAAAAAAATTATTGCGCTAGCTCACGTGGTTGCAGAGCTACCGGGATTTAAAAATAGTTACGCAAAACGGAGCGTGCCGCTCTGACCGGCTTTAAAGGATTAATGCAGTATTTAATTACACATAGAAAGCTGAGAATAACGCTGATGTAAGGGGGGCCGAGGGCTCGTCGGGGCTTCAGGTGAAGAAAATGATACTGCAGTTAAACGTATGCAATTATAGATTTAATGTAAATATCCATTAAATGTGTAGACTATATTTTAAAGTTAACTTATGGGTTGTTAGTTAGTTATTATATAAGATGAGGTATGGGAGGCAAACTGATTGGGTCACTGACACCAAACGATTTGTTTCCATCTGCATTTATGACCACAGTCAGAACAGGCGTGAGCATTTCACTCTTTCCTCTGAACTCTTCAATCATTCTGCAAAGGTTCAATCCAGCATTAACGAAACTTTCTTGGGGCAAGTCGTTGAGTTTAAAGCCTTTTCTCCACGACAGTCCTTCACCTGAAGCATGTCCTGCCTTGGAAATGGTGAACAGGGCATCTTTTACATAACAGTGACAACCCTGACTGTCACGTGGGCTGATGAACTGATAAGCAGTGTGATAGGGAACAGGTTGGTTTTTCTCAGGAACTCAGAAAGTATGCGGTAGCTGCCACTATCGCTCTTTCTCTTGAACTAAATTTAAGTCCTTTGTTCCATTTTCTTTCTACCCTTCTTTGTCGAGATGTCTCAGATTACTGATAACATGACCGTTACAGACTTACTTCCTTAAAACTCCCTCCCAACTGGCACAAAGCTTGAGTTTCATAACGTGGCTCTTTGGCCGGGTGTGCCAGCCCAGCCCGCCCTGTCCAGTCTGCATATCAGCCAGTTTACAGCTGTGGCCACAGAGCCTGTCGTAGAGGCAGATACAGTATTTCTACTCCTTTCATCACAGTCTGATCAGCATCTGTCATCACAACAAGCAGCCTTTCATCCCCCTTGGTTGGATATACATAGCTTTGGGGATTTTAGCTCCAGTTAACCAAGCATGTTGTTGTGAAATCAACATATCTTAATATGCATCTGCAGGAGTATCAAAGGATTTCAGAGACAAATTAGCTTGTTAGGGAATGTGAATCATTACAAATGGAACTTGTTGCGTTTGAACTGATTCACATCTTTTTATTTTAGTGCAATAATCAACTGGGCAACCAGTGACATGCCACCGATCCCAGCACACAATGTTTCCAGGGCAGAATCCTGGATACATTCGGACGCTTCCTGTGTCATCTGGCAGCGTTCAGGAGCTCTGGTCACTCCACATCTCATTAAACGTAATTGGCTCTGACGGTCATCCTGCCGCCCGTCATCCCCTCTGTGTTTGTCAGCCTGGCACAAGACGACGGTCCTGACTTTGCCACTCCTGCGAACACACCGAGCAGTGAGGACAGGGCCGGTGAAATGAAATATTGGTATTGTCAGTTTATTGCTTTAAAACACAACGGGGAGCAGGAAGCATTGAGCTCAGCCAGAAACGTCTCATTTTTACGCTGACGCAATAAAACAGCTCGATGTGGGCTTCCACATAGTGACACACATCCACACCTCGGTCCCTCCTTCCTCGCCTCTTAAATGAGGCTTCTCAACACCCCCGGTCCAGCTATTCCGACTGTCATCGCTTTGTTCTGCCATTACGGCTTCTCTAATAGGATCGTCGCAGTCCGTGCATTTCTATGCGAGTGTGTGTTACTGTACGTGAGACGCAGGGAGGGGGCTGCAGAGTCCCCGATGAGTGATGCTCACACCCGTCTCATAGCTGCCTTTTGCAGGCTGTGATCTGGCCATTATTACCACTATATGAGGTGCTGAGATGTGAGAGCCGGCCTGTTCAGCGTCCACGTGTAATTACCAAACTGATTTGAGATGTGAGCCCTAATGGTTTGCTCATAGAGCTGTCTGAAAGGCTGGCAGGGTTAGGCAGAAGGTGCTGGGAACATGGTTGCATTCATGAACACAAAGGAGATGTCATAAGGTGCATGTGAGACAAAGGGAGGGCTATAATCACAGCCACCACCGCCACACCCTGAAACGACTCCTTACTTGTTTCTAAATATGGCAGCCAAAATGAACGAGGCCATGGCAGCAGCTCACGCCACAGAGAAGCAGCAAAAATATGCGCTTAAAGATAAGGTAGAAAAAAGCCAGGGTGTGTTGGAAAGGCTTTTAATTGAATACAACAGGGCTGATCCAAGTGATAGCTTGTACACTCCTGAGGGCCTAACTAATGAGAAATCAATGGCTTAGACGAGCAAAGTGTGTCACAGCGGCCACCCTTTTGCAGCAATGTTATTAGGGTCCTTAAAGGACAGACACAGCACTTAAAGCCCCTGATTTACATGCACTTACATTAGTATTACATTAAACCCTCAGTTCTTTCAGTGTAATTCTATTTTTTTGAGTCGAGCATCTTTTAAAATGCTTTTCAAACTGCGGACCTGCAAGATATGTGTCAGAGCTGAAGATGATGAATATATAAATATATAAAGCTGCATGGAGTCAGCGGTGTGGGAAGCGACATATTTGACAGACGTGTCGTCCACACATCGCATCATGTGTTTGTCTGACTGCCCGTCTGCAGCACGATCGTTCATTACCGAGCAGTGAGGGGAGCTGGATGTGTTTGCTCATCGCTTGAGTTGTAGGTGAAGAAACTGTCACGAGGCTCCTACAGAGTGATGAGCTGAATTACTCTTTTGTTTGGCTGCGTGTGAGAAAAGATTGAGACGGCCGTGTGACGAACAGGATGGGACTGTAAGATAAGTATAGAGCTAAGTGTCGGCACCTGAAGCCAGCATAACAACAAAAAGTCATAAAACGGTTCTTGTTAACCCAGTTTTAAAAAAAAGGATATAATCCATGTTAGTTTGCAGAGTGTCATCATGTACAACTTCCCTAAAACTGCCTCAGGGTAAGCATAGTTTTCTTTCTGTGGTTGATTGCCTGCCTCCATCCATCTATACTTGCACTCATTACCATCTGCAAAATGAATCACTTCAAGGTAAGTGCAGTGAAGTTGTTAAAGGATATCCACAACTCCCAGAGCTTTGAAGCGGGGATTATTAAGACAGCATTATGTTATCCATCAGTCATCATTGAAATGATTACGGATTCTGCACACGTACGAAATGCACGAGAGAATCATGCTGTGATTGGTTACGATACGATGTAAAAAACAACACAATCAGCTACAAAAAAGCCCATAAACTGCTTCAAAAGCTTACAGCTTATTATAGCATGAAGATAACAAACCTCCTGACACTATTTCACAACTGATGTTATTCGTGCACATCACAACTCACATGACTAGTTATGGTAAATACCCACAGTGGCGTCAGATGAGCAGCAACAAAAATAAAACACTAAGAAAGGAATCAGCCAATCGGGAGTTTTAAAACTGTAGAACAGGAAGTGATTTGTTGTGGCCGTGTCATAGGTCGTGTCCAAATTCATGGGCTGCATCCTCCTGAGGACCCGGCCTTCGCGGTCTATGTGGGTCGGGTCCTCAGAAGGTCGGGTAGGCTGGAAGTAAACGGCTGTGAAATTGGACGGTCCAGCCTTCTGATTAGCGTCACCGCTGTCTCGGTGGAGTTTAATAAACTCGCCGTCTGCTCCTTGCTATCTAAAATATAACAGGACACGTGTGCCCTGTTGTCCCGATGTGCCGGGAGTTGTGCCGTTTTCGGCGGCTTCAGTGACCCTCGAGCTCCCGGCTCGCTATCGAGCTGGTGGGTAACAGACGTCTCCGAAAACGTCGAAGCACTTTTGCAAATATGCGATATCTTGATAAACCGAGCAGATATTTGATGTTTGCACAGCTACTTTCTCGCCTGAAAATATATTAAAAGTTTATTTTGTGACACAGAAAGATTAGTAAGAGTAATTTTAAAACTTAGTAGCGGCCACCATTGTTGGAAACTGGAGTTTGGCTGGGCCGCGCTATGAATTCTGGGATATGGTAGGCCACGAAGGACACACCCAACCCATCCTTCAAATTCGGGGAAAAGGACGACGCATTTGTCGGCTGCATTCGGAGGAGTCTACGAATTTGGACAGCCTTCGTCGTGTCGCTGTGACGTAATCGGTCTACAAATGCGTCCTCAGGAGGAAGCAGCCCATGAATTTGGACACGACAACAGTAAAACGTGCACAAACCCCTCGTCAGACTACTTGTTGATGTAACTGTATGTGCAGTATATCCAGCGTGTGGTATGATGCGTGGCCCTGTCTCAGACCTGATGAGCATCTGAAAGCTGCTCCATAGTTTGACCGTCGAGGCTGCACAAGGAGAACTTTGTGAAATACAACATCTTCTTTATCCCTTTAAGCCTCTTATTTCCTGTTTACCACGTCCTCTCAGGTAACCATGCCCACCTGCACCAGCTCCAAAACATTCAGCTCTCGCTTGCTTTTACAGTCAGCAGCTCCGGAAGAAAACTGTCAGTCCTGAAACAAAAACCTGTTTGTCGTCCAGGCTACGTCAAAGTTGGTGCATGGTGGCGCCGTACCATGTCTAAGCTCATGGAGGGCATGACTGACGGAGGACAACCCGGCGCGCGGTTAGCGTGACATCAGGCCCGGGTCTAAAAATGCACCAAAGTACACACGGCTGTCCTTTTCTTTGCCCGAATGTGGGGCAGACTCGACACTGACAAAGTTAAGAGCATGTTAGCGGCTGAATATATATCCCACATGAGAGAGCAAAGAATATAAATGATTGAGGGACTTTGGAGAGATTACTTTATGAAAGACAGATCAAGACTGGACAAGCCTCATCTTTTATAGACTCAGTGAAAGAGAATAAGGAAACAGTCTGCAGCTCTGGGCTGGCGTGACAGTTTAAGCTGCTTTAAACCTCTTCACTCCTGCAGCCACAGCCCTGCAGGCCAGTGGAGGGGAATCCACAGCAAACCCGGGGGCGTTTGATTGAGTTATCGCAAGCTAACACCGAGTCAAATGATCGAACAAACATGCCTAAAAATCAAAAGCTTCATTCAGTAAAAAACAGTAAAGGCTGATTCCAATGAGCTAAATGCAATCATTCACTCTGAAGTGTAACGTGATTTGTGTTGGGCTAAATTCAGCTCGCGCAAACTCAATAAGAGCAACGAGACGAGCTGAAAACAACGTCGAGCAGAAAGTCTCAGGATGGATCTTTATCGCAGCAAATCTCACCCAAACTTTTGCTAATAAATGAAGTAATTAGTGTGTTTTGAGGATGTCTTCTGCAACATCTAAAGCATGAGAACCAAACTGTTGTTGCATCATTAGGACTGTGACTGTCCCTCTGCCGTGCCCACTAAGGTAAGGTTCCCACACCCATAACCTCCTCACTCCCTGCTGACAAATACTTTCACACCCATGTGAAGGGAAGCTGGGCGCTGTTACAGTCACCTTGTTAAAAACCTGCTCATTTCACCTCTTAATTGGAAACAGATACAGTGCTCTGGGTCTTTAGCACAATATTATCAGCGACTAGTGTGATGCACTGTAACAGAGGGCACCAAATCTAAGGGAAGGGCAGCCGAGGGGAGTGGTCTGTCTGACATGTCGGTTATTAAACAAAGCAGGACCTGGAAAGCTGATACCTTCCTCCAAACCACTTGGACTGGTTTGTTTACAGGCCTTGTGGAGGGAGACGTTTAGCTCAGCCTTTGTGATTGTAAGATTACGTTAGCATGTTTGCGTGTTTGTTTTCAGCTTATGAGCATTCAGGGATAAACGTCAGTTAGTTCAGAGGAGATAAAGTTCAGTAAAAGAAGAAAAGACTGCTTTGCTGTTGCCGATCCCTCCAACGAACAAGTCACACTTGGGATTCTCTACCTTAAAATGATGTGCACACACAAGTTCAATGCCTGGATTTATTCTGCTGCAATGGTTAGCATGTGCAGCTAACTAGTTACCTTCATCAGTAACTTTTATCCAGTGCCAGAGAAGACTTCTTTATCTAAGTGAGTTTGTGTGGTTGCAGGTTCGTTCTGCGTTTCACAAAGCAGGATTATTTATCCGGGGTACTTTCAGTGGTGAATGAACTGTAAGTGACGAGTCATTAGCCAATGAATGTGTGGTTTCACGGGCAAACAGGTGGTGAAGGTGGAAATGTTTATCTGGACTACAGGAAACAGGACCAATGGGTGAAGTCATGGTAGCTTCATCCATCTTTTATGCCATGTATGCTAAGGACTTCAAATACCATCCATCCATCCATCCATCCATCCATCCATCCATCCATCTTCATCCGCTTTATCCGAGGCCGGGTCGCGGGGGCAGCAGCCTAAGCAGAGAGGCCCAGACCTCCCTCTCCCCAGCCACCTCCTCCAGCTTATCCGGGGGAACACCAAGGCGTTCCCAGGCCAGCCGAGAGATATAATCTCTCCAGCGTGTCCTGGGTCTGCCCCGAGGCCTCCTCCCGGTCGGACATGGCTGGAACACCTCACCCAGGAGGCGCCCAGGAGGCATCCTTGTCAGATGCCCGAACCACCTCAGCTGGCTCCTTTCGATGTGGAGAAGCAGCGGCTCTACTCTGAGCCCCTCCCAGATGGCCGAACTTCTCACCCTATCTCTAAGGGAGAGGCCAGCCACCCTTCGGAGGAAGCTCATTTCCGCCGCTTGTATCCACGATCTCGTCCTTTCGGTCACTACCCACAGCTCGTGGCCATAGGTGAGGGTAGGGACGTAGATCGACCGGTAAATTGAGAGCTTCGCTTTTACACTCAGCTCCCTCTTCACCACGACGGACCGGTGCAGCGTCCACATCACTGCAGCTGCAGCCCCAATCCGTCTGTCGATCTCCGGCTCCCTTCTCCCATCACTCGCGAACAAGACCCCGAGATACTTGAACTCCTCCACTCAGGATAATCCTCCACTCTGACTTCTACAGTGAGCAAAGTGTCCAAAATGGAATCAGTTTTGTATTCACTGTGATCCAAAACGAGGAAAGTGTTTCCTGAGGATCATTTTTCCATAGATTTAGGATCTGCAGCTTTGAGTTGTCATTAAAAAGTTTCATCAGGTTGACCTTCACTTTTATACACTATCATCATCAAAGATTCTTAGCATTCATCCCGTCAGGATGCGTCATCAGCACCAACAAACTGGGGACTGTAATCAAAGTCTTAATCTTACACTGAAGACGGTACAGTTTGTCTGTGAGACCGGGATAATAAAGATCATTCTAGAACGTCTTACAGCACTATTCTCTTAGTCTTTCCAGGTGGAAATGTTTATTTATAGTGAGGCCGACCACTGTTCTGACAAAAAAGCACTCAGCACGTTTCAGTTTTGTAGCTGGAGGTGCTGCGGTGTGCAGACCTGGCCGTGTCCAGCTTGTAAAGCATTGTGGATGTGAATGTCAGGTCAGTTATGTGAGCCATTTGGGAGAAGAAGGAGGCGAAATTCTCAAAGGTGAGTGCTAATTATGTAATGACGTCTAGCTAGCTAAAGTTCATCCGTGGGCTGTTAATATTAGGGTCATAGGAGCCTCGCAGGACTGTAGAGACGAGCAGTAATAGTTTGGTAGGTGATCTTATGACATAAATCTATTTTAAATCATTTTCCAATGTCAGGCGAACCACTCATACAGATTAAATAACCCACAACTGACAGCCAGAGCTACAGTGAAGGAGGGGCTGGTGTGATTTTGTCACTACATTTCTACAGCGTGTTCAGGTGCAGCGTGTTTGCGTGCAGCGCCATGCTCTACACTTTGTTTAGCAGCTGTGAACAAACTGAGAAGCCAGTCGTTAGAGTATCTGATCGATTAACGTCCTGACATTTGGCTAAATAAACCTGATAAAAATGACTAGCAGGCAGTTTTCGCCTCCAGGTGTGACTTCCAATAAACGAGTCACATCTCTGCCTGTTGGTGTTTGCCCTAAGTGAGCATGCCCAGAACTCACCACTACAATCCAGCGCTTCTTGCTGCCCCTCTGACATTTGTGGTCTCCGTAGCAGCTCTCTGTGTGTTTACCTATTAGCCTATTTACCTAATAATAGCTAATGGATGTGTGTATGTGTGCATCACTTTTCATTTGGGCTGTGAAATCAGATTAGTTCTCCTGTGTGCTGTGTTGCGTGTGCACACTCACATGTTTGATTCGAGCACAGTGCGCGTATGACGTGCACGAGAAAATCCTCCACGCTCCACAGAAACGCTTCTAGCTGGCTCCGCTTGTTCTTGTGTGCTGTTAAAAATACTAAAGCACATCTAAGTGGATAATGAAGCGGATATCTGCAGGAGGGAAACGCTCCAGGTCTTAGGGAATACACAGGACACCCCAGACAGGTTTAGTGCTGTTGAATCACGAGGTCATGGGAACCATTTGGTTGAATTCTTGTTTTCAGTCATATTTAGTTATTAAAATCATTTTTAGGTGTGTTTATGAGAGCATTATCATCTTAGCGAAGTTGCCCACATGCAACACTAAGGTTGGGATTATACTTGCGTGTGAACAGACTTCTTTGTGGCCCCATAACTCAACGAGGCCTTGAAAGATAAAAGCTACTGCTTTGTCAACTATTAAGTTCAAGTGTAATTAGGGTCATATACTCGGACCGGTGTGAAACGTGGGAGAGAAGAAGCAGGCAGATTTATGTGAGCTCAACTTCTCCCGAGGTTCTTTGCACGTTGGTCCAGCAGCTCTAGCAGCTTTGCTAGAGTTTGGTTTGCTTTTGTTCTCCACTAATCAAAAATAAGATCATTACGAAGCACGAGGATCTACGGCACTGCAGCTGGTAAACTGCTACTTAACAAGTTAGCTTGTTGCAAGTACTCAGTAGTGACAGGGTCATTTCAGCAATCGGGTTTTGGGAGAGTTGAGTCGTTTTGTGACGGTGTACTCTGATCCTGCCTTCAAACACGTGTAATGAAAGTATCGAGGCGTGTCTATATATAAACTTTGCACATCAGCTACACTGTATCAGCTGGGCAGAACATTTATGAATCCACATCTGATAAAGTATAAACCACGACACAGCTCGCCCACACATGCAACACTAACTGGCTCAGAGGTCACTTTGCTGATGTTTCTGTTTTAATTATGATGATGGAAACTAAAGTCCTCCCATAAGTAATGTTTCTGTTATTTTGGCCAGCCTCACTTGCTCAGTATGACTTCATAAGGAAACCTTTACACGGTATATGTGATACCTAGCTCCCCTCTTTTCTCTGTGCAGTTAGGGTTTCACCGTTTACCCCCCGAACCAACAGCCTGACCTCACTGACACTTATTCTTCCTAACAGAGAAACTCTTTGAGATGAGTGCAAGTTTCACGTTTCTCATTTTCTCCCCGGTGTCCCACACAACAGCACAGAATGTGTGTGTGTTGGCAGTAGTGTACGCTGTCTGTTTACTCATTAGAAACAAATCCCTCTGCTACCCTGTCAAACACGGTGACCCTCCTCTGCCGACTCCCACTGACGCGTTTGTTCCTGTTCTCGTCTTCGTTTCCATGTTCAGTTTTCTGCTGAGTTTCAATTCGAGTTATCTTTGTGACTCAAGCTGCATAAAAGCCTTGTTGTGCCGGACTGCATTATGCTGCACAGACACTTCCTCTTTTGTCATTTGTCTGATTTCTATTTTGTTTTTTTTACATGTGCTGCGCTGAAACATTGGAAATGGAATAGAAATCCCCTTTAGATTAAAGAATCAGACATTTTAACATAGAAAAGGTTTTATTGTTTTGACTCAAAAGCCTGTAAACGCCCACAGATGAAACAAAATCTAAAAATCTGACGCACATCTTCACATGTATTCACGTAGTCAGGGTATAGCATAGTAACTAAATGCAAATTAGTCAGAAAAAGCAAAGCAAATGGAAACATTTTTACTTTATATTGACTATGTAACGCTTTTGTAATGCCACGGTCGTCTTTAAAACGCTCCAGCAATCAAGAGAGCGATCAAGCAGGGATTCGTGTGCTGCCTTCCTCTGGTTGGTGGAGGTTAGAGCTATAGCCTGAAAGGTAGCTTTCATATATTTCACTTTTTGTTAATGCTTAATATTCATTAAACCCCTTCAGTCAAGATAACACAGTAAACTACAATGTTTTGAAAGCAAATACAGCAGTCATCATAAAATTAAAGGACAGCCTTTGAGTATTAATTGTGATATTACATTTTTTGATATTTCTACACATCTAATCAGCCAATCACGTAGCAGAAACTCATTGAATTTAAGCATGTAGACACGGTCACATCAGCCTGCTGAAGTTCAGACTGAATGAATGGAGAAGAAAGGTGATTTAATGACCTTGCACGTGGCCCAGACGGGCGGTCTGAGTATTTTACAAACTGCTGATCTACTGGGATTTTCCTAAACAACCATCTCTGTTTACAGAGGACGGTCTGAAAAAGACAAACACGAGGTCATGTGGTACGAGGTCTTCAAGATAAGATGGGGCTTGACTGTTATTATTACAGGGCCTGACCTTGTGAGGGGAAGGATTTTAAATGCGAACCTGAATTTAACAGTGAGCCAATAAAGAGACATTAATATGGGAGAAAAGTGATAAATGCACCAAGTAGTTTTTCAGCATCATTCTGAGATGCAGTCAAAAAACGACTCAGAGAGCTTTTGGAGGGAAAGGTGATGTCATCTGGTTAGATTGTGTATTTCTGAGGGTTTAGAGCCGAGAACAACAACCTCAGTTTGATCTGAGTTTAGAAGCAGGAAATCTCTTTATTGTATCATCTGGCTTCATGGATAAATAAAGCTGGATATCATCTGCATAACAATGAAAATGTATGTAATGTTCTCTAATAATACTAGCTAAGGGAAGCATTAGGGCTGGGCGATATGGCCTAAAATTCATATCGCGATATAATTTCAAGCACGTGCGGTAACGATATATATCACGATTCTTTTCTTCTGTATAACGTATTTTCCACACTTAAAATCCTTTAATTTTCTCAAAAATCGAGAGTGTGCCTTATGTATGAATTCTGGTTGTGCTTACTGACCTCGAACCGATTTTAGCTGCAGAAATCTGTTAAAAAATGTTTTAGTACAACTTTGGTAAGCTGCACTGCTTGATGGATTGTCAGAGCATTACGGCTGCCGTAGTGAGGAGCTTCGCAGAGTAATCTGGGTCCAAAACTCCGTCCTCTTCAGGTCCCAAAGTCAAACGAACACTGAGAGTAAAAAACTGTCTAAATTCTTTCATCTTTAATTAAATCATCAGCGTTGCTGCTTTATCGGGTGTAACAATTAAGTTTAACATCCATGAAAACAGAAGTTATTAAATTTAACGGAGTTAGAAGTTAGCAGGAAGTTAGCTCGCTAGTTTCCATCTAAACATAACATACCATGTTCTGACTGAGAGATTTTTGAAAATAATTCAAACGTACAGCTCTGCTACCACTTCCAACATAAATGAAGACAGAAAACTAAACAGCAGTGGCGTTTGCAGGGTTACTGAAGTTGGACTACCTGGTATATAATGTTGTGCTACGTGTTTGCTAGCAACATAGCTATGTTAGCATAACATTAGCACAGTGAAGCTGGCTTTCCCTATATTTCAAAAGTGCTTCATCTCTTTGCTATAACTGTCGGCATATTTTGCAGATGATAATGTTTGTAGCCGCTGCGATGCTTTCGACCAAAACAGGCGCAGCTTGATGACATCATCAACATGCGCTATCGCGATAGAGTGGTATAGTCAAAATCTCTGTCGTTGGCCAAATTTATGTCGTTTCTATCGTATATCGTTTATATCGCCCACCCCTAGGAAGCATGTATAGTTTGCCATGTCCATCCCTTGATATGTATGGTCATAAAATGACACACACCAGGTATCCAGCAAGATAACGTCATAAAACTCAAATAATCTCAAACTGGTTTCTTGAAAATGACACCGAGTCCTCAAACGGCCTCCACAGTCACCAGATCTCAATCCAGCGGAGCTCATTTGGATGTGGTGGAACGGGAGATTCACATCTCGGACGTAACCAACGAATTCTCAGGAATCGTTTGTACTAGAAAGGTGTCCCTAATGAAGTGGCCAGAGTGTGTATATATCAGTTTTTGTTGTTGTTTCTACAAATATTTGGTTAATGCCAGCATTTTCTTACTAAAAGCCAGCCTTCTACCTGTTCTGTTTTTCCAGTTCAGATCTACTAAGAAGATGAGATCATTTTAAAATCTGTGTTTATATTTAAACTGCTATTTTTTCCACTAAAAGCCTGACTTTGTTTGAGATCAGTTTCCTTAGTTTGCTCTTCAGCCTCACTCACATGATGCACAGCTTTACAAACTATATTTTAAGCAAGTTTTATGATCTGGGCAGCATCTTTCACTGAGAGGCTCCGTTACCAAGAAATCTGACCAGACTGTGACACGCTTCACTGGGGAGAATGGAGAGTGGAGCACAAAGATGGAGCTGCAGAGAAGTCAAATGAGACACGACTGGCCAAAGGAGTAAAAAAAGGATAAGGGGAGGCAGCAGAGCACAATAATAATGAAGGCATGGAGGGAGACGCTCAACCACACAGAGAATGAGACGGCAGGCTGCGAGCAGTGCAGCATCAGCGCACTTCTGCTCATCACTCATTTATCATTTCATTTGCAGAGGCTGTGGTGCAAAGTATGTCGTTTTTATGAGTATCACCTAAGAGGAGGGCACATCTCCTAGTCTCCGAGTTGAAGAGTGAATGATCAAAATGGTCAAAATGCAGAGATGCAAATAAACTCAAAGGATTTTCAGCCACACAGCTGCTTTTATTGAATAAAAATGACAGTAGCTGGTTTCTGTCTGCGCAGCCGCCTGCTTATAAATGACTACATGTCCAGTTGAGAGAGAAAGGAAGAAATAAACCGGGAGTGCACTTCCTCTAAAGCTTCTATAGGTGACAGACGTCTCAACCCTGCACACACACACTGATGTCTCTCTGCTGGGGTCGGCCATCGCAGATGTTCTCAGTCCATCCCTCCACCCATGGGAGAGGCTGGTGCTCCAGAGAGACACTAAATCTGTTCTTTAACTCTTTAACAGGCCAGTGGATCGATAGCTGCACACACGAGAACTTCTAACCATCAAAAAAGCTTGAAAACAAGCAACAACAAAGGGAGGGGTTCATGAATATTTAAGCCACCTTTGCAGTTGTGTGTTTATTATTCTGGTGCAAGTTCTTGAGAGAAAGTGCCGGAAATCGTGAGCTTTAGCTTGTCTACAGCATGTGTGTGACAGCCTGGAGACCCCTGATGCCTGCTGGTCATTAATAAACATGATGATGAATGTTTAATCCCTATCAGCGGGGCGGCATAGGAACCGTCACGGGTGATATCGACAGAGCCGCACACACGTGCACAAACTCGGCAGATTGGACAAACGGCAGGAGGCGCTGAACACGGGGTTAACCACTCAGGACTCAGGATCTACTTTTCGGTGTTTGGAGAATTTCCTCTGCAGTATTTTTTTATGCATATTCAAAAAAAAAAACAAAGGAATGATTGACGGCAAACTCTGATTTCCATGTTTTTCCTCTGTAGTTGCTGTTTATCCATCTAAAAGGTTTCAGAGACATGTGGCGTAAACATGTCTGACTCCTCGTCAATATAATGGAACTAAGTGGCACAATGCCTATGAAAAAATATATCGGAATAAAGAAAGTAACAACATCTGTTTCCAGAAATCTTGTTGTGAGCCGTTTCTTCTCCTTATGAAACTACACCTGCAAACTGCACCACCGTGCCAAAGGGAGCATGCATTTATCTGTGATGAGAGGCTTGTGGTGCGACAGCGAGACAGAACGTCAGCACCGATGGTGTCCGCCCTCATGTTAGCTGGCCACACCCCAACCTTTGGAGGGGAGGGAGTTGCATAGAAACAGATGACCACACGAGTTGTAGAGAGAGACATAACCAGATAGTGTTTCAAATGCATTTTTTGCACTTTGAGCAACACAGTAGCTCCAAATCGGAGTAATTCTCACCAGACCAATGTAGATGGATGAATAGCACCACACCCTGAGGAAACACGCACATTTTGATCTTGGGTTTAACTGAGAAGTAGGAACAATCCATAAAAATAAAATAAAATAAAAAAAAACACAAAAAAACATTTGCTTCTAAGGAGCTAAACTGAGAAGAATTCTCTTGGTAACGCAAAGTGTCCCATATCTGAACTTTTTTAGCTTTTCAAAAAAAGTGCATCAACACACTAAGGCTTCTTCACGCTGCAGGTCTTTATGCTCAATTCCGATTTTTTGATCAAATCCGATTTTTTGTCTGCTCGTTCACACTACAAATAAAATGTGACAGCAAACGCGCTCTAGTGTGAACGCTCAAAGCGCCCGCATGCGCAAAAGAAGACGTCACGCACAACGCGCTCTGTTTAGACCCAGACCAACAGTATTGTTTGACTGATGGCCCTTAATATAAAGACTTCGGACTTTACGTTTCCCAATTTTTGCTTTAAGTTATTTTGTTATTTACATAATAATGTAGATAACCTAATAATGATCCTTATTGCGGTTTTAGAGGAGCGGAGCTTCAAAGGATAGTTGCAGATTTCTGTCAGAATCAAGTACAAATAAAATGTTCACGTTTCTCCAACGTTGTTCCCAACAGTTTCACCGGATGTCCAGGAAGCGTTCACGATGTCTTCTCTGGCGCTGATAATTGGCATCTGTCTTGTGTCAGTGACGTAAAAGACGGATTTAATGCGACGTGACCATCAAACAGCAGCTTTCTAAAACATCGGATATGTATCGGATTCAGCACCACATACGAAAGTGACCCAGATCGGATTTGAAAATATCTGATTTGCGCCGTTCACACTGTCACACCATGATCGGATATGGGTCGCAGAGGGTCAAAAAAAGTCGGATTTGATGCGCTTTCGTCTACAGTGTGAACGTAGCCAAAGACGTGCAAAGGTTTAACGCATCAGGAGCTTCTAGCTTCTAATATGATCCCATAAACAACAACACGTGACATCTTACACCCGGGGTCTCAAACTCAAATGAGCCTCGGGCCACTTCTGTCATCTTTAGTGTTGAAGTAGTACAAGAAAACAAACAAGAAAACACCCACTAATATTTACTAAAATGTAGTATTTTCTTTGTTTTATTTAATTTTAAATAATGTTTAAAAAGAAAAAACTGCAAACATGAACGCAATTTTTTTTCTCACCTGAAGCCTTTCATTGAACTACCAAATAAACAGCTCTTTCCGGTCAGACACGTGGCAGCACTTTTGCTATAATTTTGTTTGTATTTAACAAAATAAAAATGCGGACATAAGCCTACACATTAGTTTTTGAGTCAAGTGAAAATTGTTTTCTTTCCAAATAAACCTCTCACTGAACTAACAGCCCTCAACGTGTTTGTTACCTCGGTCAGGTCCGCGGCTCCGCGGTAAGGACACCTCTGGCTAATACGTCGGGTTCCGTGTCGGGCTCGTAGCCGGGAACGAGCTTTACTGTCTGGGTCAACTTTGCTAGCGAGAGACAGAGAGAAGCGTTGAAAGGCTGCTCCGGCTGAACTTTATTGTTTTGGAGGAAAACACGAACACGGTGTACAGTCGAGTCTTAACAGCTTACTTCCAACTGGGCTCGTCAGGCTCTGTTTGGCTGCAGCGGTTATTATTATATTTACATGCTTCCAGCTGCCGTTTCTGCTCGGTAGCAACTCCTCGCGCTCACACACGGAGGCGCGCACGTTCTCCCTGCCGCGAGGACTACACCGCCCATGGGGCTACAGTCTTAAAGGGCCATGTCTGTAACACGCTGGTCATATTGCCTTCTAATAAAATCATTTTTCGAATAATAAATTTTAAACTATTTCTTCATATCAACATCTGGGCTGCAAGTAGAGGTGACGTCATTATTCAGGAAGAAAACGAGTGAAAAGTCCACCCTGTGATTCTGTAGCCTGCAGGATCTCAGCTGCAATAACTTGAAGTCATGATTCTCACTCCACCCCAGTGTCCACCAACTTTAGCTGTCACACGGATTTCTTCACATTTGACTCTGGAGTACTTTGGTATCCAGAGGAGTTTGTGGTCAACCCAACAAACTGCTGGGTGCCCAGATCATCAGCCCTCCACCACCGTGCTGACAGCCGGTCTGAGGTGTTTGTGCTGATGTGCTGAGGTTGGTTTTGTGCTTCATGGACGAGCATCTCCACCTCGCTCTCGTCTGTCTAAAGGACATTGCTCCAGAAGTCTTTTGGTTTCTTAAGATGTAATTTTGCAAACCTAAGCCATGCTGCCGTGTTCTTTATGGAGCCCTTACAAACAAGCCAAACATGTTCAGTCCTTTCTTAATCATATTATTAACTTGAACCTTTAACATGCTATCTGAGGCCTGTGACGTCTGAAATGGAGCTCCTGGGATGCATTTGTCCAGCTTTTTGAATGTTTACACTTGTGAATAATCTTTCTCACTGTGGAAGGATGAACTTCAAATTGTTTTGGAAATGGCCTCACATGCCTTGAGAATTGATGGGCAGGTCCTCTAAGATCATTGCTGATGTCTTTCCCCCTTTGGCACTGAGCTAACACACAGCTGACTGGAAACCTCTGCCTTTACAGAGGTGCTCACACCGATGCAGCACCCTCGCAACTCCCATGGAAGCAGTAAAGGTGTGCTTTATGATGTCGTCAAGGACAAAACCTTAGAATTAAAAAGAGGATGTACTTTCTGTCGTACGTGAACAGGAACAAAGAAAATTAACATCTGAATAAACCGAAAGAACTGATCACAAATGCTTGTATCGATTTCACGAAAATGTTATTTGCTGTATTTATTATTGTGAAATCAGACTGCAGCATATTCCATGACACCTTGTTTTTTAATTTCAGATATTTTCTGCTGAGGTGGATTTCTACACGAATGGTCTATTGCTAGAACACTTCACACACCTGGAAAAATGTTCAAAAGTACAACAAGTCGTCTTCCTTTGATAAAAACAAGAATAAATATTTTAAAGAATATAAATAATAAGCTACAACTGCAGCAGGCCTTTGATTTTGACATGATAAAGTAATAGATTTATGACTGTGTGGTATTCTGTGGGGGATTTGGAAAGAAGACAAAGAAGGTTCCTGATCCCAGAGCTGTTTCAGAAGCTTTGACTTTATGTTGAATCTGAAATATACTGATCCTAGCGCTACTCCATCAGGTCTACACGTTCTAACATCTACGAGTGACAAACGCTGCTGCAGTCTGTCCATGAAACACATTACCAGGTTTGATCACATGCCACGCACCATCACCATCACCCCTCGCTCCGGCCTCATTCTGGTGAGTCTGGAATTTCCTCTTTTTTTGCCACCGTCTGCTCCGTCTCTTGTGCACACTTGTGACTCCTCCGACTCTCAGGAGGGAATCTGCTTCCCACCAAACAAACAGGCAGACAATGAGGAGGCCTTCAGGGCTAATTACCAGCTAGCTGCTGCTTGGAAACAGCAAGGAGGGGTGGTTAAAAAGGGTGGGGGTTAAAAGGGCCCGGGGTGGGGAACAAACAGCGACTGTTTATTCATGTGTGGGCAGGTAGACGCACACTCACTATCCTCCTTAACGGAAACAATGAAGCTTGTTTTGGCGGTTTAAGAAGCAGGTGTCACATCTGCAGGAAGAAGCTGAGTCAGCCTTTAATAAGCAGCTTTTATAAGGTCGTCTTTCTCAAATGATGACAGACCCGTGAATGGAGGCAACACCCGGCGCATGAGAGTCAAACAAATACAGAAGGCCTGCAGTGTGTTACGGCTGCACGAATGTGTGTGTCACACACCTCGTGTCGCTGCAGACGAGTGCAGGAAAACGAGAGGCGGCTTCACAATGAGAAAACCGATCTGGGATTTGGTTAAAGAGTGCGTACGACATTTTAACGGGCCCACCCTCGTGTGTGCACCACTAATGTCAGAGTGGTGGGGGCTGCATCCAGTACCTGCCTGTCTTTCCTGATACACATCTCCCAGTTCCCCCCATTCTCAGGCACAATGTGCTGCGCTGTCAAACAGCCCGCTCCCTGCTTGCTCAGCATTTTCCGCCTCATCCCTATTGCATACTCCCCAAGCACACATATATGCATATTCCTCGTCTGTGTTAGCAGATTTAATAAGCTCCCCAAAACCCAGCACAACACTGTGCCTGCTGTGAGCCACGGCTGGACAAAAAAACAAAACAAATCAGGTGCTTGTGGATTGTAATTGCCTCCATGACAACTCTCATTTTCCCACAGTCCTCCCTCTGTTCCCGACAGTGGCGCCCTTTAACATCCCCTGCCCCGATGACCCCACGTTCACCCTTCGAGAAGTGCAGAGACAGCTGAAGACGAGAAGCAGAAGCACCAGCAGAGCTTGTGTAATCGCTTCAAGGCTGCCACTTTTAGCAGATAGGTGCATGTAAACAGATCATGTATGTTTGTGTGTTTTGAAGTGAGCGTACGGGCAGGAAAGATAGGACGGCTGACGGCGTGCACGGAGGTAAGAGCTGCTCGCATCCTAAACGGCGAGGCCCGCGTCTCTGCTTGCACCGAGTCGTCACACTGACAGCTCCAGCACACACAGAGGATGTGTGTGTGTGCCCCCATCACACCTCCTCAGTATGCAAATACACACTGACTTGGCGCAAACAGGCGCTCTCTCCTCCTCCCAGCAGTCTTGGGGGAAAAAAACAACTGCTTGCCATCAAATTTCTGTTCATCTCGAGAGAATGACACAAAAAAATCTCATCAAAAAACGAGACAAAATGTTCCCTGAGAGGGAATCATCAGCCTTATCTCAATGTGACACATCTGAATTTACTGAATATCTTTTATTTCCAGGACGTCTCAGTCCAGGTGAGGCTGATGCGTACAATTACACAGCATCAGACGTTTCTATCACGACGACAGCTGTCAGCATCAAACGTGTCCGAGTAAACAGCACGAACACATAACCGTTCATCCAATTTGCAAAGCACTGACGTGCAGTCACCCGAGGCCGTGTTTTGTCTCTCTCATGATGAATTCCATCACAGCCTCGGCGTCGCACTTTCAACTTTTCCTTCTTTAAAAGCTATAAAACACAAACCCCCACCTCCCCTGTGGCTCTGCACATTAAAATTCATGCTGCAACTTAAAAGAACAGAAAGCTAAAACCTGAAGAGCTTTGCTTATACCTGCACGCTGCAAGCACAGGCACTGCTGATGTGGCCTTGAGCACATCTCCTCACCAACATCCAGCTCCGGTGCTGCTCTAACTGCACCCACACTTCCCCGTGGCGCAGTGGGACAGCTGTATGACCTTGCTCTTTTGCGGCGAGCCCAAGTTCCTGGGTGAGGAGAACTTTGGACGCCTCCCAGTCTAGGAGTGTCTGCTGGCCCTGATAACGGGAAGCAGAGTGGGCAGTGGCTTCTTGAAAGCAGAGGAAAAGTTATGCGCACTCCCACAGAGCTGAGTAATTACTGTGGCTGCAGACTGTGAGCAGAGATAGGGGATTCCTCTCCTGCATAACTAGGTGGATGGGAGATAGATGGCTCTGTCTCTTGCTCTGACTCCATCTCTGGTGCTCATGAATCTGTGCGAGTGGTCACACCAGCAGAGACGCTCTGGCTCTCTGCATCTGGCACAGGCTGCGCAGTGAGTGAATATGATATCTGGGTATCTGGCCATGGCAGATAAAGGCTCATTTCTGTCTGGAGGCTTTAGGAGGCCTAATCAATAGCTTTAATCAATTAAGAATGCAGCAACTGGGAAGCTGCAGAAATCAGCCAAGTCTCACACTAAAAAGACCTCGTTCCTTTTATCACAACACGTCTGTATTGATCCCAAAAAGGTATGGAACGAGTTCATTTCAAGGACCTGGCGCAATGAAGGTCCTGTATGGATCAGTGGTTTCCTTCGCCCGCATCCTTACACCAAGGTTACTGTTGCTTCAAAGGAGGGGGGTTCATGTAGAGATATTTTGCCAGGTGCTGTTGAGATGGTGAAGAACAGAAGGTAAGAGAGGTGAGCACTGCAGATTTTGAGCCGTCACACTCAAAGAATCCGGTCTGCACTGAGCACAGCAACGCCGGCGCACTGACAAGTGCTGCAGCACCACACTGACCCCAAATGGCCAGACAGAGTAATGGCACTGCTATTATACTAAGGCAGCAGGAGCACCATAGCGGCTGTGAAAATGGACCTCCAGTGTATCAAGTAATTGCTGAGAAATCCTCTTTATAGAACAAATTAGGGCTTGAAGTTTAGCCATTATTAGGCTGGGAAATGTTTATGATTCTCCCACAACACAGTAAAAAGCCTTTTACAAGCCAAAAGCTAGCACTGTGTCTAATTAACTTCCTCACAGCAGGGAACTTCTGTGTATCTGACCTGCAGTCAAAACCACACATTAGCGCTTCTGGAAATGTACCATTATTCCATGCCATTACAGTTTTGGTGCCCGTGCTGGGCTAAAAGGTAAAGGTCAGGCCCAGAATTTATATGCAGCATGAAGAGCACATGGGTTGGCACAGTAAACGGCATTAGACTCAGATCGGAGGCAGGTGGGACGAAGGAAGGAAACCTCACACAGGCTAGTATCCTAAATCATCCCCGGGAACTATTTGAAAGCTGCAGTTCCTAAATAAATCACACTACAGTTGTGGCATGCCCTTTACCCAGCCATAGACATATAACTGAAGCTGCTCGACCTCCGGCCAGCGAATATTTATTTTTATTGTTGTGAATGGAAGACCTAGCCAACTGTTGTGTACATGTGTGTCTGTTTGAGTACAGATAGTCATTGATTGAAAGTTCCAGGCTGTCAAATCTTTCTTTCGGGAGGTCAGCAGGAGGATGGACCTGGCTGACTGCCCGGGCTTTGGGAGGCAGGTGGGAGCTAGAAATTTATGGACTGAGTCATAGACACACAACTGGATATTCTTACCAGAACTCAGGTCTCTACATGCTCAGCATGAAATCTATTTTTGTTGACTACTGTTTGGACTAAGCTTAAGTGGAGGTAGAGACATGAAGCAGCACACTGCACTGCCCTTGTCCACCATTTCTCTATAACAATAAAAAGTGCTGAGATGGTGGCAGGAGACAGGCTGATGGAGGCGATTGTGTTAATGAATCCTCCAGCTCGTGTTTTTTCGGACCCTAGTGAGGCCGTAAGTGAGCGCACAGAGGAGCTGGGTGCTAGTGCGTGCTGAGTAAGCACATCGACCAGATGCAGCAGCCAGCTCTCCAGCAGGGTGGGGGGGTTTTAGCCAGCCTTCTTTATTTTTTTCCTTTTGTTGTGTGGATTTTTTAAATTATAAAAAATATAAAGGGCAGCAGGTCTCGTGTGGCGTCTGTGTTGCAGTGTGGAATTCACCTTTGTCCAGTCTGTCGGGTCTCAAAATGCTATTTTGGTGTTTCTTTTATAAAAACAGCTGTGAAGAACTAATTTATATGATTTACTCGGTTTAAACGACTAACACGCATCGAACTATTTGTCTTAGCTTCATGCACATGTTTGATCCATCACGGGTTGTGGTCACGTGACCAAACCCAGGCGAGTTCCTACTGTTACTGTTTGATGAAGAGCGGGTGGGTGGTGCTTGAAATGTTACAGACTATTGCGATGCAATCCAATCCCGTGAATTGGACTTCTATTAATCCCAAAATAATGATTCTGGTCAGCCTGAATGGGAATTCATGACAGTAAGGAGTGAAAGTCTGATGCACCTTGAACTTTTATTCAACATCACAACTCCTGTAGTAGACATTTGGTCTGAGAGAACAGCAGACTATGGATATCTAGAGGTACGTCTCAACAGAAAACCACTACAGGTATGAAATGAACAAGAGAAGACAGAAGGTTAAAACATGGCTACAGGCCTGCATGCACAGAACGATGGAGGATATATTGTTCTCTAGGTAGGCGCTGCACAAACGGCGCTGCACAAACGGCGCAGCCACCGTTCAAACTGTAGGTCAGTCAATTGTGTGCAGGGAGCGTTCTTTTCAGTGAGCTGTCTAAAGCAGAGTTGCACGCACAGTCTGATGTACATCGCACAGTAGTGTTGGATAGCATCGTGAACGACAAATCCAGTCAAAAAGGCACAATCCCATCCTCAACAGTCACCCAGCAAAAAGCTTAGGGAAACATACAGGCTGAAGTCCTCAGACTAAAACTACAAGTCCCACGGTTGCATCCAACAAAGTGCTCTGTGGATGGATGGTATAGCAGCAACTTGAGTTACAAGAACATCAAATCGACCGAAGTGACAGCACACAGTGTGTGTGTGTGTGCGCGCACGAGTCTGTAAAGCATTTTCCACTGGTCCTGGGTCAGAAAACAGTCCTAAAGCAAGTGTTTTAAACAGACAAAGCATGTTTATTTCAAACTAAAACAATATGCAGCCGACATCAGAACATCCCTCTGCTCCTTTTTCTTTTTCTTCCCCCGGGCATGTAATGTTCTGTTTGTGTTCACTGGATAATTAGAAACAAATTACAGACATTTATTTTGGGGATACAACATTTTCATGTTTTCTATTTAAAATGCTCATTTTTTTTCCCAATTATAAGCAGCTGTTCTGGTTTTAATGTATGGAGGCCATTTGTTCTGCTCAGGAGAAAAAAAAAGGAAAAAAAAAGCATTGCAAGACACCACAAAAGCATTCATTGAAAACTTTGCAGTAGCATTTTAAAAGAAGAGGAGACAGAAATTGGGCCAACAGCTGCCATTTTCAAGTATATCAATCCGTTGTCGAACAGCCAGGATGTCTTACTCTCTTCCATAGGAAGGTCAAAGCTAAATTTCCCCATATACAATTGAAACATTTTGGCAGGCAATTTGATAAAATTCACCAAGCTCATAATTAAAATGGGTGGTGTGGCATTACAACTTAAAAAAAGGAAAAAAGGAAATAAAATACAAACAAAAGTCTCTATCCATAAATCAGCTAATGAGCCTTCTATTTAAGTACACTGGTTTCTGTGAGGATAAAATCATTTGTTATCAGACAGTGTGAGTCAGTAATCGTCATGTCCCGTGTGGTGGTGGTAGTTTGCTGACATGAGTACAGAGAAGAAGAGACAACTTTACAAAATGATCTTTTACCTACTGAGTGATGATTATGTCCCCTCAGTGTCTGTGACAGTGTCTACCACTGGCAGACTTGCAGCATCCTCCACGGGCTCACTCTGATCATTGTCCAGCTCAGGTCCACTGACCCCCTGCGGTTGGGGAGAGGAGGGTCTCTCTTGTGACTCCTCCTCATCGTTCTGTCCACTTTTCTGCTCCTCCGCAGAGTGAGTCGTATCTTCGGGGGGGCTGGCAGCTTGTGTGAAGGCCATGGATGAGTCCTGGGACGACGCCTCAGCAGGTGGTGAGGCGTGGCTAGGGGTGTCACTGTCAGAAGAAGCAGTGGTCTGAGAGGCGGACTGGGCTATAGGCTGGGATGGTGAATCTGTGCGTGGAGAAGTCTCTGGTTGTGGCGGCGACTCTGACTTTGGAGGCGCCTCGGTCAATGTGCTCTGACCTTCGCCGTCAGATGACGGGTCGCGCGAAAGCGTCGAGGGTGTCGGCTGCGCCTGGGGGGCCTCGGATGGAGTTGGGGTTTCTGACTCGGGCTCGGGCACGGCTGCTTGGTTCTGTGATGGAGGAGGAGACCTGATCTGAAGTTGAGGCGCTGCCTGATTGAGACCCAGCAGAGGGAGCTTGCCCTGAGCTTGAGGCAGAAGCGGGGGCTGGAATCGTGGCGGGATCTGAGGGTTCAGTTTAAGCGGAGCAAGCACTTTGCCTTGGTTCAGTGTCAGGTTGGGATTGAGAGGTGGAGTTGGTAGCAGAGGTGTGGGCAGAGGGAGAAGGGGTGCTGAGCCTCCGCGTTCGCGGTCCCTCTCTTTGTCGTGGTCTCGCTCGCGTTCGTGTTCTCTGGTGCGGTCGCGGCCCCTGTCTCTCTCGCGCTCCCTCTCGCGGCTGCGGCGGTTTCCATTCATCTCCCTCCTGAAGTCAAAATCTCTTTCATCTCTATCTCTTTGCCTGTCCCATGGGCGTCTTCTTTCATCTAGGTCTTGATGGAGCTCGCTCTCAAAAGGAGCTGCAGCGTTACCGCTACGGTTCCAAGCCTGTGGCCCCCCAACAGCTCCGGCATTTACAGAAACACCGGCTGCTGTCCCGGGACGGTTATCAAAGCGGCTGGGGAAGTTCTGCCCAGGTGTGGGACCAGCCTCCGGGAAGCCCTTTGGACCACCTGGGGCCTGGGGGCCTCCTCGCATGCCGTCGCGTTCATCAAAGTCCCCTCTGGCTTGGTTCCAGCGGTTATCGGGTGTAAACCCTGCAAGAGCCTGCAGACGGCCTACGAGGCTAGATCTGGCTGGCTGAGTACCTGGGGTCTGGAGCAAAGGTGGTCTCACGCCTGCTCCTGATCCTGCAAGAGGCTCCCTGTGCTCTGGGGGAGGCGTCCGCAGCAGACCCGTGCTCTGCTTTTCCATCGGAGGAAAGCGGTAGTCCTGGTCTTTGCCCTCGTCAGCGCCAGAGGACGACTCATCTTCTGTTTTGGATACATTTTCACTGGTTATGTTGGGGGGGCGGTGGAAGGGGTCCAGCTGAGAGAAGGGAGCCCTGGGGCGGGATTGAGCTTGGATTGGACCGTCTAGGAGGCCGGGGGTTTGCTGGGCATGGGCCTGCTGCATGAGCAGCGGGAAGCGAGCAGCGGCTCCGGGTTGGAGCAGGTTGGGGCGCACATCCAAAGGCAGCAGGCCGGGCATCCTCTGCCCACTCAGTCCAGACTGATGCAGGGGGTGGGTGAGGGAAGCTGTAGGGTGCATGCCCAGCAGCCCCATTCCACTGCGGACAGCGTTCTGCATGCCTGCAGACGAACACAAGTGCAGACAGAATTGTTTAAAAAAGGAGACATAAAAATGAATACTAGAAATAAAAGTATTCAAACACAGTAACGATGTGTCACCTTGCAGCGTGAGCTCTGCAGTAGCATCCATGCCCTCTGCAGACTGTGTTTTCTCATTAGCGGCCTGCTGAGTTTGCACTCCCACTGGGTTGAACACGCCAGCTCCTGGGATAGCCGAGGGCATGAAGCTACCCGGGATGGTGCTTGTTGGAGGAATCATAGCAGCGAACGGTGAATCCTTGACAGCATCTTGGCTGGAGCCCACTGAAGGCTGGACCAGAGCTACAGGTAACAAAAAACAAAACAAAAACATATTTAAACCTGACGGTCTAATAGGGAGCTCCACTTTCAAACTCACATCCATGTACTGGTAGCATATAGAGACTCACAGGCAGATGCGGAGGCCATCCCTGCTGTCTGAGCAGCCTGCATGAAACCTGGACAAGAAAGAATCGTTTGTGTAAGCTGGTCAATTTTTCTCGGCCTCATCTTTTTACAACACGTGCATCATTTACCTGGCGGAGGCTGTGAGGCATTGAAGCTGGCCCTTATGAAGGGTGGCGGCGGCCCATAACCTGGCGGAGGTATGCCCATGGTGACAGGGAAGGCAGGAGGCACCAAACCGACCGCGCTGGGAACCGCCTGTGCAACCGGAAGCTGAATATGAGGGATATAAGACTGTGTAAACAAAACGCTGTTAAAAGAAAAATAGTGTAACCTCCCAAGTTTTATGATACACAAATCCCTTAACACATCTCAGCGACTCAAAGTTTCTTAATGGTTTACAACAGTGTGCCGTAACTAATCAGAATCATGGTGGTGTACTGCTTTTACAGTTTACAGGCAGACTGTACCTGCACTGGCATCATGGTAACCTGCTGGTTGAAGGTCTCGGTTTGGGTGTTGGATGCTGCTGTAGTCTCAGTGCTCACTGGCTGACTTGCAGCTTCCTTGGCTTGTTCAGTATTCTTGGCAGCTTCCCACTCTGCAGACACAAACCAAAAAAAAAATGTTAACAAATACTGTTCAATTATTTGTTTGGATTAAGGAGTTCAGTTTTTCTTTCCAACTCAATCTGATTCCTCACCGAGTTTTCCAGTGGATAATAAATAAAGGGAACGGGGCAGAGAGTAAATTCACTTGATGATGAAATGCCAAGATTTGTCTGCCTGGATAACTGTTTTGTTTTCATCATTTGTGCACAAACTCGTATGTTTGTCCTGCTTTTATTTCAACAAACACCGCCACAGAATTAACAGAGTCTGAGCCAAAGAAAGGCTCCTTTCCTCTTACCGTCATTGACGGTCTCCTGATCGATGATTCCTCCTTCGGCAAAGCCATCCAGGTCATCCAGCTTCACCTTCTCCCAAGGTATGTACGTGACACCCAGGTCCACATCCCAAAACTGCTTGTACTCCTGCTTTACACCTTTGTTCAGAGCCCACGCAATCTGGATCAAAGACGCACAAAAGGTCAAGATAACAGATTATTATTATAGCTTTCTGTAATATACAACCATGTGCACCTAAATCTAAAGCTTCACCGTGTAGAACGAACAAAGAACACAATGGAATAAACTGTAAAGGTAATGTGGACCTTGATGATTTTGGAGCCGATCTTAAACGTGCCGGTGCTGAGCTTCTGACGGGCGCGGTAAGCATCCTGCCTGTGGACCATACAGATGTAGGCACAACCTCTGGGAGGGATCATCTGCAGAGAGACACGAGGACAGGGGAGGTTAAAGAGAGCAAAAGAGCGCAGCGCAGAATACTGACAGATTTGTGTGTCTGGTGAAAGAAAGATAGTAAGTAAAAAACACACGGGACAGATCATTAGGAACAGCTACAGTAACGACAGGCTGGGGCACCGTCGTTACGTTTCTTGTTAAGAGATCAAAACGACACACTGCAACCAAATTAGAGGGTAAAGGAGGGAGAGGTCTGCTTACATTGATGGACTCAATCTGGCCAAACTCTTCAAACAGATTGGTGAGGTCTTGCTGAGTGGCCTTTTTATCCACCTGGCCCACCCACAGAGTTGTGCTGCACACTAGGTAACGAGATGGGGAAAAATAACGGGACTTTTACTCATCAGGGGAAAAAAAGTTTTGCAAATATTTAACAGAACAGAACAATGACTTCCTCTTACCACTGAGAGTCTTGGACCGTATGGGAGGAAGTCCTTTCTTTTGCCGCTCCTTCTCTCGTTCTCGGGCGCGTCTCTCACTAGAATAAGACCGCGACGACTTCCTCTTGCGATCTCTAGAGCGTGACCGCGACCGTTTTCGATGCTTGCGTTTCCGTGAGCCGGAGCGCGACCTAGACCTCCTCCTCTTTGGAGATCTGAGGAGAGACGACGCCAAACCTTTTGGGAATTCTCTCCAGACTGACTTTTTGTCATGCTAACATTAAACCCTGAGCCTGTTGATTTTAAACATCAAACCCAGGCATCAAAAGTCAAACCAACCTGGAGCGTGACCTTGACCTTGTTCTAGACCGTGTGTTCAAGGTCTTCTTCTCTTCAGCCTCAAAGATCTCCTCTTCCATCCCATCCGGGCCTTCATCTAGATCCATGTCCTAGAAAACCCATGAGTAGTTTCAGGTAAAGCCCATCTCTAGAGCTAACTAATCATTTAATGCAGTCCTGCTTTTAGACATGCATTTCTTTCCAAATATTAAGTGCATACACCAACCTCTAAGTTAGTGTAAAGTTGCAGTAATGGCCCACGGGCGTACCTGCTGCTGGTTGTCTATGGAGTCGTCGATCTTATTGTCTGGCTCTGGAAGCTGAGGCTGGCTGCTGCTCTGAGCATTCGAAACCGAGTTCTCTTGCCCAAAGATCGAGTCCTGCCCTTCTATGCTCATTGCCTGCAAAAACATGCAGAATGCAAGTTGTAGCAAATCATAAATGCAGAACAAACAGGCCGCTCTCTGTGTGCGTGCTCTACCTTCTGCTGATGCTCCAGCAGCTGCTTCTGAAACTGCTCCAGGTTTTGCTGTTGAAGTTGCTCAGCCAACTGATGGAAGAGGGAGCTGTTAATGGGCTCCGACACCATGGGCCTGGAAGCAGCCAGCAGCGTGATTAGACACAAACTCTCAGGTGGAAGCAGCAGAATCACTATTAACCCTTTAAAACCGGCCTATATGAGCCTATACTGGTGTTTTTAAAAGTTATGTTTGACTTTATGACTTTCTGTGTGGTTTCTGGGATGCTTAGGACTCATATTGCACTGCTGGAAATAGTTTATTTTGATGCATATGCTGCTTTTTTGCAAATTTGCACTATAATATTTATTTTTGTTTTTCCTGCAGTGTATAAAAATTGGTGTATTTCAAAAATAAAACTATGAAGACACTGAAAATAAATTTCCTGTGGTGGGAAACTATTTTGTGCAACTTTTTTGTATTTACAGTTTTGAGGGATAAGCCTCTTAAATTTCTCTAACTAGAAATATATGTTAAAAAAACAAAAACGATTTTCAATTTTTTTGTAGTTTATTGCACTTTTTTGCAATTTATGTAATTACTATGCACTTAATGCAGACATATTATTAAAATTAAGGCTGTAATGGTTGTATTGATGTATAGCAACTTGAAATGCTCCCAAAAATGGCTCTACAGCATGTAAACATATAATATAAGCTCCTGGTTCTATGGTAGGTCTTAAAGGGTTAACGAAGGACTAAAACAAACGTCAAACACACTGAACTCACAGTTGAGATGTTGAGCTGTCCTTTTTAGATTCTTCGTTACGCTCTGAATCGTTCCCGAAGTCAAAAGGACCCAAAAGTTTCTGCAACAGAAACAAAATGTGAGTAGAAATAAAGAGAATTCAAATGAAGCAAGGATGCATGCCTTCAACAGCATCCATGCACACAAGACCTTTGACTGTTTACACACAAAATTCCACTAACTTTGTGTTTTAACTCTTTTATAGATTTCTGTTTCATTTCTTTCTCGCTGGCCAATGAATTCGAGTTCTTACAAAAAAGAAGTGTTTTTTGTTTCAATGAATGCAAATGTTTTTGCATATATGTGCATATATACATGGAGCCAACTCAAAAACAACGCCTCCAGCTCTGGCTGCCACAGAAGCATAAAAATAAACTCACAGCTGCTGACTGCTGCACTACCTTATTAAAAGAGGAGACCCTCTGCTCCAGGGGGTTGAGGCTGTTGGCAGTAGCTGCCGCAGTGAGCTGAGCTGTCAGAGCTTGCAACTGCACCACTAGGCCAGCATCCAAGGCCTGCAGCAGGGACGGCTGGGGCTTCTGCTGCTGCATCTGCAGACTCTGCACCAGCTGCTGGAGCTGTAACAGGCGACAACAAAGTAAGTTAAACGCCTTCTCACTCCGACAGCTACACATGCTGCTCTGATGTAAACACTTTTTGGGAGGATGTGTTCACTTACCTGTTGTCCCTGGGGACTCTGCAAGATCTGGGCCACGGCAGCCACAGTGTCGGTGTTGGTAATCTGCGAAGCCCAGTCAGGCAGACCCTGCACTATGTTGGCTGGAGTGGCCGGTGTAGCCGGGGTCCCTGGACACACAGAGAGAATCACGAGGTCGCCGTGTTAATGTTAAACACCACAGTAGCAGTGATTGGAGGAGCAAATCTGAACTTTAATGTGCTTCTACTGACCGGGTGTAGTGTTGTTGACCGGGGCAGCACTGCTGGGCATGACGGGTGTGACACTGGGAGGAGGAATCCCCGCCGCCATATCCAACAGAGGCTGGATGATGTCACTCTTGAAAACCGCATTCTTTTGCCACAGATTCAGGACTCTCACAATCTTACTCTGGAAGTTGGATGACACAAAATAAGACAAATTATTTACTCAAAAACCTTCTCTCAGACACATGACCTTTAAATATTTCTGTGACCGATCACACACGAGACATGCGCACTCAATCGAACGCCCTGTATGTCACAGTAATGTGCTGGGAAACCGAGGAATGAGAAGCCACAGAGAGGAACAGAAAACTATTAAAAACGGTCCAACCTTATCATCTGAAGGGCAGCGATAGAGGTGCTGGAACGTCGAGATGATATTCTTGCTGAAGCGCGGGGCAAATACGTCCTTCTCTGTGCCAAACTGGTGCCGGGACTGTCTGACGATCGAGTCGATGACATACAGCCCCGGGACTTTGTATTCTGGCTTGCACTGTCGAAGAAAGACAGCTGGTGTTGAGATATATGAACAGCAGAGCAACGTACGGATATCTCTGCACCTGCCTGGATGTGGCTCGTGCTTCTCATTAAAGCATTAACTCACCTTCTGTATGAACTTCTCTACACTCTGGACAACATGCTTGTAGAACTGAAAGTAAAGCAAAGAGAAAAAAATATTTTGAGTGACTTGAGCAACAACATCGCAGAGCACAGTAACAAAAGGGGAACAGCGAGAGACTGGATGGAGGCTCTTAAGTAAATCGTCTTATCTCCCCGTTCCTCAGATTTACAAATTAATGCCATGCACAAAAAAGAAAATAAATAAATAATTGCTTTTTTAAAGCTTAGTGCTGTTAAAGGAGGATACAACAGACATGACAGATGGAGACAGCATCATCACTTTTATGTGGATTTAAACAAGAATTCAAAAACTAAAAGAGCCAAATAATAAAAAAACAATTATTTTACTATCTGCAACAGTGTGGCTGTTATTATTCATGTCTGTGAACAAACATCGCAATTACTGCACAATATAAAGTCATGAAATTTAACAGCTTTGCAGACAAGATCAAAATTACGGCTGAGGACGGGAGTGGCTCATGAATACAGATTAAACTGTAATGATCACACCAGCCTGCAGGTCACTCTGGAGTTAGACAACTAGTAGCACTACTAGTAAAACCCCAGTAGAGTAGATATTCATCTATAATTAAAATACAGGCAAAGTGACAAATTAAAGGAAACCCCTAAAGACTAAAAGAGCAGAGAAACAACAAATGCAGATGCTTTCACACAGTCCACCGTATGGAACAATTAGGCACTAACACACTGAGCAGGAAGACTCGATGGAAAGACAAACATCTCAGTGATTTCAGAGGTTCATCTTCTTCCAGCACAGACATGAACCATAAACAGCTCCACGTTCTATGACCGTGATGACTGTGCATTAGTGTGATATGCAAGAAAAAGCAGAAGAGCAACATTTCCTCAGGGGAGAGCGTCCGTGCAGGACAAAACAAGACTGCGTCAGCAAAAACACTCCGTCAACACCCACACAGAGGAATATCGCTCATGTTTCCCACAGGTTTGAATTCTATTCCTGGCGGTGCCGGTGTTGGGGCAGGCACACACTGGTAGGGAAACGCAGGATGGGAAGAGCCGGTTGTAGCTGGTTAAAAACAGCCAAACCTTTCAAATAAGAGCAATTGATCTCTGCTGCTGCTGTCTTCGTCTCAAACACATGAAAAAAAATAAAAACACTTGGACTGACTGCCTAAGCAGATCCTGTGTGCGAAACACTGATTTATAGCAGAGATATATATAGACTGTCTAGACAGGTGTGTTAAAAAGTTTAAGTGTAGCTATAAATTTATACAAATGTGTTCTTAGTGAGTCCCCTCCTCATCCTACGTTGGAACATTTAAATCCTGAGTTGAAGGGTCTCTTCTTAGATGTTGATGGGTCACGCTTTCATCAACATGAACTGAAGAATGATTTTCCTACTTTGGAAAATATGTGTCAAGATGCACTGAAGAGCTTCTGATGGCTTAGTGAGATTTTTCTTTCGATTTATCTCCCATCTTTATTTTAACACTATAGTCGTTTACACTGCCACCCATGGATGGCAGAGTGGATTATCTATGCTAGGACTGCAAAAGTCCCACATACATTTCTGTAAATTCACATAAATCAAGAGCTAGAAGTAACTTAGATTACTTAAACTAATCCAAACACCAGAATGTCAAATACTTGTACTACTCTGAAACTGAGAGGTTCTTCCTTATTTACAACTTACACCACTTAGCAACTCTTAGATATTATGGGCTGCACAGCTGACATCTATAAAGACGTGCCAGTGTCAGGTCGTTCCTGTTATATATGCAGGCCAGAGTGGGGTTTTTACTGCACATAAACAAATATTTGCCAAACAAAAAAAGATTTCTGGGTTTACTAAAAAAAGTAACAATGACCAAAAAAGTAACAATTTTTTAAAGTGGTTTTTAGTTTAGCCAAATACAAAATCCAGAGTTTTCTGTTAAATAAGATAAAGCACACTGCTTGAATTAAATGTATGCAGACCAGTCCTGCAGGGATAACAACAAGAACAGCAACAGTCCTGACTTGTATGGCCACTACTGCTTTTGTATGACATGTCCCAGGTTTGTGCCCCTGTGAGCCAAACTGTTTAAAATCCATTAATGTTTATGTACTTGCATACAATTCCCCAAAAACTCAGACCAAAAGAGCAACAAGTCAAGCTACAGGACCTCGCCTGAGTAAGCAGTAAACCACCCTGGTAACTACTCAGGATGAGGACAAGCCTGTCCTGGCTTCAGATCATGTTTCTAAAAGACAGTTTGCCAGTTTTGTTTGTCGTCTAAATACAGGCCAACAGTTTTGGTCTGTTGATGGATGTCTTCCTGCGTTACCAGCAATAAATTCTTTGCCTCCCCCCAAATTAACCTGGACATTGTGAGGGTTAAGCCCCTTTTCCCTGAAGTACCTACTCAGATTAACTCGCCACGACTCGACTTGGATCGACTGCTTTTCCATTACAATAGAGTACAGCTTAAATGTGAATGGTCGTCGTCATAGCAACGCTGCTGAGCGTCCTGTGATGCATTCAGTATGCGATACGAACGCTACAGCAAAGGTGGACGTCGGTGGCTGCTCGATCTGTGGCTTTTCGGGCTCGGGGACCACAGCGTTGTTTCAAAAATGGCGGTTTTGATTTTCGGGAACGAGAGACTAATGACTCATCAAGTGACACCACTGACCAGCCAATCGGTGGCATGCAGTCTGATGACGTCACATTTTAGTATCGGATCACTTGGTACGTCGGCCGAGCAGTACTATTTTAGTACCTGGTACTATGACCTAATGGAAAACCCCGAAAACTGTGGCGAGTTAAGCAGAGTAGGTACTGATGGAAAAGGTGCTTTCATCTCACAGAGGAAAAAAACCTTATGGCATGCACAGAAAAACTATTTCATAAATAAATCAGAAATGTCAGAAATAGGCTTAATATTGACAGAAGAGAGATGGGTATTACAGTGTTAGCTTTAGTTCGTTTAAATCATTGTGATTAAATCATTGTACTTGCTTTCATGGACATTTTTTGTCTGAGCACTTCACACTTGAAAGTAACAGCCTCACAGGCTTTTCTCATTTAAACAGGCAGCATTTCAGCGCTTTGACAGTAAAAATATTTGACAGTTAGGCACCTTCAAATGTACTTTTGAAACTCTGTGCAGCACTAAAAGTGACTTTTTGGTAGACGTTACTTTTGTGCACCCATTTGCAGCAAAATCTCTTCATATCACTGACATCTAGTTTAACTCGACAGCTGCTAATGCTAATATTGTCCTCATGAAAGACGAAGATTAAACTTGAACATTTTTTTGAAGCTTTCTTGTGAAGTTTAGATACACAAGTGCCATGTTAAAATACAAAATCCCATCAGGAAGATCTTTGCTGGGGCTCAAAGATTTACTACTGACTCAGTCTTTTGTGTATTTGTACAACTGCACAACAGCAATGTAGTTGTGGTTAAGCAAATGAAAGGGAGCCCTTCACCACAAGTATTTACACAGCCTGCTAAGAAAAGTCAGAATTTCTAGTTAATGATGCAATTCTGCAAACAGCCAGCAGATGGAGTCAAAGTACAGCAGAGGAGCCGGTCTGATGATGTTTCTGGAGGAGTGATTCCAATAAGTTCAGCTGCAGTCAAAGTTAAACTTATCTAAGGTAACATACAATGTAGAGCTTTTTCTAAAACTGCCAGCAATTTGTTTTAAAAGTCATTAGATATGATACAAGTAAAGCTAAACAAGCAAGCTGGTAGTTTTGAAATTTTGCCAACATAAAGCTGCAAACTACAATATTCAATATATACACATTATACATATGCAAGGGAAAGTGAAGCTGAAATCAGTCCACTAGAAATTTCAAGACAAGAAATTTACAGCAGAAACTGTAAAGTATGAAGACTTAACATGGTGTGACTGTGGGAACTGCAGTTCGCCATTCACAGACTCAAACTTGCAAACAAACTTTAGTAACTTTATTCATTTACTTTAAAAGCAATCAACAGACTAGTAAATAATTAAAGTAACTGCACCCTGGAAACAAAGCATGTCACCTTTGTTGTTTATCTTAGATTAATAAATGTGCACACTGAGCGACAACTTTGACTTACGGCAAGTACACGCAGAACTACGAGTACTGTAACTCAACTACTATTGCCATTGTAACACTGGGCAACAGGATCAGCTTTCTGGGGCTTCAAGCCCTGTTTGAAATGATGCCACTGTTAGATCAGCCCTGCAGAAAGACCAACTATTTCCTCCTTCAGAGTTCTGTGTCTTGCGATTATCTACTACAAGAACTAAACCTGCATAAAATAAGCTCCTCCAATGATCCAGCAACCTGCTAGCGATGGTTCTTCCCTGTGATCACTGGGATCATAAGCTGTGATGCTGTGTTCAGCTCTGTCAGGAATTGTTGGCTCTTGAGTGGACCATTGAAACTGTTTAGAGGTGACTTGTTTTGTGCAACAACACTGAATACTGGCACCAGGACACATAAACAGTCCTTTAAAAGATTCCATTAGAAAGGAAAACTTGGCTTGGTGAATAAATTAACTGGGTGTTTCATCTCCACTCCATTAGCCTGCTGACGATGTATTTATATTTTTTTGATGTGCTTGTATTCTCCCTATGCTTTCCTTTAAGGTCTCTTCCTCCTTCCCCGTACAGTAAAGGCAGACACTTCCTCTACGTGACCCTTAAACTGTGATTTAGCTTTAACAACAACAGCGGCAGCAACTTAACTAATGAGTTAAGTTGGGTCTGGGTATGAAAAACAAAGACAACTGTCGTGAACATTTAGCAGACAGTCTTCTTCACAGATTCTCCACCCTTTCCAGAAACCCTACTGAGCGCATACTTTCACACCAAAGAATAAATAAAAACAACAACACATGCTCACACATAACCTGCTGCAGTGTGGACCAGTCTCCAGGCAACTGGTCACACACTGCACAGGCTGTGTGTGTGAAAGATATGCACAACACTACCTGCAACTGTTACCGAACTGCACTCATCCTTGTACTTGTAGACAGAAGACATGAGCAGCACAGTAGCATCACTGTGATTATGGTGGTTTGTGTCCCTCTACAGACATTTAGAAAGTACTGAGTAAGTAAAACACACGTGCATGTTTCTGATGAACACATTATGAATCTAGGCAAGTATGCAAACACTGTAGATAATTATGTACTACTGTCATAATACTGTGACCCCCCCCCACACACACACTGTTTGAAAATGCTCGATGGAATAGACAGAAACTGAAAGGAGCAAATTACAGACCATCGTGCGATCAGACTATTACAGCAACTACTTTACAGCTTTTCTTTGACAGCACATGATGTGAGAGCGAGAGGGACCGAGACAAAAGCCAGAGAGTTAACGTCCCACTGTGCAGCTCATCCCTGCCATTCATGTTCAACCTTATCCACATATCACACAATCTAGTCTACCACCATCTATAATCAGTGGACATAAGTGGATTAGCTGAACAGGTTGTGAAATAAGTTAAAGCCTGCCTCGTTCTTCCTGAGCCGTTTTATGTTTGTAAAGCTTGATAAATAATTGTGAAGCACTTCGTAACTCTGCTATAATAAAGGTATTATCATTTATTAGTAACTTTGGTAACCTGCGGATGTCATGATGACGACGAAGAGTGTAAATGATCAGGTTATATTTAATCTGGCAAATTTCTTCATGAGACAAAGTGATAAGGTGGTGCGACAGAGGGATCATTTAAGCAAAGCTGTAATCTTCACCACTTTTAACAGAGATGCTGTTCTTCACTCGAGGCACCAAACAAGCATCGGCCACATGCTAGCACATGTGGCATTTCACTGCAGATATAGAAACCAGGACATGATCAATTCATACTTCCTGAATGAAACGTCTCTCTCAAACTCAGCAGAGAGCTTTGTGATTTTCTATGTCAGTCAGGATCATTTAGGCTGAGCTCAAACGTTTCACAGCACTGAAATGTAGCAGCGGAAAAAAACAAACTGAATTTGTTTATTTTGTTAATGTGTAATTACATTACACCAGCAGCCACTACATGCAGTGCTCACAGAAACACCACCTTAACTTCTGCAGACTTTTCTGCCACTCCAGGGTCTCAAATATTATCTGTGATGCAAAGTGTCAGATTTAAAACATAATTCATTGAACATGGAATGTGATGAATGCCTTCATGTAGCTCTTAAAATAAACTAAGTCTTTGCTTGGCCAATTTTTTGCTTCATTCGTGTAACATGTGTTCAGATTTAAAGGGTTTCTGTCAGACTACTTAACCAGTCTAATTATTTTCTCTCAACCTGCAAATACTTGCCAGCAACATCATCCAAATCCTACTTATTTTTTCTCTTTTTTTACTTCTTCCAACATATAAAGAGTAACTTCATCTCTTTGTATTTAGCAGTCACAGACTCAAACAGACTTTAAGTAAATAAACAAGATAAAACTCATTTAAAAATAAGTTACATATCTAGTATTTTCTAACTGCACTTTTCAGATTAATATCTTTAAATTTCCACACTAACCTGAGATGATACGCGAGGGACTGTTACAAAGGACCATCGTGCCACATTTATAAGTATAAGGTAAGGAATTTTCCTCTGCTCCTGTCTAACAGAATTATTTTTAAAAGCCATAACTGATCCTAGATCAGTGGATCTATCACACATTTATTCAATGAGGCTCTGCTGTGTAGAAAACATCTGTTTCGAGCCTATTAGGAGACACAAATCCCTTTGAGGTTTGTGTCAGTGAGGGCATCCGGTGTAAAAGTCTGCCAAATCAGACGTGCACAACTACCTGCTGTGGTGGCCCCTGAATAAGGGAAGAGCTTCTATAACTGGTCCTCTATTAGCTCTCATAAAAGTAACCATGCTGGGTACAGCTCACTGAGACGTACAGCTCAAGGGTCTGAATCTGCCCCTGTTTGTTTACTGTGTCTCTCCCAGCCTTCCTGTCCACTCTCAAACTGTCCTGGCATTATACAAATATTCTAATAAAAAATATTCTAAGAAAGTATCCGAGTCACTGTGTGTGACTCTAGCAGCTAATAGCGTCAGCTTCATGAAGTAGATGTTACATTTCTTGTTTGATATTGCAGCAAATGCAAAAAACCTAAACGAAGCAGCACGTTTAAGTTTAAAACATCCATTAAAGAAGGAGAAAATAAAAACAGCATCGAAACAGTTGCTAATTATTCCCAATAAAAGTTTTCAATACAAATTCACTTTAATAATTAATTTTAAAGCTTTCATAGCTACATACATCTGAAGTATCCTGTAGAGTAAATCTGTTACACACCGAACGCGATGTGCAAAAAACGACACGAAATTCAGAAATTTCCAGATCCAAACTTGTCGTGTAACATATATATACACCAAACGGTCGGATTTCTGCTAAAATTGATTAAAAAATAAACAAACAAATAAATAAAGGAGTAGACATGAAGCGATCATAAGCTGGTCTCGATGTTTCCAAACCAGAAAAGGAGGAAACAGATTCTGTCTGCATCCACTTCTCAGGAGCAGCAGCAGCATTTTAAATCAGGGCCTCGAGGGTTTTAGATGTGTCCTTGATCCAACACAGCTGGTTTAAATGGCTAAACTACCTCCTCAACATGTCTGGAAGTTCTCCAGAGGCCTGCTAATGAACTAATCGTTTGAGTTGGGACCTTATCTGAAAATGGAGAGGAATCATTTAAGAGAGAGCCGACTGACCTGGAGCAGCATCTAACCGTGCGCCTGAGGTTAAATAGGACTATTTTACCATTTCCATCTCATTGTGTATTCAGTAACAGTGCGCGATTTGAGTTACGAGCACACCTGTTGCGAAATGCAGTGATCCAATTGGTCAGATCTCAGAGCTCGCAAAATCTCTAGCCCGACATCCCCGGAGCTAGCGATATCTCCGGTCGGGTGACCAAAATCTACCTCAGCCCCACCCGTCGGTTATCATATAGCCCGACGGGCGTTTTGGATCCGAAAAATCTAAAAGATGAAGCCTGATTCGAAAATAAATGCAGCAAATTCCTCCAGTGAAATTACAAGGCTGGAAGTCAGTGGCGGTAAAATGACTTAAGATCGGGTCATTTTAGGTCAGTCTAAAAATATTTTAAACTCACAAAATATTTGCATGGATTTTATCGGTTGTATCCTGTAGTAACTAATCAACTACCCTGTGTGTTGTTTCCTCAGACTGCAGAGAGGTTCCTAATTATTCCTGATCATTCATTACCTGACACACACTGTTATAGCTGCTGTCAGGTTAGGTTACTTTTAATATTTAATGTCTTTTTGGTTCAAACAATGGTAGTTTGGTGACCACTGTAATTTGCACCAACTTAGTTTAAACCAGTGCTAAAGGTTGCTGTTACAGTTCTCGTATTGCTACTTTGCTGCATTTTAGTACAAACTGAACTGTGAATGAAAGAAACATAGTTTATGTTGCAAAAGAAAGCCACCACTTGCCTGTGGGCCACACAGACGCTTGGAATTAAAATAATCCACTGAGACCAACTCGTTTCACAATAATCTTCACAGGTAATTTTAGGTCTTAACGGATTCTGTGCAGACGGGGATCAGTATCACTTATTGCATGGTTTAAAGGGGAATGTTTCAGAGATTTTTTTGTGTTGAAAGCTGTCCTTTTCCTGGAAGTACAGACAGACTGATACACACAAACAACACAAAGAAAAGAGCGAGACATCTACAGCTGCTGGTGGGCAATGCCAAGTGGGTCAACACGGGTAAAATATAGGCAACCTACAAGCGTACACAGACTGTGTAAGTGGAACCCGGCTGGTTCAAAACCATGTATTTCTCTCCTACTTGTTGTTGGTCACAGACGAAATGCAGAATGTGGCAAAAACGCAGCATTCGCTGGTTTGTAGCTGTGCACCTTACAGGCGTTAACGGTTTTACATTAATGCCACACTTTCATCAATTTTTAAAAAACTTGGCTGTGAAAATAATTGTCTGAACATGTGTGAGTCTGTCAGGCTGGTTCATGAGTTAAGGTAACTTTTCCTTTTTTAAAGTGCAGGACTGTCTCTTCTTATCAGAACTCAAGATACGCTGAAAGACAAACTAAAATCCTGTCTTTAATCATTCATCCAATTTCAGTATATGGAGAATAGTAACAATCCAGTAAGGTTAAGTGCTCTTCAGATGCAACCTTACTCTGAGGCTGTTCTGCCCATTAAACCAAATTAAAGATTCGATGCTGAGTCCACAGGAACAGTTTTCTGTGCTGGAAGTTTCTATTTTACAGTCCTTTGTGCAAAAACACTTAAAGTGCACTGGGTTGGAAGATGCTAAGTTTCTGTAGCACTGCTGTTCATTCCTCTTACAGATATCTACACTAAATAATAGCAGAGGGGAATGTAACTCTGGCAGTGACTAAAAAGAGCATTTCTAATCTGGCTATGAATGAAAATTACTTTTAGAATCTTCATTCATTTTGAATGGCAGCATAAAAACTGCTGCCTGTGGACATCAGTCTCTTAGAAAAGCATCTGAGATGTAATGTCAGATGCTTTGTTGCACCATCCCAGCAGGTCACATATGCATCGTTTTCCATTTATTATTTTTTGTTTATCACATACAAACGTATGTTGGCTGTTTTGAAATGATCAGCAACATTACAGAGAAACTTCTAAAATCATGTGGCGCCCTATCCTACGGATCAGCTCCAGCACTGAAGCACCATCATCAATCTAGTTTAAGCTCTCTAAGCTCTCCTCCATCTGAGCACGACTCAACAAGAAGCAACAGCCCCAAGCTTTCATTCAAATCACCATCTGAAATATGTAGATTTAACTGAATTTCTCAGTTATTTTACACGGTATCATGAAAAAGGCAAACTTCCTGCATGTACAAAAGACAGAAATTACGACTGCTTTGCCAAAACATGGATTTACAGTTTTTAAACCTCAAGCTTCAATGAAATAAATATAAGATTCTAATAAAAACTTAGTCTTGACATGCAAATCTGAGTATTGCTGGAGATAAAAGCACTAAACGTGTATATTTAATGTTAAAGGACTCATGCAGTTAACTGTATACTCAACATTTAATAAGTCACTGATGGCATCTTAAACCCAAAGCTAACGAATTTCCGCTCCAGCTCCATCCAACATGAAGCAACACAGAAGACTGACTTTAATTAACTGCACCAAACACAAATATCTTCAAATAACTCACGAAGAAAATCAACAAGACTGCAACTTCAATATGAAAAACAAGAGTTCAAAGCCAGCATCGACCAACGCAAGACAACCAGAACAGCAAAAGCTGTGCATCTCTGGGTGTGTGGGAACAAATTCAGTTAAATGATTTTAGTCTTCTTCCATCTTCCTTGTGAAACAACCCATACTCCTACCTAAGCTGGTTAGGGATTCTCTTATCTCTTTGTAACTCTCTCCACCCCATCCTCCTGCTTCACTTTCAGTGCTTTGGGGGAGCTGGGAGAGCTGCTGAGGGAAGGGGAAACGGGTGTTATTCACAGGTAACACAAGGCATAGAAACACCACAAGAAGAGCAGTTCCTTTAGAGTGCAAACAGGACAAAGAAATATATCATGAGAGGACTTTTGTTAAAGGCTGGTGTCCTGAACTCAAAGTGTCAGGCCCAGAATTCAAATGACTAAAAAATAACTCATTTTGTAAAGAAGAAAACTGTGTTTTGGTCCTTGAGTATTTCATAATAAGAACAACTTTAAACAATGAAGTCTAAAGAGAATTTGTTAGTGACTAATGATCAGCGATGCAAAACACCCCCCGAATTATAGGCACAGTGTGCAGGATACCAGCCAAGCATGCAAATTATAAAAAGCACCGTTCTGGGAAAACACTTTTTGCCCACTTTGAAAAGTAAAAATGACCTTCACCTTTTATAAATCATCTATATATAAAATTAAGTAATAAAAATAAAATAAAAAACAGCAGCATTTCTTTGGGTTTCAACTGATTACTTTTTACTACTAAGATTTCTCCAGATGTAGAGTCTCACTTTCTGCTGGGGTTTTTAACACACACAGATTTTGCTGTGTATTGGCTACATGCCATGTGTTAATGATACACTGACAGACCTGTAAACAGGAACCAACATGCAAAACTACTAAAATATAACAGTCCACCTGCAACATGAGGACGCACAGTTCCTGCTGAGTAAGCAGAGTGAGACTTTTATTGCTATTTGTTCATTTTGTGACGTTAGAACTAGTTACAAATTCAGCTAAACTAAAAATATTCAAGTGAAATACAAGTACAAGAGTTTAAAGCATTTAACAGCACGCAAGAACAGAAATGGCGCCAACTGCTTTCAACACTATAACAGCTAACAACAATACAGCTACGCATGCGTCTGCACTTTATTGTCATTGTTGTCAAAATCAGAAAAAACTACAAAATAAAAGCGGAGGTCGGAACTCACTGTAGGATTTTATTTTTCCTCCATCAAAGTCATTCTAGGACGTTGTCCATAGATTCAAAATCAGACAGCAGTAAGATATATTTAAAAAGCTAATTTGGTTGCATCCCGCAATGTAACTCACTAATTCCATGACAACAGTCTGTTTCCCACACATGGAAAAGTATTCAAGCTCAGTCTCAGTGGGCAGAAACGCCTCCCAAAACAAATTCACTGCCATGTATCCTTTAATTTAGCCAGATTAATAACCAGCTCTATTTTTATCACATTTAATTTCAGCCTAATTATAGCACTCGGCTCTTGTTATTATGAGATGTGAATATTGCAAACAAAATTAAAAAAACAAGTAGTGCAGCTTTTACACGTGTACCACTGAACATAATTAGGTCAGAATAACAACTGGTTGCGTATCATTTTTAATCAGAGGATTTGCAGTTATGGTGTTACATCATAGGAAAATAATGATCAAAAACCAAACTAATACGGCAGATGATGTGAAGCTGTATTCTTCACCTTATTTGATGCTCACGCAACAAACTGCTGACTGAAGATTGTTCTGTTTGTTGTAATTGTGTAAAATACACAACAGACTCCAATAGGACTGGCTTATACTGGGATCAGTCTACATCTGTTACAGTGGTCAGATTAGGCATTTGTAGAGCCGTGACCGAGTGATGCATCAGACCACAGATCAATCAAAGCCAGCAGAAGGGATGAATTTGCCCCAGAAAATTTAGCACAATCAGTAAAATCTGGAGATTATATGACACAACCAGGGTATACTAAAGCCAATGAGAAAGTTCACAGGTTCACAGTCAGGTCCTGCTCTCCTCATTCATCATGTCTGGTTTTAAACCCCTAAGATAACAAAGGCTAAAACGCTCATTTTAAATGATGTCACAGTGGCAAGCTGCCGTAGTCTGAATGTGGCTTAATGCGCTGTTGGCACCTAACACATTCACCTTAATGTTTTATGTCTAACATCTGTTTTATTTAGAATTATAACCGATTTACTCAAGGCATCCCATCTATATTTTCCAGACCACAAGAAGTGCTAAAGCCGCTGTGCACTGCTGTTGGCTGCTGATGTGTTAATATACGTAAAAACTAATCAAATGCAGCCTTTTAACAGCTTTGTATTCACAGTAACGTGTGTAGAATTTCCAATGTATAAAAGAAATCTGTTATCAGTTTGTGAATTCAGCCATGATTTACAATAACAGCAATAAAACAGTTATCGCATATGTTAAAATAACTTTGATGAGTTACAAAGCAGACTTATATAAATAAAAATAATGACTGCTGGATTTAACTTTAATTCCCGAGTTTCTGGCGCTGTGCACGCTGGCTCACTGCTTACTGCACAGGAATGAAGCTACTGTTATACTTGTTACTAACATTTTTGCCTTTTACACAATTAAAAGTCAGTTTTATTAAAAAAACTAAACGAAGAGACTTATAAATACAGATGGTGAAAAATGTATCTTCAAGCTTGAAAACGTTATTTACTAACAGCCTAGCACATAAATGAACTTTGCGCAGTAACAGACGTTGATATGCAGACATTAACTGAAGCAGGCAAAAAAACCTCAGTGTGATGTGATACACGACCTGTTAACTCAACATCCCTGGGTTCAGTTACTTTTCATACACTCAAAATGTTAACTGGTACTTTACCATGTTCGACGCATAACAAACAAATGTCTGATTAGAAACATACTATAAGAAAACTACATAAATTGATAAAAACCTATAGATTTGATTGGTGTTCGACTTTGCTGAAACTCCCTGTTAAACTGGGATGTTTGGCTAGCGAGGTACTTCAGTCTCACTGCGCCCCTCTAATCATCATATTTCCCACACATATGAAGTCATTTCTATTGCATGAAAAAAAAAAATCAATAAAAAAAATTGCTTATTGCCTGAAGGCTGATGAGAAACCATAAAAGGTAGCAGAAGGGCAACACCTCATATATTTTTTAATTCTTAGGTAATTCAGCTTTCCTGGGATTTTATTAAACTGTTCTATTATTAAAAGTTATGCAAACACCACGCAGTTTTACAGCAGAGCAGATGAGTTGCACACACTGCTGATGAGTTTATATAACCCTACATTCCTTTGTAGTTTATCCAGTAAACAGCATAAGATTTTTTTTAAAAAAGCAGCTTCTTTTGGCTGCTCCCTTATTCACACGTGGTCATTACAGCATATTTGATTTGGTATATTTTTACTCCACATGCTGTTCCTACGCACAAATGTATGTTTCCCTTTGTCTAGAATTGGAGGTCTTACGTGTGTTAAGCCAAAGGGAATACAACCACCTGCACTGCCATTGTAGTAAAAGTCAACATTTATATTTTCATCTTTATTCCTTTAAATACCAATAACCACATATTGTTTTGGATGCTTCAATTTGCATTAAGACACAGTTTTGCATCATTTAAAGACCAAACCAGAATGTGACTGAAGAAATTTTGGTCCCACATTTTCTTTACCATCTTCATACCGGATAACATTAACATACCACAACTTTAGTGTGCTGTGACCTAAATTGAGATTTAAAATTACTTGAGGTCTATTCTACTGTAGGAGCAACTCAACAAAACTAGAATAATGTTGGTTGCTAGACCATGCATATGTTTGTATTTATTGGGAGCCAAGGAACAGTTCTCTTTAATAATCATGTCTTTATTCCTCTATTACCTGCCTCATCCTATAACACTGCATACTTACTTTTATAGCCTTTATTCCAGACTTGGTGATCTGAGTCATCTTGGCCTTGGAGATGGGGGGCTTGTACTCATTCAATGAGTACAGCTGAAATATGAAAGGAAAAAGACAGAACAGCTTGTTTAAATACTGAAGCGATCCTATAAGAACCGTAAACTGCCACCCAATAGCTTTCTAAATGAGTACACCCATTTATCAACTACAAAGCTTTATTAACAATTTAAAGAACCTTGGCTTTCGCTATCATGGGGCTCAGAGAGACACCAAGTTCACAATAAAGCGACGTCGGGGGCTTGCCTCTGACTCAGGTATTTGCGTTAGTATCGTCATTAAAACAAACACTCGCAATTCGATTGTGGTGGACAGCGGATTGATTTTTTACTAGGATTAAATGCAGGTGTTATTTACAATGATCATCATGCTAAAGCAAAGACTTTGTGTTATGTAGACAAATGACGGCTGCGGTCTCCGCTTGGAGGCTTCAGATAGCTAAGGCTAAACTTAACAGTGTGGATATGCGCTGCTACTTCACATTGTTTAGGTTGCATACACCGGGAAGCTAACTGTAATTTGGAAAGTACTGATTCACAATCATTTGTTGTTTCTTTCCAAGGTGAATGAGCGATGCTCTGTCCATGTTCACATCAGATAGTTAGCTCAAGCGGTTTTGCTAATTTGGAGCTAGCTAGCGAGCTAGCTATTTAGCGCTACTAGCAGCCGTTGGGTAATATTTGTTCACAGAATTTAATCCTGATTCGGGCTGTACTAACAAATTCACTCTCTTCTTGCATGATGTGTGGCCAGTTTATACGAAGTACACACTCACTGACTTTACGTTACCGCTGCACTGCTGTGCAGAAACAGCGGCCTTGCCAAACACTACCCTCTTCTTTACTAAGATGCTAACGTTAGCCGACTAGCTACCGCGACTGTGAATTAGACAACATATCCTCAATATACTCAAATTTTTTAGCGAGAATCTCTTACAAACCTCATTGTTAAAGGCTTTGACCGCCTCCATAGTGTTGTATTTCGACTGGCAGACCACAGTAAATATTTACAAACGTCTCCTCGATAACCGGTTAGAGGCGTGCATGCCCGACGCTTGCTGAGATGGAGGAGACTGCCAATATGGCGCATAACCTCAGCGGGGAATGTGGAGACAAACCGGCGACTCCTAGCGTCAACGAGTCGTATCAGACGGTGTATAATGAGACCTGATATGATATGTGGTAACGGTGGCACTGACAGAAAGACAGGAGGCTGAACTGGAGGTGTTAAGATTTTCATTGTGACTGACCACAGTGGAGAAGATTCGGTTAGTGCATCAGGGGGACAGGTTGGGCGGTTTGGAGACAAAGTTGGGGATGCAAGGCTGAAATGGTTTCGACCGATGATGCTTTGAAGAGGAGAGAAAGTGGTCAAGTTGGACAAAGGATGCCGAGGATGGAGCTGCCAGGCAGGAGAAGAGGAAGACCACAGAAAAAATATGTGGATGAAGCAGGACATGTTTAGTATGACAGAATGCTGCAGATAGGGTGAGATGGAGGTAGATGATTAGCTGTGACACGACCCTTAAAAAGAGCACCTGAAGCAGTATAAAACCTCTGAAACCCATGGGTATCAGTGATGACACTCACTCCAGGAATCATACAAAGAGGCTGGGAAAGTTCACTTTTCTGACTTTATTTCCCTGTATACAAACAAACACTTTCATTCCAGAATTAAGAACAAACATCACACATCCCTTCACAATTATTTACATTTTTTTAACTTATACAACAGATGAAACATAAGGGGGAAAATGCCTCTGTATTCTGGCAGGTCCTGTCATATATTAAAATCCTGTTCGGCCTGAGGAGTCCAAACCTACTGTGCAGTCACATAATGTCTGAATTTATTTATAACCATCCACTTATCTAACTTGTACCAGGTCTTTCAGACTTGTTTGTATGATTCCAGGAGAGTTTTCCTGAGAGTTATCCTTAATACTGCTAAATCCCCACTTTACTTCAATATACTGTATGCACAGATGTTATCAGTTATAAAGTCTGTCACATTTTAGACACGATTTTGTCTCATACTGTCAATGTTCATGGGCAGAAATGACAAAAATAATCAGTGTAGCTGAAATAATTTAAAAAGTTTGTTTTGGTTTAGAAGATTAAAAAAAATCTTCTACAAAAAACGAGGCGATCGCTACATTTCAGCAGTAAATTACATTACAGTCACATGAATTTGACACTTTTGAGTATTAAAAAAAGAAGAAATTCTGATTTGAGACCAACATTTATTCTGTTAGTGCAGGCCCTAGTGTTCAGTCAGCAAAGTCTTCCTAATAAGCATGAATATAGTATTTCTAGGGCGACGACATACACGCATTATTGAAAAAGCTTCTGTAACACATGTGTAACAGGCACTGGAGGTGCATGGCACCAATAACTGACTGTGAATAGTTTAAAAACAACACAATTCACTACAGATAAATTCAAAGTGTTTCCATGCAGAGAACAACGGAGACATTATTTCCATGCACTCCACCGTTCCAAATATACAGTTTATGCATAGGTTCATCAAATTATAAAAACAAACAGCTGTAAAAATCACTAAACCTACAAATTAAACAATAAAAATAATACTACGACACATTTCACATTTTAATGTGTGCTGCTTATCATACACCGTCTCCACGTGGAACTAAAAACAACAGTTCATTCATCCAGCTACTAGTTGAAAAGAACTTGAAACAGAGTTCTCAAGTGAATAACCAACAGCAGTGTGTGTGTGTGTGTGTGTGTGTAAGTGTAAGTGTGTGTATTTGATGCATGTGACTGTGAGGTCCTCAGAGTCCGAACACCATAAAAGTCATGAAGAGTCTTTATAAACTGGTCTCTACCACAGGAGCGGCTATGACCGACGCTTCAGCCTTTGCGGCCTCTGACGCCACCTGCTGGATGTGTGTGACACAGATCTCCTGCACCAAAGGTCCGTTGGCCTCCTTCCACTCTCTGAACTTGTCTGAGGTAAGCTCCGGGTCAGACAGGATCTGTTCGATTGCCTGCAGGTCCGCTTCTTTTGCCTGTGCAAAAAAGTGAAAAACTGAATATGCATAAATTATTTAACTGTATTTTTTTGCTATTCGCAAACTAAAAAACTAAAAACTAAAAAGGGAGGTGAGAAATGTACCTTTAATGTGCTGTTGAGTGTCCTGATAAGGTGCAGCTTGTCATTGACAGCCTGGTTTTTGCAGCGTCTTACGAAGGAGGTCCTAAATTCCTTTTTTGTTGATGGTTTACGTTCTCCTATCGGCGACAGACTGGCCTCCTTCAGATGAATATACAGCTTCTCCATCTCATCGGAGCCGTTCTCATGATTGCCTGCAACAAGACAACACACTTCATCATCATCCTACATGCAGTGGTTGCTAAATTAAGAATATTAACAGTCGTATATTCTGTTGATCACTGATGCTAATCAAAGTTCTGAGAAACAGGAAACGTGCTCTGCTTCTCAGAGCTGGAAGTGGGCCACGAGAAAAAAACGCATATATTAAATATTCACCTTTATTTTGCGTCCTTAAAACTCCCCTCTGATCTTCCCCCTCAGCTGAAGGCGTTTCCTTATTAGATTCAGTGTCCGAGGAGTCCTGGGTGGTCACGTTCTCCAGCCTCGTTTCCTCTGCCGTCTCCTTTGGTGGAGGCTGATGCGAGTGGACCTGGGCTGAGCACACCACTGCTGTTTCCCCAGCAGAAGGAGCTGCCTGCGAGACGAGGTCCAACCAGGACTGTCTCTGCTTGGTGAGCGAAGAGGCGGAGCTCTGAGATGTCATCGTACTGACAGGTGAGGAGAGCGAACCGTTAGCTTCGCTGGGGACTGCAGAGGAGTAAGGGGGAGGGAGGGTACCCTGAAATACAAATACATTTAAGTTAAGAGTTTTTTCTATTAATTAATCCCATTTGGTTCCACTTGGTTTTATTTACTTGTAATAAAACATGTCGTGTCCCTTAAAGACACAGCTGCCTTTGCAAAAGTTGTGACCGTGTGTTTAATCTAAACAGAATGGAAATCTTGGCTGAACATTAACAATTAAACTACAGTTATATGCTCATTTTGAATTCGACTGCATTCAGGCTGTTTATTACCGTGACCTCACTTAGTACAGAGTCATTCTAATGTTCTCAAAGTAGCATTGCTGAAATAAACAAGCATCCAGCTGATGTTAGCATATGTTTCTCCAGAACCTGTACAGGTTTGCCGATGCCTTCACAGATGTGCATCAAATTCAAAATGATCTTATATTAAATGAAAAGATAAATGTTGGCTCTTATGGATGGATGTGCGTCCAGCCAGAACCGTTACTGACCTGATGTGTGCTACCAGGCGGACCGGAGGCATTCGAGGAGTCCCGCAGCGTCTGTTCAGAGTACGGTGGAGGGGGTATCTCTGTGGTTTCAGCTTCTTCGTGATCGCTGGCTTCACTATAACACTCTGAACATGAAACATGGAGACACACAAGAAACAAAAACTTCAAACATGTAACCAACTGTGGGGCTGTAAACCCACACTTACCCCAAGTGGGCGTGCCCACCTAGATCCTGCTGCAGTTGTGCCCTTTGGGGACCTTACATGGGTTTTCTGTGGGTAAGCCCACGTGGGGCTTACAGGAGTTTTGCTCTTTTTGGGGCCCCGAGAGGGAACTTTGTGGGCAACCAACAGTTGTCTTATAGGGACCCCGAACAGCAAAACTGCAGCAGGATCTAGTTTGTGCTTGCCTTGCCCACACAGCTCCACATTTAGACACTGTGGGCCCACACGGGCATGTTTGCTGACACATTATTTATGATAAGGAAGCATCAAAAAAGAAAATATGACTATTGTGAAGAAGAGACAACCATAGAACATGTTTTATTACACTGTCAGAAATATGAGGCTGAGAGAAAGTGGCTGGTTCAAAACCTCAGTAACGGAAGCTAAACTGGGGTTACTGCAAAAGAAGTCAATGAGTGGAAGCTATAACAGGCCATATTTGGTTTAATAAGACAGACTAACACGTTTGATAGGATTTTAGTGTTTTATTTTTCTCCTCTGAGAGCACGTGGATCCACAGTGTAGTACGGTTTATCTGATCTAAGGATCAAGTGGAAGATTGCTGGTTTGAGAGTGAGAGATATAGATCCCCTGAGGGTTGTGCCATCTGCTGTAAAGATCAGCCAAATTAACTACGTGGTGATCTCTCGTGAACTGGGACTGAGCATGAACATCCTTGTCCACACTCCTTACCAATTGGTGGTGGTAATGTACCATGGAGCAGATGTGGGCAGCCCACTGTGGGCTCTGGTACTGGCATGAAATGTGAGGCATGTCTGGGTACTGCAGTATGGGGCCTGGGCGGGGTCTCAGAGGGCAACTAACATTCAGAATGAGGGCGTACTGTGGGTATACTGTAGAGCCCACAACGAGCCCCACTGTGGGGCCCAGGTGTGCCATACATTTCATATTGGTCTGCCCATAGTAACCCCACACGGGGCTGAAGTGGGCGTGTTTGCTTGGAAAGTACTGAAGAGCTACATGACAATTAAAAACAAAAGATTCTGTTGCTGATTAAAAACTTAAATAGTAAATTTCTTAAACTAAAACCCAAAAAAGTGAGATGTTGGAACGACAGAGGCGGGGAACTGAAACAGGTGCTCACCGGCTGAAGCGTTTACTTCTGTTTGTTCATACTGAATGGAGGCCAGCCCAAGCTTATTCACCCACCTGAAACAAAGAGATGATCCAACTTAATTGCAATTCTGATAAAATATTATAATGCACATAAAATGTATACATTTCCAGTTTACACGACTCACAAGTTCATGTCCTCGTAGCTCTCGGCAGCAAAATAAAACATCATAACTTGCGGGTGACAAGCTTTGAATGCACTGAAGAGGGAAAGACAGACGAACAGCAGTTTAGTGTTTCGAGGGTAAAAAAAAAAGTCAGTTTTACTGTTATAATAACTGATTTCATAGATCACACCCAGCACTGTTTGTGAGGACTCACTATTTCTTCTTGCACTCGATGGCTCTGTCGATCATGAAGTTTGTGAGGTCGATGTAGCCTTCAGCTTTCTCTGCCTGCAACGCACAGATTGAACAACAGCGAGTATTAGAACAACTTTCAAACCACTTCCCCACACGGACGAGCGCGTCTGAGTTGCAACAGGCAACTTCTTTAACTTCCTCGTACTGAGTGGTGACGTGCAGCAGGTCGGACTGAAGTTATCGTGCCAGTAAGTCAAACAGATGTAGATTACACATATATGTAGCGGCGGGCTATTAGTGACACGGTCACATTCAGGAAGCGCCGTGTCACCAGCGCTCGCTGGTTCCTGCAGTGACAGGCTGGCGAGGAGACAGCTGTGGAGGAAACCAGTATGACTAACCTGCCTAGCGCATATCTGTGACTCACCCGGTGTTAATTCTGTGGTCTGTTACTTAAGCTGTAATAAAATGTAGTCATGTTTCATCTTTAGCATGAGACAAAAAAGCATAAAAGCAAATAAAAACACATGAAGCCACATCAATCACCGGATTACATGTTCAGTCATTGTGATACACGATGCCACCATCCTGCTGCTGTAAATAGTGATTACAGCACTTAATCCGCAGCTGATAAGTTCTCAAGAACTACCCCGATTATTTTTAACTATTTTTTCATGATAAAAAAAAAGGATCATCGAACAGTTTTAAGATTCTTTTAAGGCGTTTTTTTGATGACTTGGGTGCAACACTGTTGCACTTTGTAACTTTGTAACAAAATAAAGAAGATATGCAAGATACTCTTTAAAAAGGGCAACACAGATAACATGACACACAAAATATTCCAAAGAGTGGTGGAAAACCAAAAGAAAGAGGTACAACTTTAATAGCTTCCTTATGTTTTCCTCTCTTTTGATATAATTCTCATCATTACATCATATCTTATAATCTTGCAAGATAAATTGAAGAAGTTGAAAAGCATGCAACTGATATAGAGGAGCAGACTTATCTGTGTTAAATATTTTTCTTATCGGGGATTGTGCAATTGTACGCTCGCTGTGTGCAATCTCTGAATAGCAACCAGCTATTAAATGCTCAAGTCTAAAACCCACATTAGTCTTCTAGTCAGAGGGTGTTTTACTCACCAGCTGGTTGGTATACCAGTAGAGAGCAGTCTTCTTCAGCACAAACCAGTACTTCTTCCATTTCATACCCAGAAAGCCTTTGCTTTCTTTCTTCCTGTACAGCCAGCCCTGGTGGTCTGGCTGGCCGAGCTCTTTGACCGAGATCCGTCTTCTGCTCATCGTACCATTGCCTTAACCAGACAACGGCGCATTTAGTCACAGCATCAGAGGAAGCAGAACGTTACAGATTTAAACATCCAAACACAAACAACCAAAACGTTTCCATTTCAGTCGAAAGAGCTCCCGGAGTTTGGTTGATAACCAAATGGACCTCTAAAACTAAGAAGCGCGTGAAGCATCCTGGAAGAGTCACATCAAAAGTGCAAAAGTGCTATTCTACCTTCATCCTACCTGTTAACGATATGAGTCAGTCAGCAAAAACAGTATATATACAAGTTAGTTAGCGTCTCAGAAGAACCCAAAGGCACGGCTACACAGAGCCAAGAAATAAAAGAAGTGAAGTGAAAGTAACTGAACTCGTCTAAAATCCCTCTGCACACACCAAGCGCACCGCTGCTTCGCATCCACCCACTACGCTTTCAAATTGCAGCTGTAGGCTGAGATAAGTGACAAGGTGATAAGGCAGGACTCACCTCCTCGGCTCTTCTTCTTGGATTTGTGTCGGAGGGAGACCTTTGAGGAGTGCAGAGGAGGGTTTGGGGGAGGTCAAAAAGAAAAAGGCAAGGGGGTGAGCAGCAGTTTCAGACCACACAACTGAGAAGAAGAGGCTGTCTGAAACATCCTGTTTTCACACTGAGTGTCACGTGCATCTTCTCTGTCTTTCTACATGCTGTTTAACACCATTAGCATCTGTGACTTGTTTCTTATTGCTCTCCTTTTATTTGTAACTCTCTTTGCTCCCCAGTGAGTCAAACAAAACATCCACCTGGTGGTGTCTAAACTCTGGGTGTATACTGCTTACATTCAAATGAGTTACTGATAAATAGGGAAGCAGAAGTTTCTAATTCATTAAAGAGAGAGCGAGTAAATGTTAGAAAAAGACAAAAAAGAGCTACTTACAGGGTTGTAGTCATCGGCAGCCATTGAAGGAGTCACAGATATGGGGAAGGCAGCCTGTTGAAAGAAACACCTTATTCAAAGATGTGTAGGTTGAAAAAAAACAGAAATGAACAGAAAAGGAGAAAAAAATTTCTTCAGTGTGACAAAAGGATGTGGCGTCACGGGTACAGCAAAGACGATGTTTCCCAATCAGCTTTTTTTCTCTTTCTTATTGTTGTTTTGTTTTTCAGAGGACGGAAAAAACTGAATCGAACATGCTGAGAAACAGCAGAAGTTCTGTGGAAGCAGAAGCTCAGAGAAAGGTTAAAAACGTAAAACGTTAACGCTCATGATCAACACTGAGTCACAGCACAAGTGTCACAATGATCAGTGTCAGCAGATTTGTTTAATATGTGACACACACAGAAAGTTGACTCACAGCAAAACGAAAAGGACTCTTCTGCAAAACGACATCGTGCAAAAATCTATTTTTTCCCAAACAAAGAATCAGAAAGATTTTTCTCACTTTGCAGTTCAAGCTCATAAATGGACAGTAACGTTGTGAAATCTAAGTTGCCTTTATTGACCAACTTCCTCTAGGTTAAGTTCCTTTTTTTTGAAATGCCAGAACTGTTCGAGAGAAAGAACAGAGACAAAACTAAGCACCGTGCTGCCCCACTGGGTGTGAAGTTAGAGAAAATGAGAATCTACACTGTGGGTTACACGTTTCAAAGTACTCTGAAACGTGTAACCCACAGGCACTTTTAGACTCGGTGGCAAAACCAGGCAGCGAGTTGTTCACAGGGTCCCGAGCCCTGCTGCAGCTGTCCAAGTTTAGCCACTTACCACAGCTCGCCAAAGTCCCCAGCTAGAACAATGAAGAGAGAAAGACTCATACCTGGTTCTTTAAAAGGTTCGTCCAAACAGCTAAGTATCCTCTGTGCCTCTGACAGCGATAATAAACCATCACTAGAAGCTCTCATCAATACTTCTGTATATTTGTGCCTTGCTCAACACAAATGTATCATCACTTTGCTTTCCGGCTGTCAGAGCTGAGAGGCTGAGTGTAGGAGGTAGATGCCTATCACCACACAAACCACTGCCCAAACCTGACTGAGAGTGACTGTGTTTAGTAACTAACTTCCTCTTGGAGTTTTCTCTTTTGCACATGTTAAGAACCATGTGTAATTTTAGTGGCAAGATCCAGACTGAACAAACCTACCTGCAGATTTACGCAACTATTCTTTGAGGTTAGATGCAACAAGAGATGAAAAATTAAATATTCCCTCTGTATGTAAGACGCTCTTTTATATCACCATTAAAGGAGGAAGTTTACACTTCACCTGAAAATAAGATTTTGCTTCTGAAAGTAAGCTTTCGGGAGAAAAAGAATGACGCAATTTCTCGACCACTACCTGAAACAAATACCTACAATGGATTCAAAAGAGCGAAAAAAATCTGCGTCTTACAATGAAATGACAAAGAATAGAGGTTAAATGTTAAATAACGATTTTCTGACTGTAACTACTTGTGTAGTTCAGCAGCAGTCAGCAGTAGCCTGACTGCTTGTTGTCCAGTAGCTTAGATGGCGAAACAAAGTCAAAGAAACCTGCGGACAAATGAATTAGTCCGAGCTGCCAGTAAAACAAACACTGTACCTTCCACCATAACCTCAGAGAAAGTAGTCTGTCTCGAAACCTTCGCTCAAAGGTTGACCAAACTTTGCCAAACATGTCAGGAACACAAGCAGAAAGCCAAAGAGCGCATTCAAAGACACGTCGGCTGGTTTCAGGTGAGTTCAGGTCCTGTCTGGGCGTTACCCTCCAAAGAGGCACCACCCAGACTGAAACTGACAAAGTGACAAATATTTCTGACTTATCCCCACCAATAATTCAGATATAACTACAGGGCTAATTTTTCTCATTTCATATTTTCCCCACTTTCCCCACACATCGCATCTTTCATTCATTCATTAAATTCAGTAAAATCCATACGTTTTCGCAGTTACCCCACCTGACCGCTGGGTGTCGCTAAATCCCAACTGTTTAACAGCCTTGGGAACCTCAGTGAGAGCGTCATAAAAGCATCATTTTTACCCAACACACACATTTGTCTTTACAGCTGTTGTTGTACTTGACGCGTAAAATGTAAACTGGACTTGCCTGCGTAATTCAAAACACATCATTGTTTCAAACAGCTGTGACATTCACAGTAACTCACGCTGAGTATAAAAAGCAGCATTTCACATGTGGTGAATGCAGAGGATGTCCGCACTGATGCTTACAAAGCACTTTTTTATTTTATTACTTTAAGAGAAGTTGATAAAAATCACCAACAACCGCCTGCAAGAAGAATTAGAAACATAAGCGGTTCATGTTACACCCATCCACTCGTTGCTTAGGGAAGCTGTTCCCTGGCTATCAACACCCTTCGCTGCCTCAGTGGGGAGCGAGTTTTTAGCCATAACATCACTGGCTGAGCTGTATCTGTGCAGAAGCTCGGATTGGCGGTAAACCAGCAGGCACATTCCTGAGTCCTGCGTTATTATAGTCTCCATTTTTACTAAGCCTAAATAGACAGGGGCCTCGTATTTCTTTCCACTTGCCATTGTACAGTAGAAAGTGGCGTGAAGTGACGAGGAGGCCTTCTTTCTTTATCTCGCTCACATTCGCGCAGGCTGTGGCTTCCTCTTTGCTTCGCTGTCACCCTATCTGTCTCATCTGTATCAAGTGACTTCCTCGATTTGCCTCTAAACCTCACAGAAACCTTTAATATTTCAATTAAACGCGCTGAACTAAACGCCCGTCTCATTTCTGTGCGTTTTACTGCAGCTCTGTGTTGGTGGAAGTGAGATAATCTGGCCTGCGACTCATGTCAAAGGATTCAAGGGAGTGCTGATTGGTCACACCAACTCAATCTCCCATCATGATCCGTGCTGAGAATCGTCATGGCACTTACTTACCCCCACCCAGAAACTGTGTGTGAGACAGAAAGAGGAGGGGGGGTCAAACAGAGTGGCTATTATTTACCAGGGGACTCTGACACAGTGTAAAGGGGGGAGGGTGCAGTGGTTGGAGATGATATCAGATTCTCGCTCGCTCGGTTTGATGGCGCTGCATGCGCCTCGCCGGCTGTTGGTGACTGTGCAGTTGCCGCTGATCATGTCCTGAATTTTGATTTTGGTGCACAAAGCTCTGAATTCAGGACTGAAAGAACTTAAATCAGAAGTTGGTCTGCAACATATAAACCTATATAGACACAAATAGTCTAAAAGAAGCGGGTGGTGGCATCCCGTATAGCACGCCTGCATCAGCGCTGACAGCAAGGCTGAGGTTGTGCAGCAACAACTTAACATAAATGTGCACAAATGTGATTCGTCCACGACTCCGTGTGTCCAGCCATCTTACCCCTGTGGAGGATTGACAGTAACCCGTGGTACTGGGGTGTGTGGTTTCACTGTGTGCGTCCTCAGTTAACCCCTGCAGTCATCTCATTCCCACATATGTTAAAGCCAGAAGGTGAACGATCAATTTTCTACTGACAGCACATTCAACAGAGATGCAGTCTTCTGCAAAGTGATGCTGCTAACACATAAAGATGATCTGTACCACGTTAGTTTAGAGATTTAGCACAAATTTTAATTTAGGATTTTGTAGTTGAATAAAAAATTAACCTGTCAAGGATCCGATTTATCCCCAAACATAAATGTCTTCAAGTTTTACGTAAAATTTTGAATTTTATTTCATATCCAAATGTCAAATTTAAGATGCAGGAAAAATCGAGACACTTAGAAAGATTCATTTATATTCATAAAAAACAAAGAGCTTTGTGTGCAGTGTAATGGGTCAACCATCGAAGCTCTCGATTTTCAGCGCCTCTTTGTCCAGGCCTTTCCTCACAAACACATCATTCAGGTGCATGCACTTCATTTCTTCAGTGAGAGGAGCTGATTGTTATTTACTTACAGCTTGAGAAAAGGACCACGATCGTAAATGTGGATGATTATACCTGTAAGAACAAGCGAGAGACACGAAAGCCAACACATTAATAACTGAAAACACACCACACGCACTGATGTCGAGCAGACTTATATCACACACCAAAGAGATTCATCTCACATTACCGCAGTGTATTTTGAACATTTCCAACACATACTTATTGCTTCCCAGCTAACTGCTCATTATCTTTATCTGTGTCCCAATCGGACTCTCTGATTTGGCAAAGCAGAAGCAGACACTTACGGGTTGGGATTTATTTGTGAGTGCGTCTGATAATACATTTGGAGAGCAGTCACAGGAGCATGCTGGAGAAGAAGGTCGCTCCCAATGTTCTGACTGTTCTCAATATTGAATTGCCCTCTGCTGGGCCTCAGCCAGTGTGATTTGCAGGCTGTGAAATGGATTAAGGCTTGCTGTCCTTCCCCTTTAATTGCATTTTTGTTTTCCCCCCTCTCAGATTAATAAAAAAATGATGATAAAGATTGTTTTAAAAATGGTTTTAATAGATGACAAAGAGAAATCTGATGCACCGTTACATTCCTCGCTTCACCGTGAGAAAAACCCCCCTCTTGTTTTTACAGATTGACCAGCCTAAAATTAATATGACACACGATTAAATCCGCTGTCAATCAAATTCCTTTCCCTGCATCAGCGGCGCATGTTCGTAACCGCCACCAGCGATGAGTCAACTACGTATCTATGAGATTTACAATAGCATCTGTCTATATATCCTAATTGTGAGTAATGTTTTTGATCAAGCGTGCAATAGACCGGATGCGGCGCGCTTGTGTGCGGCTCTTAGAATAGAAGCACCGGGCTGGGGGTGGGGTGCAAGGCGTTTAGTCATCTATTGGGGTGTTAATGTGGGGAGTCACACTTCCCCAGGCCCTGCGTCCAAGACAAGAGATCTATGGGCAACGCATGAGGAGAGGGAACAGCAGTCCTCATATGTCATCATATTTGGTAGTGGGATGGAGTTATTTATAGTTGGAAGCGGATTTAGGATTCGTCATAACAGTGACATTTCTAAAGATCTCTGGGGGATCTTGGGGGTGGATGGACACATTGCTGTGTGGGACATGTTGGATGCTGAGGTGCTGAGACAGAGCTGTTTAAAAAAAGGCCACAAATACTCTCAGTTTCATTATAAGCTCTAAATTAATTAAGGAACTTCAATAATGGAAAAAGTCACGTCGATAAAAATGACTAATGCTCTGCAGAGGATGTTTATCTATCTCTGTAATTAACATTGTTTTACCAACTACCATCAGCCACAGTAGAAACCTTCACTTTGGAGGTAGTTCTCTACCGGGGAGCATAATCGTTCTCCAGGTTGTACTTAGACACCTTCAGTCTGGCTTTACGTTGCCTCCTGTGCAGAAGTGGCATTTCTCTGATACCTCACCCTCCCTGCAGGGTCCTCGTGACTACAGTTCCCGACTTGGTTAAGTCTGTGAGGCTTTTGCACTCTGTGGTTCTTGATAATACTTTACACTCCAGTTGTCCACACTCGGAAAATCTGTGATAACTTTGAATATCCATCTCCTGCTTTGTGAGCATCTAAACTAAACGGATTACTCTCGATACCTCAGCAGAGCTGGCATTATCATTAAGGACTACTCTCACCCCAGTAATCAACTGTTTGAACTATTACCGTCAGGCTGATGGTACAGGTCACATAAAACCAGGACAAACAGATTCAGGGATAGCTTCTTTCCCAGAGCTATCACCGTAGTAAATAAGCACAAAACAATTGAACCCGCTTAACTATACCATACTTGCCATTGTCACTATATTATGCTGCTATCCTGTATATATCGTACTTATTATTGTCTCAGTACTTCGGTTGTTTTATTGTACTTTTTATATTTTACATTTATATTTATTATTGCATTTTGCACCAAGGGAGTGGCACTCCAATTTCGTTGTACTTTGTACAATGACAATAAAGGCTATTCTATTCTATTCTATTCTATTCTATTCTATTTCGCTGGTTTTTCCACGATGCTTTCTCATGACACAGATCAAATCCTTACTGAAGTTTTTATACTGTGTGTAAGTTAGAAAATAATTATAATCATTGCTCAGCAGTGGATGGTTTGTTTGTGATGCTCAATAAAAAAGTCAGTTTTACAGGATGCTAAGATGCTACCTGTGCTTTCTAAAGTAAACTAGTATGTGTAGAAATGCTGTGTAGAAGATTCCTTACTCTGTTAGACAAAACTTTAGATTTCATTGGAAGGCTAATAATTTGTAAATGACAATAATTTGCGGGGTATATTCATATATAGACATAGTATGAAGAGGTCCCTTTTTCTGTAACCATCTCTCCTCCAAATAATTCATTTGGCTAGTTGAAAATCTGGAGCATTAGCTGTTGTGTGCTTGCTTTTTGTCTTAAAATAGCCAGATGATTCGTGGTTTGAGAAACTAAGGCTATTCTATGGGGTGCAACAGTTTGTGCAACACACAAAAGTGCACGCGAAACAGAAGTGAGAGTGCCCAGTGAGCAACAGAAATAGTGTGTCAAAGTTTCAGATTTGGGAAACTGTCTGCTCACAGGCCAACGGTGAAGAAACAACTTCCAGGAAGATTTGCAAAGAAAAGAATTTTCAGAGACGGACAAAAAAGGAAAATATTAAGATGGGCAAAAGACCCCAAAAGTGAGGGTTTGGGGGTTTTTGGAGAGTAGTTTAGTAGTTCACTGCCCTACGACATGTTATAAATATTTAGAGAGCAGTCAGCTGGTATACTGCCTGCACACAACACAGCCTCTGGATCTGAGTCCTGCTGTTGTGGTGGGAAAAATGTTGTATGTAAGAAGTGCCCATCAAACCGTTCCACATTGTGGGCTGCACTTCATAAAGCACGGGCTAACATTTATCCAAGACTGCTTTAAGAAAGTGACAGTAACAATGTAAGAAGTAAGGCGGTCGTTGGAAGAGTCTCTGCAGACGTTTATTTCTAAATCGCTTTTTCATTTCAGAGCTGGAGAGTAGCTGAAGCCACGGCTGACGCTGGGGGAGGGGGAAGGGGACACGCTGGACAGGTGGGACTGCTACATGATTGTTAGGTGGCTCAGGGGAGCAGGTCATCTACCAATCAGAAGGTTGGTAAAAAAGTATCCTCAGCAGGTCGCGCAGCTCCAAGTTGCTCTCCGATGTATCATCAATGTGAAAGGCGGAGATAAAAGCGCTTCTGTGATTCTGGTCGTGTCCAAATTCATGGGCTGCATCCTCCTGAGGACCCGGCCTTCGCGGTCTACGTGGGCCGGGTCCTCAGGAGGTCGGGTAGGCCGGAAGTAAATGGCTATGGAATTGGACGGTCTAGCCTTCTCGATCTACTCCCGCCCTTAATTCAGAGTATTTCCGGTTGTCAGCGCCACGGCACAAAAATCGAAAATGGACCCCGAAATCTTTCTCCGTTTTTTGTGTTCATTTTAATTATCAACGAGCTAACCCACATTCTCGCCTGAAAATATGTTTACAGTTTATTTTGTGACCCAGAAAGATTAATAAGAGTAATTTTAAAACTTAGTAGCGGCCGCCATTGCCGGAAACTGGAGCTTGACTGGGCCGCGCTATGAATTCTGGGATATGGTGGGCCACAAAGAACACACCCGACCCATCCTTCAAATTCGGGGAAAAGGAGGACGCATTTGTCGGCTGCATTCGGAGGAGTCTACGAATTTGGACAGCCTTCGGCGCGTCGCTGGGACGTAATCGGTCTACAAATGCGGCTTCAGGAGGATGCAGCCCATGAATTTGGACACGAATGACATACGGTGTATGAAATGCAAAGCCAGTCCTATTACAGCTGTAGCAGCACATACACTGCATCATCGTGCAGGACGACATGTCCACCACAAGGGAGCTACACAAAATGATAATTTCAACTAAAACGGAAGTATTTTACTCTCACTTTGCAACTAATTTATTTAAGATGTCACAGACCTTTGACCAGCAGCGTGTGTGTGTGTCTGTGCGTGTGTGTGTCTGTGCATGTAGGAGAAAGAGGGAAGGGAACTCACCGGTTGAGGAAGTCACTGCTAGAGTGCCAGCTGGACCCCTGTGATAAATAAAGATTTTTAAGTTAACGCATGTGCTCTCAAAGCCTCAGTCTGAATGTTGAGACGCTCTATGTTGATTAATATTCCTGTGATTGTGATTGTGAAGATTTGTGTGCTGCTTTCTTGCAGGGCACTGAATTATGCACGGATTAAGGTAAGCTTTGCAGAAAAACAAACGGAGAACAGAAAACAAGTGGTTGTGATTTTAGAGTTAATAAAAAGAATGCAATTATATAACAAAAGGCAGATTTTTATTTTTGTTTTGTGACATGCACAAACTAGAAATACTTCAGCACATCGTTCCCTTGTAACCATTTGTGATGTGTAGGCATAAAATGTTAGTGGTTAGCAAACTTATGCAGTGGGATAAACAGAGCGCAGGTAGTACTTAGGCAGACCGCAGCGTCTCAGAAAGTGCAAATTAGTGAGGACCGCAGGCGACTACAGCTCAGCAAGCTCGGGCAGAGCAAGATTTTAGGAGGAAGAAGTGAAAGAGAGATAAGAAGACAGGCTCCTCTCAGTCAGTAAATGCATGCATGGTGAAAACATGGGCAAAGAGAGAGGTCAGAGAGGCGGGCGTTCCTCGTGGCTGTCAGAGCTTCACCTTCACGACGAAAGCTGATGATCAGTCCCAGTAAGGTAATCCTAACCTGCCGTTTTAATGTTTAAAAGGCAACATATGTGCCAGAAAAGAGATGCCCCAGTGGGAAAACCTGCTTTGACCATATGGCTCCCCAGCTGGAATCAAAAGTTCAAAGAGGGAAGTGGTTACATAACCATCGCCATCTGACACCAACAAAAGGTAACTTCACGTTAGCTATCCTGTTGCACTGAGGCCAGGTTCACCTCAAAGGTCAAAGCAGGTTAGAAAGACAGCTGGCTCTACAGTTTGGTCCTGGCGTGGAAATTAATATATATATTTTTTCTTTACAACCAAACCTGAGGCTGAATGGAGCTCAGCAGGGTTGCAGGAGAAGATGCATATTACAGTGAGACGTTTAGCAGCCGCTCCACACGCACCAGTAAAATAAAGACAATACAAAAATTGACTGAAATGAACTGCAGTTTTTAATAAATCGCTATTCAAATCTTACAAAAAGGCAGATAAAGCAACAACAGACACTCATTCCCTGTAGCTTCTTAAATAATGCCGTCATTCTGTCAGTGTTCAAAAACACTGACATAAAAGACCAGTTTACTGTCAACCAGCTGTACGTAGAGGCCCTTTAGATGGGTGCTTGCAGAGTGAGCTGAAACACAGGTTATAAAGGTTTACTGAGTTGAGTGCATAGCCTTAAATCATGCACAAATGTTTGCTAGTGACAAGATAAACACCTTTAACAACCAATGCAGCATTTTTCCACTAAAGTGACAGTAAAAATCGTATGCATAGCTTTACAAGAGGCAACCATTGGCAGAAGTTAATGTAAGCAATCACAAAAATGAATGTTTTAAAAAAAGCAACATGAAAAGAAAAACAGCCTCGCTAACAGACATGTGCTGCTCGTCTAACTTATTCTTTTTTAATAACTTATTTATGCAAATGAAAAGCAAATAGACAGAGAACCGAACTGGTCGAGAGCTTCAGTGTATTAAATAAGCGACGTGAAGAACATCTTAGCCGAAACATTACATGATATGTACAGAGATGTCCGTGTACAGCAAACGAGGCCAAAAAAAGCCTAAATCTGAACACAACTGTGTCCTCTTGATGCTGAGGCTTGTGTCAGAGATGAGGGTTGTGTTAAAGGAGCGATGACGTAATGTAGTGAGTACTACAAAAGCAGGTTTGGTTGAGGAGTAGCAGTTGTAGTTGGTAGTAGTAGTAACACCAGGGAGGTATGGGAGAGAGGAGTGTGAGAAAGCCCGAGGACGTTAAATGTCAAAGGCACTGAGGAAGACAAGACAGGAACAGGAAGCCCCGGACAGGAAGCGCATCATCAGTGAGTCAATAGCTTAAGCCGCGTGATCCAACTGACCAGTAGTGAGCGTTCTGCCGTCGTGCGCTTGGAGACGGGAGCTACCGGAGCCTTTTTCGTGTCTTCCTGGTAGGGGATGGTGGCACTGTTGTGGAGGTCTGAGTTGGAGTAGTAGCGGCTGCCCCGGATGTGGTCCACTCGGATGAGATGCCGTTCCCCTGCAGGCCTGTAGGGTGGAGACACCGAGGGGACCTCCTCGGCAATGGTGGGGATCCTCTCGTTGCTCAGGTATCTGTACAGGAGGTCCTCACCTACAGCAAAGACAATGACAGGTTATTCTAAAGTCTCTAAAAATGCTTTGCAAATCTTTTTTAAATATTTGACTTGTTTTCTTATTGAAATTAACTAAGCAGCAACTTAATGGGCTGAAAAAATAATGTGTGATAAAGTGTAGTTCCACTAGTGGCCACTTGAGGCTGTCTCCAAATTTAAATGATAAGTTGTACACACCTTTCCTTCCCTGCGCCCAGGGCTTCGCGTAAGGATCAACCACTGACAGACAGGTGTCTGCAGGCATGGACAGCGGCCGGGGCTTACCTTGAGACAAAAGTTTCACGCTTGTTAATTGTTCTGAAAGCACTTTTTCTGAGTTTCCGTCAGAAGAATATTTATAAACCACTGCGATGAGAAAGTACTGACCACGCGAGGGTTTATGCTCCCTCATTCTGGGCTGCACCACCTTGGCTTCGATGGGACAGCCGGCGCTTTGCTTGTCAAACTCGGTGCAGTGTCCTCTCCTCTCCTTGTCCAGGAAGGAGTTAGGTGACTCGGAGCCCTTTGGTCTTTTACTGATGCTGGAGAAGGCGTCTGTTCTCGCCTCTCTGGACGGAGGAACAAATGTTCATTAACTTATCTCCACAGCAACAGGAGGTGGAGGATAAAACAGTCGTAGTGTACGGACGGGTGGGAGCTGAGTGGGCTGAAGACCAGCAGAAGAGAAAGTGATCACGAGCCGGGACCACACTCATTATTCATCAGCTTTAAAGCTCTGAGTTAGGCTGTAGCAAAGGTTGACTGGGGGTGTCTGAATCCCTCACAGCGGGGGGAGCAGGTGGCCTCCAGCCTTCTTGTTTTAGTACTTTACTACTTCTAGAGCTGAAGCTGCCAGTAAATTAATAATCGGTGCACATGAAACAGGATGGCTTACCGCGGCGTGTACGGCATTAGAGGAGGAGGCGGGATGTACAAGTCCAGGATAGCCGGCTTCTCCTTTTTGGTTGATCCGTTAGCTGAACTGGAAGGAGACTGGGTTCTAACGAGGGACGAATTATTCTGAAAGAATACAGCACAAGTATGAGAGCCTGATCTAATCTGGAGAAGAAAGTCATTCCACCTCATCTGACTGCATGTACAGATCAGTTTCTGTCTAAAAACAAATGACGTCATTACAGTTTCTGCTTACATTTTTTTCTCAGCCTTAAAGACTTAATCTGACTTCTTGGCTAACGGGAGGAGTTCCCCACATGTGGCGAGACATTTAAGTTCCTGTATGTCGGGCCTTCTTGTTTGAGGTATGGAAAGATTCTGAGTGTAGTCCAAAATAGCCTGAGACACTTACCACAGTTATGTCTCCCCAACATCGTCCTTGAGTGTTACTCTGCTGTTCTCATCAGGGCAAAATTACACATCTGCTGATGCAGCATTGTAAATGTGATATATGGCAAACGAAACATCCGACTGGGGATCTCGTCAAACACTGCTCTCTGCGCTTCTCCAAATAGCTCAAATAGTACAAATTATATACTATTACAAAACCAGTGTCATTCATTCTCCAGTCACACCGTATGATTTGTCTGTTTGGCTCTTCGGAGCCTTGCTATCACAAATAAACGGAGACGCCTGGCTCTGATGGGTCTGACTCCGTGTTAAAAGATGATGCTGGTGGATGTGTAGACATTGGTCACCTTTGTGCACAGATTTGAGAAAGCCCCTCCTAACTGATCTAATCTCCTCCCGTCTTCTCCGGCTATAAAAGAGGCTGCGCACAGGATGACGCGGTGCCAGAGCTTCAGTCTTGTAGTCTACGTTTATGACAGGCTTGCAGCCTCCCCCTCTGTCAGTGGGGACTCACCTAATTTAGCGTAATGTGTTCATTTGATTATGAATCAGCTCACACATTCCCTCACAGGCTCGATATTTATCCCATTTCCCTTTTTCTTTAACACAAACACATGATTGTGCGTCTGTTGTTTGCTTTAAACCGTGACGTTGGGCCGTCTAATAAACTAACCATTCTGAAACACTAAAGCTCAGAAGCTTGAATAACATCCTGGGACTTTGTTTGCCTCTTTTGTTGTGCAAGAACAGCTGAATGCTGCATTCAGTCGAGCCAGCAGCACTCTTTCAGGGTGGCCCTGTCTGGACTTGCTGCTTTGGAACCAACTCCCTAAAAAGCTGGTAATTGTTTGACGATGATTAGACGAGACGACGATGAAAGGAAGCGTGCATGCATGTGTGCATGTACCTGAGGTACTGGGGGCTTCCAGCGCATGTTCTTCAGTGGGGCGGGGGTGAAACCTGTTGTGCCCGTGGGCCTCTTCTTCAGGAGTAGCACCACACCTTTAGGGTCCTCCCTCAGTTTAAAAACCAGGTTTTTCAGCTGCCAGCCCACCTGGTTAACAGGAAGCGAACGCACATGACGCTCGTGCGTTTGATTAAAGATTTACAGCATGTCTTTAACCTCCCACACAATCTGGGATTCTTACCACAGTCTGATGGTTAACCTGGATCACCTCGTCCCCAGCGTGGATCTTCCTCGTCAGGTCTGCGGGCGACTAAACATAAAACATAAACAGCTTTTATTGAACACAGCATTCTCAAAATGCTGTGGAAACTGGGCGGCGCTCTGGTACCGCTCGTGCCTGATTTCTGCACCAGATGAACACTCAGAGATCAGAATCGTGAGAAAAAGCCTCTCAGCGTGTGACTGTCAGCAGAATAATATCACGAAGATGCCAAACGAGATAAACTGGTCATTATAAGCGATGATTCAGGTTGTGATTCAGGAGTGGGGACTGGAGGCGTGAGGATCCGACGGTGGCTGTGATGCACGTGTGTGAGTCACTGACTGTCTAAGTGTGGTGAAAAGGTAAAACTTGTTTGTGTGGAGCGCAGAAAGAAACTATCCCCTTTGCACATGAGCAGCTCTGAACTCCCTCACATGATGTTACTCAGGGGGAGGATGAAGAGGAGGAGGAGGATGAAACTTACAAAAGCTTATTTAAGAGTACTGGCAGCAAACGAATGAATTTCAGCACTGAAACTGGCTAAACTCGTCCTGTCCTACTTACATGTTCTGTGGTTCCAGTGATGACATGCAACCCATCATAAGTCGACTTGATGTACATTCCCTGGGTTTAAAAAGAAAAGAAAAATGGTGGATAACAGCGTATTACCAGTTCACACATCGAATACATTCCCAGACAGCCAACCCAAGAAGCCGACCACAAGTTCGAGGTTCAAAAAAAGCATCATTCCTCACCAGACCCTCGCCGGGATTGATGTTGGTCAACTGGACTTCTTCCAAACAAGCCGACTGGCTCATCAGGGGGTCAGAGGTGGTTCTCACGGTCTGATCGCAGATGGTGTTCAAAATCTTTGACTGCAGAAGAGAACGCCAAACGAAATGCCTCAGTGGTCAAAATAATAAGCACAAGACTTTAATAAACTCCTCGCTGTGATCATCAAGTGCTGCACTTCATCATCCAAAGATCAACTTATTGTGTGTTTTACAGCTTAGAACTGGCGGTTAGGTTACGTTCCTCCTATTCATACTATATGCCTGACATTAACCTCACTACTGTGAGGTTTAATTTAAGTGGAGCGACCTCAACGCATAGGACTGAAATCAGTCCTTTGAACACACCTCTTCTATGTTCCTTTCCTGCTTAATGGCAAATACTATAATTTCTCATCATTAGAGGGTTTTTTTATCGTATATACTTTATGTAGAGTTGATCTTGAGGAGTCTAAAGGCAGGAAATAAAAATAAATCGGACTCGTGCCAAATAAAGAATAGAAAAAGAAAGAAAGAAAGAAAGAAAGGTAAAGAAAAAAGCTTTTAAACACAGACGTCTGTAATATGAATTTCAAAGAAAGATAGAAAATGGTAGAGGAAGCCCAGTGTTAGCCCACAGAGTCTGGAGAGTGTCAACAACAGGAAACACTGATTGATGGCAAGGCCATAATAGACCCACCTCCTCCCCCTCTGTGTACCCGCCTGCTCTATTCACTCAAAAATCTGACCTTGCTGCTGAAAGCAAGTCTGACACAATGCCCAATTAAAAAGACTTCAAGGCCCATTCCCCACAACGCTGGAACTTCCAGGTCAGTTCTTTGTTCGCAAAGAGATGCAGAGTACTTACAACTTCCAGGATCCTTTCTTCCATCTCATAAACACTGCAGTCCTGTTGCAGAGAAGAGAAACAGGGAAGAGGAAGAAGTTATTCGATGGCTCGAGAGCGAAAAAGCAAAAGCATGAAGCAGGGTTTGGGTGAATGGGATATAATCAGAATCCTCCATATAGAACTGAGAAAAATGAAAAAAGCCACAAATACACAGCTTTTAGCTTTAAATGAGCGCTTTGCTTAAATTATGTGGATGCTTTAATTACATAACACCCTTTGTGGTTCAGTTGACTTATACTGGAATGTAAATACCATAAGAACAGTCATACGGTAACTATGCGCAGTCGGGAAAACATGTCATCGTGCTCAGAAAAGCCTCTTCCAAATCGTCTGCTGGCAGAGAGCAAATATTTGGACGCACGGCCGCTTTCTTCGTTGCGACTGGGTGGGCTCGTGGAGGAGGGGAGGTCCTCTGAAGACGAAGCTGATCTTTGCAGATTTTATCAGCAGCTCCTTCACCCAGTCAGCTGGGAAACTGTCCACTGGCCCTCTCCAAGTGTCAGCTAGACAGGACACAGCTGTGGCAACAGCCCCACTGACAACTGTGTCGCTGGCGGGGAAAGGGGGGGGGGGGGGGGGGGGGGTCAGTCTAGAGAACCCCCCCCCCGAGGGAAAACATCCAACAAATCACAGGTGACATGCTTCTGTCAAAACCACAGAGCACAAAGGTATCAGTGTCAGGCTCGTACGAGCTACAAACCTAAAGGAAAACTGTTGTGATGTGCACAAAGCCAGCTCTGTTGCTCTTTGTAAACGCATTGTACAGGCAGCAAATAGGGGGGTCAGCCATGTTTTTCCATATTTCCATAGCTTGCACATTCCACTGGGATAAAGCGGAGCGTTTGTTTTCAAAACCGTCGGCTTGTTTGCACTAACGAGATTCGCACGACGGTCTGTGGCCGTGAGCGATGGCTGCGCATCAAAGCAGAATGCACGCAGCGCTCCTAAATATTCCCTTCGATCCACGTTTTACCGTCTGTTTGAAGGATGAAACTCATTCGGTGAAGGTTTACACACGCGGCTGCTATGTTTCCCTGACTTTGGGGAGGAAAACGAAAAATCAGTATAAACACGAGGTAGGAATAAATGCAATTATAAAACATTTCCTGTGACATATATCGGTCCCCAAAAAATCATGTTTCCAAACAATCTAATTCCAGCCAGGAATATATGGCGGTTTCAGCAAGAATTTAGCTGCTCTTCCATAAACAGACAGCTGCATATTTCTTTTACAGACGTTTGGATCGCTGCTCTCTTCACTGAGCCAAGAAGGATGAACTAAAAATACATATTTCAACGTTTAGAGGTCGTGAAACAAAACAGCGTGTCATTATCAGCTGGCACGACTCCCATCAAGCTTTAACATTTACAGAACTTCTCCATAGTATCAGAGCATGAGAAAACAATATCATAGACTTAGACTTCTGGCTTTATTTCTCATTTCTGAGAACTGTTTGTGCTTCCAAAGTAATCCCACATCTTTGTCAGGACCAAAGTAGTCGCAGTAGACGAGGGCGAGATGAGAAAGAAAGCGCTGCGGCTGAGGACAATTCCCTGGGTGTACTGATCCCTGACGTTATGGACTTGATCTCACAACCAGCGTGGATCAGATGACTCTCTGGGCCTTTGATCAGCCACCAGAGAAGATTTGCATGGTCGGGCAGTGAGGTGGCTGAGAGTGGAGCGCTGGCACAGTGCCGAGCCTGGACTGACTTCACACCTGCAGGAAATCAAGGCCACGGAGGCCACGTGATGACAATGATGGACTTTATCGTTTGCAGAGCAGAGAACTTCCTTCGTCATCCAGCGCGAAGCGTAAACTAAAGACACGCGGGATTGATGAAAAGTGCATACTTTGACAGAGAGTGACCTCCACGCTGACGGGTCAGCCAAGAAGGACGATGCATCCAGTGTTTTATGGCCTTGTCCCATTGTGTGTGCAAACACAGGCTTCATTCAGGCAGAACACATAAAGTGCGATCTCAAAAGCCCCGATTTCTGGGCAAACCTCACGCCGTCCTCCCCCGTCATAAAACGAATCACTGTGGCAGACTCCTGTGCAACTCGTTTTATTAACCAGTGCTTTCCATGCTAGCCCACTTGCTCTAAAGAAACAAGGAATCCAAACGATTCAGACAAATCGGAAATGAAACGAGGATTTTTCTGAGCCCGTGTGCTTTTTTATAAACTCGAATCATGGGATTAGTTGGAAATCGGCCGTCCTCATCAGCTGCTAGCTGGCTTAAAACGAGCAAGTCGAACGGCATGTCTCTCCAGCTGCGAGAGGAAGCTAATCTCTCAAACCTTTCAGCACCTATCAGAAGTTTATTCTCCACCATAACCTCTCCACGTTACATGGCAGTGTGAGAAATGGATACCCCCACTCCTCCTGGATGACCATGACCGATACACCCACAGTAAATCACCGGAGGCGCTGAAATCCCAGACTCTGGCGAGGAAATAGGCACTCTGGGAAAGGAATTTATTTTGATGCAATAACCCTGTGAAAAAAAATGACACCTGCACTCTCAGGAGCCACTTTCGCTGGCAGCATAAAATGAGTTTCTTATCGGGATAACCCTTGAGGGATAAAAGACAAGCGGGTGAATTGATAGGAAAGAAAACCCAGTCGAATAAAGTCTTCCCCATATGCATGAGAAACCACTACTGGTTTCGTGAAACTGGCAGAAGCAGGAATAACTATACTGATGCAATTCAAGAGCAACCCTCTGCAGAAATATAAAAGGGTGGCTGCCGATGCTCTGCGTTATCTGTTAGCCATCTTTCCAGCAGTCTGAAGGACCACCTCCTCAATCCTTCCACTAAACCTACACACAGGAAATGCTTTCAGACGGTTTGGTCTCCCACTGCGAGCATCTCGGAGAAGCAAAAACAGGAACCACATGGCCGAAGGAGTACAGCAGCCCGGGGAATGTTGGCAGCCACCTCTAAAAGAGCACTCGTGGGTTTTATGAAACTGGAAGCACAAAAGCAACGTTTACCATTAAACGTCCCCACACCGAGGGGGTCTCCTCATTAGCCAGCGCGTGGAGGAAAAGATCCCGAGAAAAACAGCAGCATTTGCAATAATGTGCTCAGACTGCTGGCTTCAGGCTCATGTCATGGCTGCCAGACCACATTTCCCATAACACTCTTCTCCTACACATCTGTGCCCCTGAGCCGGTATGTGCTCAGTGGAAAAAAGCTATTGTGTGTGTGTGTGTGTTTCCACATGTTCTGCTGAGCTAACTAGCATGCAGACCTGCTGAACTGTGGTGGTGAGCTCCAGGCACAGCTGAATGATCTTGTTCTTGGTGGCTGTGAAGTCACTGATCCCTGTAAGAGGCGTCCTGCGAGCAGACAAAGGAGGAAAGAGAGAACATTGGAAACAAGCGATGGACTGCAGAGATGAGCTCAAGTTTATTGTACTCGCTCAGATTGCTGTTTGGCCACCGACAGGCTTGTTACATGTTTCTCAAGTGTGCAACCTGGTGCCAGCTTATACTTTTCTTTTTCTCACCTCACTCTATCTGAAACATGTGCTTCAAAAACCAGTTTGTAGTCCTTGGACTATGTCGGACTATATTACAAATCTTGAAACAAATAGCACTTATTGGCCAGTAGCACAAAAAAATAAGGATTACTTTATTTGTGTGCCAGAAATACGTCTCTATATATTTTTATTGTTAATAAACAAGAAACTTGATGCAAAATCATTAAACTGCAGTCTGACCAGAAACAGATCTAATACCAAATGTGCAAAGACTTGTTTGCTGAGCTAATGTGCTGTACAAATACATTATTATTAGATCGAGTCAGAGAAGCCTAATGACCTACAAACCTGAACCATAAATTTTCCTTGGCTCTGCTTGCACTTAAGCATCACAACAACCATTTAAACAATGACATCAATGCACCACTTTAGCCGAGCCTGCCATAAAAAGGAGAAGCTTAATTTGAGCCAGCTAACACTTAATCCTGGCAACCTGCTTAATATGCTCGGCTTTTATGGCGTAATGTGTTTTGGAGCGGGTCAACAGGAGCGCACAGGACGCTCTGCCAGCTGGATATAACGTTAAGCTGACATGCAAAAGGTCTTTATAATGCTGAAAACGAACTCTTGTCTGATTATAAACAGACTCGTTTTTTAAATATCAAATTGCATCTTTATTTCAAACTAGTGTGATCGAACGTGACACTTCCGCCTCTCATTAAGGCCGGGACAAAGTGTTACCTGTCGAGCCACGCCAGGAGGCTCTTTGCAGCGCCGATCAGCTCCACCACGGAGGTAAGAAAATCGTTAGGTGGCTTTCGCGAGGCGCTTCCATCGTAGGCGGGGCTTTTCCTGCGGTCGGCCGTGGCCATGTGCAGACTGTTGGTGGCAGCTCTCATCCTCACTACCAGATTCTTCAAGTTATCCGACTCCACTCCGTAGTTCTGAAACAGCAAATTAAACATAACAGAACGGTTTAAGAGCACACTCGTCATCAATCTTTCTACACAGTCTACCTGCGAGGCTTATGGTCCCACCCTGTCAAAACAAGTCGTTTCCTGTCCACTGAAAGGCTGTAATCATTGATTTGACAGATATGCTTTGAGTTCACTTCTCTGTGAATAGGGCTGCCACAAATGATTATTTTGATAGTCGACTAGTCACCAATTATTTTTGCTATTAGTCGACTAATCAGATCATCATCCATTGGACGTAAAACGTACAGCTTATTGCACCAGCAGCATCTGCTCTTATATAACAAACACTTAAAGCTGTAAGCTAATGATAAAGGTATGTGCTAACTAAAAATAAAGACAAGATGATAGTTTATTAAATTTTAATGAAATTTGCAGATTGTTTCGGTGAAGTTTAATAAACTCCTTGCTATCTAAAATATAACAGGACACCGGAGTAAATTCTCGAGCATCTCACACTTCTGATAATCAGCTGTCTGCTTGACGTTTATTCAGCTGTGTAAAAACTATAACTTTAATCTCAGCCAAACCGATTTACTCAGGAACAAATAAAATACTAAAAAAAGCCAAACAATAACATTTTAAAGTTATCTAAATGACTTATATATCATGTTTAACCTGAGCAGCGAAAGACGGCGGTGGGTTTGAAAATGATTTGCCAGGAGTCCGGTGTTCTCACGGCTCTAGTGAGCCTTGCCCCCGGCTAGCTATCGAGCTAGTGGCTAACAGACGTCTCCGAAAACGTCTGAGCGCTTTTGAAAATATGTGGTGTCTTGATAAACTGAGCAGATATTTGAGGTTTACACAGCTACATTCTCGCCTGAAAATATGTTAAACGTTTATTTTGTGACCCAGAAAGAATAATAAGAGTAATATTAAAACTAACCAGCTGCCGCCATTGTTGGAAACTGAGCTGGGCTGCGCTATGAATTCTGGGACAGAGCTTCTTCTTCTTCGGGGTTTAACGGCAGCTGGCATCCTTGTACATGCAGTACTGCCATCTTCTGTTTCAGTCCGTTATTACACTCTTAAATCCTACTACTTATTCCTGCGTCTTTTGTGATCTTACAAAGCTTCAAACGACGCGTCGACTATTAAAATCGTAATCGTGACTAGTCGACTAATCGTGGCAGCCCTATCTGTGAACATCGTGAACAAGACATCACACCATCCAGCTCTAGATTTGTTCTGGGGTGTGAGAGAGGGTGTACTTCCATCACCTGATTCTTATCAAGCGGTGTGAAGTTTTCATTCCTAAGTCTAAGCTGTTTCCTGCATACATTCCTCTTATTTAGAAGAGGAATGTATGCCGGTCTCAAAGATCAGGGAATACACTATAAACCAGCTGTGAAGTGAGCTGCTGCAGGAAACTGGGCAGCAACAGAATTCACCTTTTATCAGAGTCAACAGTGTTTAAACTTTTGCATTCTTGCAGCTGAGAAATTGGAATAATGTGTTTTTTCCATATGTACGCAGTGGAAGGGCAGCCTGGCCCTTGTCCCGGTAAATATCAGCTTACAGGATGTTGCATCGCTGCCAGCAAACGCTGCACTCTGAGTGACATGCCAGGAGCTAAATATGCTTTGCAAGGAGTAACACGGCACGTGTTTGGCAACCAACAAACGAGATCTGCAAGTGGTTAGCGTCTCCTTTTATTCCACCGCCCCTCGCCAACATGGGCTCAAAAACATACATTTGCCCAGTTTTAGTCTCCGGGGACACACTGGAATAATCCGACTAGTCAAACAGTAGCTGAAGGCAGCGTTATTCACGCCACACTCGGCATGAAATGGTTTGTTGAAACATCATTAAGGAAATGCAAACATGATCAAGGAATATGTGAAAAAGAGAGAAAAGTCACTTGGTGGTTTTATTCTCATTCGGTGTAACTTTAGCACCAAGGCGGCGTCAGCTCCTTCCAGATCAAACACCTCTCCTGGCTTTTTCATTAGCAGGCTAATCACACCGTCGCAGCGGCTCTGACTGGCCCGCAGATGTCCGCTGAGCTAAAAACCACGTCTGAGCAAAATCTGCGTTTTCACTCAACCCATTTTTCATCCTCACAACATTTCAAGTCAAATTTACATTCTTGCAGCGTCCTTTTAGACACACCAAGCTAAACAAAAACCAAGATGGCAGATTTTATTTTGAAAGTAAGGCCTTTCTGGGGCTCTTTGAGGTTATTTGCTGACTTTAGGCTCAGACTTGACTATAAAGGACATATCTTTAAGCAATAGCACAAACATTTGCAGCAGCGCTGTGGCCCATGATGAAGCCATGTTCAATGGCTGCAGCTAATGCTCGTGTGATGATAGAAGTGTTGAGTTTCAGCACCGACTCTGCAGAAAGCATCAAGGCTCGTGAGAAGTCAGTAAAATGAATTGACGTGTTCTTTCTTTGTCTCCAGACAGCAGTTTGATCTCGATCTCCTTCGCACGGACGGAGGAGGACGAGTACGAATGCTTCCTAAAGGTTTGCAGCGCTGCACGTTAGCTCATCTTTCATCATGATTTAGGTTTGTAACTATTAACGAGACAAAGATGTGCACACGTGCATAAACATTTAAAAAGCGAGAGCAAAGCCTCGCAGCAAAGGGCCTCTACGTCAACAGGAAGTGTCTGACCTCCCAGTAAATTTAAAAAAAAAAAGGGGAGAAAGTGGGTGAAAGTGTGAGAGTGTGTGGGGGTTTCGGGTGCTGCTGGGCTGCGTTCCTGTGAGTAGCAGTGACCTTGAGTAAAAGCTAATTGAATCGGGGGCCTCACTTCCTCCCATGAGACGAGTGGAAGGTTGAGGCCCGCTTCTTAATAGGGAAACCCCAAACGGACAAAAAACATTATGCTGCAAGGCTTCAATCAAGGGTGAAAGGTTAAGGACAGTGCACCAACTACCAAAGCACAAACTGGGAGCTTGTTTTACCGTAAATCACTTGAGATTCCACTTTGTCAATGCAAAAGATTCCAGGGATGAATCCAAATCTGGGCCTGGTTACTGGGACAGTGCAACACATGGTGCAAATTTTATGATAAATAAATCCAATAAAAAACCCAATGAATACGTGCTGAATGCTTCCATCTGTTCAGTGCGGTGACTACAGGTCGAGCACTGATAGGAGGCAGCAGCTTATCGTGCATCGATGGAAAAACTGTCAAAAACTGTGTCAAAGGGAAGAGATGAACATATTTTGCATATCACTCACAATGAAACTGATAAATAGACAGGTTGGACTTTTGTCATGAGATTAGATACTTCAGCGTCCTTCCTGTAGATTGTGTATATTAATAGCTCAGTTCATGTGACTCTATTGCAATGCAAAGAAGCTAAGGAACGATAATAAGATCCGAGCTAAGCGCACGTACACTTGCTTTATTATGCACGAGAACTCAAATGTGGCTTTTGTGTAACTCCAAATCTATTCTACCCACAATTTTCCATCCCGCCTCATGCAGGAGAAGAAAGATTTAACATTTAAATAGCTTTGAGCAAAAATAACCACGCCACAAATGATTAATGTAACGTGTTTTAAGAGAGCACAGAAATGCTGACACTGATCAAAAACGCGGGGACCACAAGCTTGGACTTTTATGGCACAGGAAGTGATAAAACTCCAAATCGATCCCATCTGCTGGAGAACCTGTTTCTCTTTCAGCTGGAGCGCGGAAAGTTTCATCACTCTTCACTCGCCTGCAGGTCTCAGGCAGACACACTTTAGCTGGAAGCTGTTCTGGGATCTGTGGTGATGGACAGCAGATCAGCGTGACTCAAAGTGAGCAAGAGGAGCCAAACATGGGATTCGGGAGAGATTCAGCCTGGAATTAGGAGTGAAGATGATTGCAGGAGTAAGCACGAAACCAACTTTTCATTTCCTTTGAGACTGATGAACAAACAGCTTAAGTATGTATGTGGTGCACATATAGCGAGAAAGGAGGAGGAGCTTCTTATCTTATCTGTCAAACACATCTAACTGCCACTGCTAGCTACATGTTACCCATTAGCATCAGCTTCTGTTATCTCCCACATCTACAAACTGCCACACAGCTGTGACACCTGTGACCTGCTGAGTGACGCTGCTCTTCTCCAGTGTCCTCAGGCTGCTTCATGTGTCCACACCCTGCTGAGATGTGTGGGAAACGACGAGCTCTTCTGCATCGTTAGTTCCTTTAGCTGCCAGACCAGAAACTACCAGTTTTTAGTGAATGAGAGCGAGGGGGGAGGGTCAGGGACCAGCAGAGCCTTCCTGAGCCTATAAAATCCTCACGTAGATTCAACCAGAAACAGATCTACTGACCAGAGCGCATAGCAGGTCGACAGCCTCCAGCACCAGCTCCTGGTGGCCAATCCTGGCAACGCCGAGCTCTTCCAGGTCCTGATGTGTGATCTTCAGCAGCTGCTCGCCACTGATCTTCTCCCGCTCAAAGTTGCTAACGTACTGCTGCAAGCTGTCATCCAAACCTACAACACACACAAGAAGGAAAAAACAGCGAATGAGGATAATCAAAGTACGTTGATGTCATTCACAAACCTTTTTGTCGCCGTGCAAAACAAAACCACAAAAATCAGGTGATGTCAGGTTTTTTAGCACGTTCCAAGTGTGCGTGTGCAGCGTCCAGATATGGAGCAGGTGGGATGGCTATCTTTGCTAGATAAACAAACCATAAACAGAGTAACGGTTGAGAGCTCTCAGTCTGTTAGACTGGTTAAACAATGGGTGGCTGTATTTGTGTGTATGCATGTTGGGTCTATGTGGGTGTGAGTGTTTGCAATAAGTGCGTCAGCATCATGGGTGTCCCCTTGCTTCTATTCCAAACTAACAAATGACTTGCACTGTGACACCAACTGCTACAGTCACTGAACTTACAAGGATGCAGCTCACACAGCCTCCTCTCACACTGCATATGATTTCAAAGCTGTGCATTATAATAAACAAACGCACAAAACATGCCCTCCCTATGCATGCAATGCACCCCTCAGCCGACCAGAAAGTAAAGTTCAAACAACAGAGGAGAAAATGAGCCTTTGTGTATTTTGTGAGTGTGTGTAGCTGCGGGTGTGGAAGTAAACGCCATTGCCTCTCGCCATCAAAGAGCGTACACAGAGGCGGCAGCTGCAGCTACATGGCCCTGCGCCCCGATTCCCTCTGAAAGACCCGTCAGCTGCGAGACTCTCCCACTCTTTCAGACCTCAGCACATGCACGAAGCACAACTGACATTACTTAGCGCGGCGCATGATTAGGTGATATATTTTAAGTGGGGCATCAGAGTTCAAAAGCAACTTGACAATTTTAGCCTGGCCACGTGCAACGTCTGCAGATGGGTCCTTATCAAACATGGAGGTATGAGCGAAGCCCTGTGGGTTTATTCTGTGGCTGCTTTTGTCTTTAAATGGCACCTCATATGTTTATGTCCCTGTGGGGCTCAGTTTGTGCACCTGTTGCAGAGAGTTTGCATAAAGCAAAGACAAAGGTGTGCATGTGACAGTTGCTCCTGACCAAACAATACTGAATTGCATGCAAATACTTGCATTAAAACGCATTAAAGCATGAATACAAGCACAACAGTTTAAAAAAAAGCCATAAAACATATTTTGGGAGTTATGGACTCAGACTGAAATTAAACCATTTTGGTGTTGTGGGAAGGGCTCAGTTTAAAAAGTTCCATCCACCAATCAGACGACTGTCGTCAGGTGACTCAGCGAGCTCTGCAGCCGCAGAGTTCCCATGAGGTAAATACTCAGAATCTTTGAGTGTCAGGAGACCTCAGGACATTTTTACCATCACTTCTCATCATGTTTTTTTAAAGTTATGCAAACTCTTTAACACCTGTTGCATGTTTCATGGTAGCGTTCGACTTTAGAGCGAATCTTTCTGTTCACATGCCTATAAAAAAGCACCTTTCAGACGTTTAAAACCTCATTATGGCATCAAAGTTCACCCTGACAGCAATTTTAATCCTTCAGAAAATATAATCTACGTGTGAGAGTCATCTCCACTGAATCACAGAGAAAATCCATCACGACTCGTTAACCATTAGCCTCCATACAAGTCAGGTCCAGTTAGGCTCATTGCATTTTTCTCATTCCTCGGCATGCTAATCTTAGGCAAGACTTCAGAGAATTTTTAGGCTTAACCCTCGACTGGCCGGTGTTCTGCGAGGGAATCCACTTCGCATTGTAGGCAAGGGGCAGAGCACTGGCCTGAGCCCACACTGACATGAACACAAGCCAAGCACAAACACAGGGCCAGTCACTTAATGCGATTAGATGGTAACAAAGACGCGGGTCTGGACGGGGCAAAGTCTCCCTTTCCTGCTGTGTTAAAAAGGCATTTCCTGTGGAATGGTGCCACCGTCCTTCCACCAACAAGGGAAAGTTGTGGTTTAGGCTACAAAAAGAGTTGAAGGGGCTCCAATTGCAGGATCTTAACTGTTAGAAAAACAGAGTAGATATCAGAAAACACTCTGGAATTAACTGATTGGACTAACTGATGAGGGGCTATCCTCTCCTTTAGCTTGTTTTCACTTTCCTTCTTTGGCAAGAATTTTCCTAGAAGCTGTAGGCATCAGGAAAATCCCTCAGTGATGTTCTGGCTTAGGTTTAAAATGTTTTTATTTGTGCCAAATACAGAAAGGGGACATTTTCTCCCTCTGACACTTAAAAAAAGCCTCCTAACAGTGAGGCTTATAAAACATTTATTGTGCCTCAATCAATGGCTGTTAGGGCGTGTGTATGTGTGTGCGAGACTATCAATTTTCATTAAAGGGCAGAGAAACCAGTAAAAGAGATAGAGTGTCACGTTATTGTGAATTGAGTAAAGGGGGAAGCAGAGGGGAGGAGTGTGTGAATGCTTTTGAAAAGCCTGCACAGGATGAAATGCTGTGGAGGTTTATGGCCTCTGAGAACCGCTTGGCAAATGTCCTCAAACCAGAGCGAGTGCATGTAAACCGGGAAGCAAAGCACCAAAACACCAGACAATCACTTACCTCCTATTTACATCATCAAAAAGTCTAAATTACTGTGTGCATTTTGACAGCTGGTTCGTGCTTCATCATTCTTTAGCTCAAAGTTGTCCAGTGTAGAGCTGCCACGATTAGTCGACTAGTCACGATTACGTCGACTATTAAAATCGTCGAAGACTAATTTAATGGTCGACGCGTCGTTTGAAGCTTTGTAATATCCCAAAAGACGCAGGAATAAGTAGTAGGATTTAAGAGTGTAATAACGGACTGAAACAGAAGATGGCAGCACTGCATGTACAAGGATGCCAGCTGCCGTTAAACCCCGAAGAAGAAGAAGCTGTGTCCCAAAATTCATAGCGCGGCCCAGCTCAGTTTCCAACAATGGCGGCAGCTAGTTAGTTTTAATATTACTCTTATTATTCTTTCTGGGTCACAAAATAAACGTTTAACATATTTTCAGGCGAGAATGTAGCTGTGTAAACCTCAAATATCTGCTCAGTTTATCAAGACACCACATATTTTCAAAAGCGCTCCGACGTTTTCGGAGACGTCTGTTACCCACTAGCTCGATAGCTAGCCGGGGGCTAGGCTCACTAGAGCCGTGAGAACACCGGACTCCCGGCAAATCGTTTTCAAACCCACCGCCGTCTTTCGCTACTCAGGTTAAACATGATATATAAGTCACTTAGATAACTTAAAAATGTTATTGTTTGGCTTTTTTTTAGTATTTTATTTGTTCCTGAGTAAATCGGTTTGGCTGAGATTAAAGTTATAGTTTTTACACAGCTGAATAAACGTCAAGCAGACAGCTGATTATCAGAAGTGTGAGTGCGAGAATTTACTCCGGTGTCCTGTTATATTTTAGATGCCAAGGAGTTTATTAAACTTCACCGAAACAATCTGCAAATTTCATTTAAATTTAATAAACTATCATCTTGTCTTTATTTTTAGTTAGCACATACCTGAAACACTTAAAGCTGTAAGCTAATGATAGTTATATAAGAGCAGATGCTGCTGGTGCAATAAGCTGTACGTTTTATGTCCAATGGATGATGATCTGATTAGTCGACTAATCGCAAAAATAATTGGTGACTAGTCGACTATCAAAATAATCGTTTGTGGCAGCTTAGTCCAGTGTGAGATGTGACAATCTGCTGTTTTCCACTTCATATCAGTGTAAATGCATTTTGCAGGCTAACTTAGCATTCTGAATACTTTAGCTTAAACTGTGAAATAATAAATCTCACTTTTCTAAAAGTAAACAGAGTTTGCTTGTCAAAGTTCTCACATTTCAAAATCTGAACCAAAATCTTGCAGCACTAAGAACTCCTTCATCCTGAGTCTGCAAATAAGTGCTTCATTCCCAGCCCACAGAGGCTCAATCATCCAGGTACTGAAATCCGAAAAAGTTGATTATGTTCATCCGGGAACAATCAGAGAGAAGGTGTGAGAGTACCAGAGTCACAAAGAGTTTAAAAAGGAAGAATGGAGAAGACAGACTGTAATCACTGACAGTGCAGAAGATGACGGACAAATGCCAGGGTTAGAGGTTAGAGGTTAGGGGATCTGGCTGTGCCTAATGTGGCACCTGCTGTTCAATGTGGGGTCTCACCACCACACACTGTTTCAGTAAACAGTGATTATGTGCAAAACAGGTTAGCAGCAAAGGTTTAGCAGTACAATGGATAAACTTTCAGGACAAGAGCTGGACAACATAAATGGAACTAGACCCGCCTAGTGGCCTTTAAGCTCTGCAGCCTACTTAAAGCCTGTGTAAGCACACAGTTTTGGCAATATAAACAGAGCACATCCTTTTGCAAAAGGTTCGTTTATTCTTATCCTAATCTCAACAATTGACTGTTTTTTTGTCTAAAGCACATAAGAGCCCAGGACTGTATTTGTGATGAACAACATTAAACAACAGCAAAGAGGATTTCTGAAACAAGTTCACATCTTCGTCCCAAGGAAAGAAAACTGATCAGTTCAGATCCATAATGCTCTTCAGTGCAGCTTTTGGTTGCCAACTTTTCGTTCTCAGGGGTTTGATTACATTAGTAAAAGAGCACACAGTCTTTCTCCCCCAACAGAAAGAAACAAACAATCTCCCTCCCCCATCTTTCAACCCCTCCCTGTGCTCCCAGTGGGAGCACTTGCCACCATGTAACAGACACACACACACATAAACCAGTATCCCCACAGGGGTGGCCACTGGGAAAGCTACTGGGTGTAGAATAGCTAAGCCACTGTAACTCCGCTGTCTTTATTTGTCAGCCGGGCCTCTGAACCTGTGGGGAACGGTCAGGAATTTGATTCATTGTTCTCTGCTGAGCGGCTCCATTGTGGGAACTCGCAGCGCTTTGGCACAATGGTCTCTGGCTGGACCAGGCCGTGCAGTAATTAAAAAGAAAGAAAAAGCTCCTCTCGACGGCTAAGCTATCCTGTAATGCATGACTTCACAGGACAACAACAAAGCCTGTACACACACTGGGAGCTGGGAAGTTACACAACGATGATCTCCGTCTCTATTGCGCCTGTTGTCTCTTCTTCTGCAGACAGTACAAAATGTTAATATTAATATAAATAATAATATTAATCTGAATATATATTAGACGCACAGTTTCCTTCAGGGCTAAAACCTCACAGGCTAATTCATTCCTGGCATTTCCTATCTGCTGAGCTACGACCCGGTATCATCCATGCTTTAATCTTATCATCGCTTCCTCCAGCTAACAGAGTGTTTCACTTTATGTATCCTAATCTTAAAGACAGACAACTACAAACTGGCAGCTACATGTCCCAAGTGTGCTTCGTAAGGGGGCTAAGCAGCTGAGGCTGGCCCCTCCACAGAAGACAAAAGCAGCCCTGTCTCTTAACGGGTGATGGACGATGACTGATGAGAGCTGAAGGGTCAGAGTTCAGGGGGCTGTCGTGGCTGAAGCACATTCAGCGAGTAAGAGTGCCAGCCCCAGCCCCCTCAGTTAATCCTCACCTCTAGCACAGCAGACCGAGTCACGTGACTGCTACCTTTTTAGATTTCTAAGGTTGAATGAGCTGGAAGGGAAGGAGGATGTTGGGCAGCTCAGTTAATATCGACTAAGATCTGGAGGTGATGGAGGTCTGGGGGGAGGAGAAGAAGAGGTTAGGAGAGGTATTTTTGGTCGGGCTGTTATGTGATGACTTCTGGTCACAATGACATCAGAAGACGGAAGAGAACAAGAAACAGGGCAAAGAGATAAGCACGCTGCTGCGGGCGTATGAGTACGAGCGTCTTTGTGAACCTGCAGCAACAAAAACACTTGTTGCCTAATTTAGAGGCGTGGGATACGACTCTGAAACTGGCTGGGTCCGAGTTTAAACCTAAAAATTCCTTCCTTGTATACAGTTACTCAACGCCACACGTGGAACCTCTAACAGCTGCATACAGTCGGCCTATATGCAGGTAATATTAGGGCTTCTTGGGCAGTTTGAGTGAGCTACACCTGCACCTGCGCTGAATATCAGTTTTGGGTTTAGATTAGATTAGACATCTTAGATCTGAAGCTTTGAGAGGTGACGGGGACTATCCGGTTAATCCCGATTATTCCGATTAAGCTCAGGCAATTGGATGAATAGACTGGCTATCTGTGAATGGCCAGGTTCATTATCTGTTGGTGATTTACTTTGCAATATTTAAGTGATTAAGAAAGTGATTAAGCAGTCACTGATTGGTGGATTATTATGAACATGTAGGACAGGCAGCAACATGGAAGTCTCCTTTCTTGTGTTCAACAACTTTCTGAGTCAATAAGTTATCCTGTATTATTGCAGAGTGTGTTTCAGCTGTATTACAGTGTTTTAATTTTCAGTGCATGCAAGACATCTTTAATCGTGCTCGTGTCAGAAAAGTTAGCTAATCAAATGTTTGCTAGATGCACTTTTGCAGTTGTTCGTAAGTCACGAGACTTTCTAGGAAGATCAAATTCATGTTCAGGAATCATTTTATGTGACCTTTTTATTGATTAATGAACAAAACGCTGGTTCTAGAGCTCATTTTCTTATCCTGCAGAAGTAACGAGCTGCACACTGAACTGCTCACAGGTTTAGAATGAGGACACCGGACTGTGTCAGTCCAGATATTTTAAATTCATCATGCAACACATGAGACAGAATGTAGTAGATGATAAATCAGGAAAGAGTTTTCTATCATTTTAATAAGGCTCAGGTCTGTGTGCGTGGAAAGGACGTCGTGTGTTTCATTTTTTTGTCGTTGCAATAATCTCATAAATGTTTTCTTGCTTTGTAAGAAACGATCCGACTGTAACTCCACCGTACATGGAAAACGTGTTCATATCCGTCTGCCTATCCTCGTGCTGGGATCCGTTTTGGCCCAGTCTGCTGTTTGTTTGCTGGGTTTGCAACAAAAACCATTTGGAGCAACAAAATCTGCGTCTTGTTCCCGTAAGTAATGAGCTACGTGTGTTTCTGTCCTGGGTGATTTCTTTTGGAGCTATTGTGGCACTATGTTAAAGACAGAGACATGAAAATAGTAGCCCCCCATTTTATTTTATGCTCAGAGACACTTTCTTTTAGTAAGGCCACTGTAATGTCAGTTTTACTGTTGTATAAGTTCCACCAGCAGAGGGCGCTCAGTCCTGTACGCATCGGTAGCTGACGCTACACTAGAAGAAGTAGTGTCAGTGGTGAAGAGGCAGCGTACGGCCTGCGTGCCAAAAGAACTGATTAATCAGACATTTTTCTGTCTTTACAGGTAAGCTGGGTGGTTGATAATGTAAAACAGAGGTTCTAAACGTGACAGACAGCAGTGGCGATTAATGATAAATGTCTTGTTTGTGGTGAATGTTAAGCTAAAGAGCTAATTTCCAAGTTGGTCCAGTTGTTAGCCTGTGCCGATCCAAGTGTTAGACTGTACCGAAACTCTGTGAGCTCGGTGCAGGTATTTTTGGGTTAAAGTCGCAATATATATGTTTTGCACAATAAAAGAAAATGTGAATTGCTTTATGTTTAGTTCATGAAGAGTGAATGCTATAAAAATATGTTAAGAAAAACATTTATTTGAAAGAGATTAGTTTGATAAATACAGTTAAGAAGACAGGTTCATAAATAGATTAAAACAGAAGTAAAAACAAGATAAAACTGTAATGAGAGTTCACTATGTTATTCATGCGTATAGTAAAATGTATTTTTGTGATTTAAGCAGTTTATAAGAGTGGTGCATGTGAATATGAAACTGTATAAGCTACTTGTATAAAGTAATGCCAGCTACACTAGAGGAAGTAGTGTCAGTGGTGAAGAGGCAGCGTACGGTCCGCGTGCCGAAAGAACTGATTAATCAGACATTTTTCTGTCTTTACAGTTTTCTGTAAAAATAAATATGTTGCACGGGAGATGAGTTGGCCCATCATTTCAGCAGTGTAACACTATGCTAATGAACAAGGGTACAAAATCAATCAATAAACATGGGTGCATGGCAGAGGGTTCATCAGGCTTAGAAAAGCAGATACAAACTGCTTGTCTCTTGAGAAAAAGATACGAGGCACCACGAGGTAATAGTTTACGCAGGTAAGCGAAGGAGTTGGAGCAATAACATGGCCGCCTGGCCATGCTGCAGCTCGTTACCGCAGGATAAACACGTTCTAAAGAAAGCAGCAAAGACCTCAGAAATGTCTCAAGCCGCCCCCACCTCTCTCCTGTTCCTGCCTCTCCACCCACCACAATATTTTGTCTTCCTGGCCCCACCAAGGCTCATATTGTTGTGCTTAACCTGTTGACGAACATCAAAACATAGTCACAACACAATTGCTGATTTTATCATTTAAGAGCAGAGTGTTGTAGTTTTGATCGCAGTAGGTGATCAATCAGAAACGAGGACGCTCCCTCCGTGAAGCGCTGTTTTCGTGTCAACGCGACTTCAAAAGCGCTCACTTTGTTACAACCTAAGCATCACTGTCCCAAGAAAAAATCTATAATTAAAGACTGTTGTGTTCTGCAAAGAGACAGTGATGGAGAGAAAGATGTCAGAGACAGAAGCTGAAAATGAACACTTTTAAAACACTGCATCCACAGCAGGCCTGAAACACGGCTTCAAAGCCAAATCCTCTAAGACACACAGGCAAAAAACAGTGTTTTCCCATTACATGTACGGTGTATGGCCAGGGTGGCCCTCCATGCTGATTACAGACCAATTCACCAGCACCATAATAGCTGCCTATGGAAACCACAATAAAGATGAGCCATGTTTGGGGGAGGAAATGAGTCCCACTGATTTGGTTTGCCATGGGAATACTGTGCTAGACGTCCTCCTGACGCTGCATGTGGGCATGTTTTCTAGCAGAGACAAATTTAACTTTGCATCCATTGTGCTGTTCTGTTGCATGACAATGCTTTCTGAAACAGACAGACGGACAGAAAGAGGCCTTTAATTAAGCTAAAGATATCTTCATATTGCTCCAGTGGCTCATGTGGTTGAATGTAGTCCAATCCTAATTTGGATCGACGAAGGCATCCTTGGATAAGAACCTGCTGATTGACATAAATCTATCACAGGGCGAATTTGTTACAGAGCGAGGCTGGAAGAGCAGTAAAAAGATCGACTTTGCTGCAAAGCCGAGCCGAGCTGAGCGTTTACTCGATCTAAGCCGACAGGAGGTCCACAACCCTCCACAACACAGCGTTTTACTGCGGCAGTGCAAAGAGCTGCTGGTGGTGGTCAGCCACAACGGCCGTCAACCAGACTGGCCGAGGCTGTAAATAAAGTTAAGGTTACTATAGTGACAGGGGAAGGGGTTTTCAGGGTGGGAGAAACCTGGCTCATGGCCAGGTCAGGGGAAGAGGACACGAAAACACCGAGAGCATCGTTTGTCTGTCAAACAGAAGTCCGGCACACAATTTAAATAGAAACAGAAACATAAGCATGACTAGAAGCGATCGGCTTTCCCATGAATCAATTAAGAATAAAGGATTAATCGTGACTAATATTCTCTTCATGACAGAAAGGAGAACTTCAACAAATTATGCAACGCGAGACATCACTAGGCAGCCTACAGGCAGTGGGCAGCTGATCCTGTTCTCCCTGCTGCAAGGGGTGAGGGAGGGTGAGTCATCTTCAATGAAAAGATAGCACTGAATGACAGTGTGTCACCCACAGGCCAGGACAGGGCCCCCGTGACGCACGAACACACAGCATGTGATCTGTGCTGTCCCTACATTCTGTTTTCTTGCTGTATGAAATAAATGATAGCTCACACACACACACACACACACACACACACACACACACACACACTTTACCGGTGAGCTTTGTTTCTAGTCTTGCCAGCACCTGCCGTGTTGTCCCTACAAATAATAAATGTGCTGTTGACTGGAAACAGCTGGAGTAGGTTGTCATATACAAACAGAGAGGAAGGTCACGTGACAGAGTTTTCCCAGGTAGGCTGCACCGCTGGAAACAAAAGGGAGGATCAACAGAATCTCCTCTGATTGTTTCTTCGGGTCCACAAATCTCTCAAAGAGGAGCCGCCACTCCCTCTCCAAACAGTCGAACCAACATTTGCTCTCAAATCTTTTGTACAACGCTCCGAGTTTGTGTCTCAGACAAAAAATGGTTAGTTCAGTATGTGGACTGGACACAAGAGGATGAGTTAGAAGTATGATGACAAAAATAGTTGTTTTTTTCCACATTCTGGGATGGGGAAGCCCGGGAAAATGTGCAGCGTCAAGTGAAACTAAAGCTGGTGCAACACGTATGACTTCACTAGGATGTGTTTGTGGAATGTTTTGAAGACTCCTGAGGCGACTTTCAGCCATGATAAAACAAAAATGGAGGCTTGTCACCTGATTATGAGCTTTTCTTAATAGAACAATAGAAATCTGACCTGGAAATTACGTAACAAACACAAAGACTTTAGGTGTTTTTCGAGGAACCTTTTATTCATCCACCCATTCAGAGCCCACGAAGCCACGCAGACAGTGGGGCTCATTATGCTTTAAAAACACAGACTGGCCCATTAATGCTGCCTCATCTATCGCCGCTCTCTTGCGTAACCAGTGAATGAGAGCTGACAAGTTCAAAAAACCATCACAGGCGAGTGAAAACACAAACACGAGCACGGAGACCTAAAAAATGTGCGCGGTGATACTAGCACGTCTGTTGTGCATATATAAACAACAGTGGATTAGAAAAAAGATAGTAAGCAAATTAAAGCTTAGTCACAAGAATGTATTTCCCACAGGAATGACATTTTATCCTGTGGGAACAGCGAGACAGGAATTCAGCCTCCACGGAGGACTAGTCTGAACATGCACTGATCTGGCGCTCGCCCAAGTGCCCGGCTAAACCCCAAAGTAGGCGACAGTTCATAAAACTACAGATCACTTTATAATCATAATGACATTACACTCCATTAGAGTGTAAGCAGGTGGCAGGATGAGAGAGCTTTGTGTGTATTTGGTCAGCGAGGGGCACCGACCTGACAGGCTGTGGCATTTTTAAATCCGTTAAAAGCAACTGGTGGCCCCAAACGCAACAAAGGACATGTGTGACCTGTTTGGACTGCTCATTCACAGAGCCGCTGGTTTGGTTTAGCAGGAGCACTTACATTCCTCTCATGTTCGGAGTTTATTTGAGCATAAATGCATTAGCGGTGCTTTGATAACAATATCAAGCCAGGCACACACTTCCTTTCCCCTCCTGTACCAGCGCACGCAGGTCCGGTAGCATTCACAGACATCACCGGGAACAATCGTGACACATACCAGCGAGTGCACGGGAGCGTTTGACATCCCTGCACGAGAGGTCGGTCAACATGTGACTCGTAAATACACACTCGGCTGCGTCACCTCAGGTTGGTGCTTTCAGTCCCGTGACTTAAGCATGGCGCTTCACAGGCCAATGCTCTTAGGGCAGACTGAGGCCAAACGGCTTGCAGGTCCGACTAAGCTGAGCTCATCAGGGAGATTTGCAATGCACATTTTAGATTTGAATGAAAAGCAGACTGGTGTAGCTTCGGGTTAGCTTGGACGTGGGGTTAAACTCGGGCTCCTATCTGCTGACATTGTGGGAATTAGTTTAATGTGCTCTACATGCAAATGCAAACTGATATCAGTGCGCTGATAACAATCGTTTGACCTATAAAGCGCCATACGCAAGAAAGTATACTGTGTAATGTGCCGGCTGCTGGTGAAGCTGCGGAGGAAAGTCATTTTTAAGGTTTTATTTATGCAGCTGCCTTTTACTCAAATCAGAGTGTGAAAACCCCGACGCTGACTGTGCCCCCCCCCATGTTGGAGCGCCTGATGCTGTCAGGCTGGGATGCATGTGACAAAAAGGCCACAGAGGCCGTGACAGCAACAAAACCACAGCAGTGCCTTTGAGTAACCTCTCCCCAGGGGGAATCCTCTTACAGCACTTCCCCTAAACTCTTTTCTAAAGAAACATTGTTATGCGCGCATCACTGGAACTCAACAGGTTAAACATAAAGATGCAGAAAGTGTTAAAAAACAAAGGCTGGACTTTACGGGAATTAAATACATCATCCCATCCTGTTACTTCCTTTCCTGACTGAGGTCGTCAGACGGAGCAGACAGATTTCTGCAGCTTACAGAATATGTTTGGATTAATCTGACACTTGTTCTCCTCATGCATATACACACAGTTGCTAAAAATGGATTAATGATGCTTGTGGCGGCTATCCAAACATAGACTCTACTTTCCTGATAGAGCCGGCACTAAAACAGGGGTAAAGGATGCCTTAATAAGGGTGAGGTGTCTGGACAATGTCTGTTCTTGCTCCCATTTAGGAACTCTGTTTCAGCCAGATAAGGATCAATCATCATTGCCCTCACCTTCCTGTCCTCTCCAGAGATAAGGTTGCTGAAATCACCCGTCAGTGAAGTTACTCAACAATCCTTTTGTTTTTCCCAGGTTCGAATTTGGCGAAAGACAAAAGCACGTTTGTCACCTTTCTGACAAGATAACCGCCATCTCAGCCCTTTGGTGGGAGACAGAACCGTGCTTGTCATTAAGGACGTGTTGATCTGATATTTGGATAAGATATCCAAGTATTAGGTTGGTGGTGTTTCGCTGCAGCTACACCCACTCTGGTCAAAGTGAGCGGACGCACCTGAAAAGCTGCCACAGCGACGATGCTTTCACTGTCTTGGTCTCGCTTTGTTTGTGTTCGGTTCTTGCTGGACTTGATTTCACTTCAGCCGTCTCCTGTCTGCTCCAATCCACGCTCGATAAGTGTGTGAGGAGCAGGTAAAGGATGCGCACTCAGACTGAGAGGATGTAACGGACAAACCAGCGCGAACGCAATTAACAGAAACCTAATGACGCTCACGCTGAGCTGAAATGAGGCTAATGAAATTTAGGTGAATGAAGTTAAGGAAGCTGAGCTGAGTCTCGGTCTGTTCCACACAGTGAGGATTTACATCTTACTAATTTAACCTGGTTATCAGAGTTTTGGGTTCTGGATCGGATTGGAAGTGGGAAAAAAATCGGATGAACACACACTTGCTGCTACTCTTCTAGCTACTACTGAGTAGTTGAGCAAAGCTTGGTGAAAATAAGTCCATCACTGAAGTTTACGTGTCCAACCTGCTTTACAGACACAGAGCTTTGAAATTTGATAAGCCAGGATACATTTATGGAAAACGCTGCAGGACATTTAGGCTGTTCTGCAAAAGCAAAAAGCCGCACAGTAAGATTGTATTTACAGATGCACTGATTCCTCCCAGCAGCTGCAAGGTGGAAAAGAAAAATCGGTATTACATCCTATTCAGGTGTTTGTATTTATTGAATGCCACCTTCACTCAAACACTGCTGTTGTGTATCCAAGACTATATTTGGAAAATGACTAGCAGCATATCTAAGCCTTATTTCAAAAGCATCACAATGAGCTAAAAATGCATTTACTGAAAACATGGCGTGTTCTCAGGAAAGTGCGGTCAGTTCCCCGGGGGACGTAATCCCACACATGACATATGGCATACCAGTCACAGAGCACTGCAGGTCCAGCTGGGAGATCTTGTGGTGAAGCAAATGTGCTTCAGGACATTTCCAGTCTAAACACATAGAAAACAACAACAGCAATGTTTGAATTGAAAGGGATCAACAGTGACAATAAACATCCACCAGCGACCACTTGATCCGCTGCAACAATGGAGGTGTTTAACAACAGCTTCAATACACAAGAGCAGCCCCTGTCCAGCCCGGGGAAACAGCCCGAGGCGAACGGGAGCAAAGGTCTGCACAGAGTGCTTCCTGAGACTTTCGTTTGGCTTCTGTCGCCAAACAGCAACTCTGCAAACAGCCGTGTTCGGTGTTGGTGCGAATGGTCAACAAGCGTGCGCTTTCCTTCAGTTCAACGCCGTTTGGCTTTGGTATGAAAAGATTGCACAAGGTTTCCTTCAGTCAAACAACACAAGCGGTTACGTGCTGTGTTATGGCTGTGGACGGTGCAGCGGTCACTGAGGACAGAAAGAGGCCTTTTCTTCTCTGTGAAAACTGGTGGTAGCTTTTGGCCCTCCTTTAAAAAGCCTCTTTGCTTTTCTTTAACAAAGAAAATGTTGGCGCATGAGCACAGCCGACCCAGGAAGAGGTTTAAATGACCAAAGGAAGAAGTGCAATATCACAGCGCTTCATTTTTTTGCAGCTCTGACTGCTTAAATGCAGATCCACCTGCTTGCAAAGTTATTGTGATGAAAGTGAATGTGATTCAGCAAAGCCAGAGCAGTGACGCTGGAAGCCTCTCATGTATAAAAACAAAACTTCATCAACTGTTGTTCATGCACCAGCTTCAGCAGGGAGCACTTCCCTGAGCGTGTCAGTGCATTTCAGTCAGTTCTTCTTCTGATGTGTTTGCAGGAGTCTGCAAATCCAGTAGTTGGGACCTACAGAGACAACTGCTGAGTCAGATTTTCAGGTCACTGACAGTAGTGGGGCCCATATACACAACTAATCCTCCATCCACAAACGCCCGTCAGGCTCTTTTCACAGCACACATGGAAACTAACCCCTCACAATCCCTTTAACCCCCAACTATCGATGCGCACTAGCAGGCACGCCTCATTCAGCAGTTAATACACCACCGTCTACTAACTGTTACACTTCCATAAAAATACAGAAGTTAGCTTAAACTTACAAATCAGTACATGAAAAAAGTTTCCAAATGTCCTTCAGAACAAAGACAGACGCTTTGATCCCATCACGGAGAGCCTGCGCTTCTTTTTCCTGGCTGATGACCACAGACTTCAGTTTCTGAGTTTGGCATCTCTGCAGCTACTCCATCCACGACGTAGCTTCTTGCGCCGCACGCCATGCATACCTATGCTGTGACTAAAGTCCGGTTCAGAGAATATTTATGCCACTAGCATACCTCTCATTCCTCTCAGAAAATTAAATTAAAATCAGTGCAAACTTACAGACAAATTATTCGGGCTTTCTTTAGAGATTTTAAAGCTCTAAAAGTCCAGAGTACAGTGAATGTTACACATCAATATCACTTTATTTAAATAAAGAAAAAAGCAGCAGCAAATATAATGAGAGACACTTGGATCCTGTTTGTTTAGGACACCAAACTTAGGACAGTCAGTGTATTTAAGAGCCAATCAAATACATTTCCTTTGTCAGCACAGTGGCAACATAAATCTCATTATCAAGTGTTATCAGTAGTGAGAGTGGCATGTCAGGGGACTGCTTACACAGCCAAGTGTCATTTCTTTGTCCTTCTTGTGTAAGTGAGAGTCAAAGAAACGTAGTCCCATTGTTATGCGCCTCAGTGAAGGTATGCTGTCACGCAGTTTCTACGAAACTAAGAGCAGATAACCGAGGAGCGACTCTGCGCTGGGGCACGGAAGCCTTTGAACAGCTTCTCTTTTAATGAAGTCAATGAGATTTGTTTTTTTTTAGACGAAAATCTAATTTTTTCAAAGTGGCTCACTTACCTCTCATCCAGTCGACAACTTGCTTTGGCGTCCACTTGGTTATCGGCTCCATGGTGTGTTCAGAATAAAATCAGAGAGAGAGAAATGAGCCGAAATGTGGCGGCGCTGATGAAGAACTCGGAGAACTGTTTTCTGTCACATTCTTCGCTCCAGCTTCGCTCTCAGCGTCTGTTTGTGTTCACCAAATGAACAACTGTGCGCACACTCGACCGGGAGGCTGGACTGAAATCCCCCTCAGGTCCTCACCGCTCGGGTTGGGATTAATGCTGCATTCACGTACTGCCGGGAATACTCGGAAAAATCACAATTATTCCTTAAATGCCCAGTGAGTGATTAATAAAACACTGATACACTTAACAAATATCACAGTTTATATTTTCACACAGTGCAGATGCCTTCATAATAGTGCTTACGTATCAAAAACTAATACCGAGATATTAATTTTGTTACCATTACATCATGTTTTTCTTTCTTTCTTGTAATAAACCAATTTTACAATTTTCTAACCAAAAACCACCAGAACGCCCGAGAGGTGATATGAATTTACGGAGCGTACCTGAACGCACCGTATGATGTAGGTAGTTTCCGTGTGTTCGCCGCCCTCATTTGAAAGTGGAGGCGTGTATATGAAACAGTGCTGACCGGTTTGTGTTGTGTTGCTTCAGGAGAAAAAGGGGAATACAGAACAATGTGAACAATCACAATTAAACTAGAACATTTTCGTCCGTTTGTGTTGAGCACTGCAAAGGCCTCATAGATATGATTAAGCTATTGACCTAATGTGACACTAGCTGAATTTCTTCCCTTATATTTGAATGAGCAGTCGTCAAAATACAACATGTGAGACAAACAGGAGCAGCAGAGCTTTGCTTGTGCTTTCCTGGAACCTGAACATGACTCGGCACTGCTCTCTGCTGGTGTTTTGCTTCTTTGCAGCTTACACTCTGCACACTCTTTATGCACACGCAATAATATAATTAATATTCCCCATTAGCTCATTTAGAATGGACACACTTGTGCAGTGCAGAGAAAATGAAGTGCAGGCTTCGGTGGGTCTGATAAGGGAATCAGTTGTTGTTCTTTTTCTCTCAAAAATCTTTTTAAAAGGGGAATTTAAATGCAGAAAAATATTATCAGCACTATGCTGAAGGTCTTCCTTTAAAAATCTTTATTTGTGATTTTTTTTCTTGCATGACAGAACTGGGACATATAATATGTAACACGATGCAGACTGGGATTGGACAAAGCAGCTGGTTCAGTGGGTTTACAGTGCTGCAACAGGTGGACACTGCACAACAGCGCAGAAAGCGTAAAGGTCACGTTATGGGGAATGTGTATGTTTAAAAGTATGAGCCAGGGGATATATAAAATTTGACCTTTCGTGGGAAAAAAGGTGCAGCATCGTGGTGGCTGCAGTACAGTGTTGCTTCTTTGTTGTGAAGTTGTGTAACCCTTTTGTTTTTTAGAAATTTATAAAACCTCTCAGTCAAACTCCGGCGAGCGACCTTACAAAGAAAACAGCGCTGCTCGCTTCTTTGTTTTCTAACAGTTTCAAACACACCTAGAAAGAGTTCGGGCCCTACCCATCAATCCACTATTGTGCAGCTGCACACTCTGCTCTCTAATCAGCTCAGATTAAAGCTCTGCTGTTATTAAACTGGGGCATTCATCAATTTGCTGTCACGCATACACTGTTATACAACTCTCGATTTGCCTGGCCTTCTGTTCTTTGTTCAGACGTGCTGCTTTCCAAAATATAGTTTGAATCCAACCCCTCTCTTTGGTTCACATATAACTAAACCTCTTCATCATCTCTGCATCATAAATATTTCTGCCTCCAGCAAACAAAAACCTCCTCGATTTACACGCGAGTGGTCCGGACTGAAGAGGATTTAGATGGTGTGGAATTCAGGGAACCGCCTCTCGATAGGATTAGGGGAAAGACCGGTGAAGCCGAGGAATCAAAAAAGTGATTTGAAAAGATGTTGGACTGGAAGGAGAGTCGACTTTTCTTTGTTGCAGGTCAGAAATGCAGAGAAAGTTCCCGTAGATCATCCTCACAAGGGCCAGGCTTTAGAGGAGGAGCTGCAGCACGTATAGCAGTCTGGATCTCCTTAAACACGTCAACAAAGTTGTCAAATGATTAAAAAACCTGCAAAAAACCAACTCAACTTTGTTTTCTGAATCAACATTTATTTCAGTCTCCAAATACAGGAAGTCCAGTTTTGGCAGAGTATATTATTCTGGCATTTACATTAAAACCAAGCTAATAACGTCATATAAACAAAGACAGGCACATGAAACATCAGCACAGGAAGTCATCCACTTCACCTAAGAGGAGAGGATCTAAAAGGCTAAAGATGTTGTTTTAGTACAAATTAACCACACTTCCTGCTCCTGACAGGTTTGTTCTCTAAACACCGAACAGGTTTAATATAGGAGGGGAAATTTCACACAGTGTGGCATGTGTGTCGCATATACTCAATATGTTTGGTAGCAGCTGTGTGGGTGGTCTGACTGTATTTCTCACACAGCGTGCCCGACGGGGGATTCTGAATGTCATCAAATGACTATAAGCGAGTGTTTGAGGGCGTTCCAAAAGCAATCCATAATGAAATTATCTCCAATTTAGATCTTAGCGGCTTCATTTACTTCATTGTTACTGAGAAAGTGTGTAAAATGAAAACTGTTTTTAAACACAGCGCTGCTCTTATTTCGACTTTTCGAGGCGCGGTAAAGATCCTCGATGTTAGTGTTGGCGCTGAGATGAATCCTCGCGGTGTAAGGAAGGCCTTTGACTGATACAAAGAGAGCAGTGTTGCAGAAACACACTGATGGTCCTTTGTGCTCGGATTGTTGCTGGGGGCTTGAAATGAAGAAGCTATGAAGCCTCTGATGAGCCTCATCTTTCATTTTACACGCTTACAACTTTCAGACTTTCAAAATAAAAACGCAGCTTAGATCAATATTTCTAAAGATCATCTATGGAAAATGTTCTCTACAACAAGCACTCGTCTGATGCACACAATTTAACCCTTTTATCTCAGTCGTTAAGTTAAGCAGTACATATGCGTCTCCGTATATAAATAGAGGTTAATGCAGCGTATGCTCTGTGTCTTTAAATTGGCAGCTGAGGCTCTTTACTACAGTGACACATCAAAGGATGACGGGTTTACAGGGAGCTTTAGGGGCTATTCTGTGGATTTGAAGGAACGGTGGGTCTGGCGCTGAGGTACTCCAAAACAAAAACCTGCAGGATCTTATTGAGGTTCTCAATAGTGGAACGGTCCAGGTTTTGCTCGTTGTCATCAAACGTGTGCCACACAGAGGGAAAGGGGGAGGGGATAAGGTGAAGGACCCGAACACCTGCAGAGAGGCATTATGAGGATCACCAAAGAGAACAACACAGTAAAGGCAACTGCTGATTTAGTTAATGTGTTTTTTGAGGGTCATACCTCTGTTTAGGAAAGGTATATGGTCATCCAGCACGTGGCCCACGTGGTGATTTGGCCAGAAATACTGCACGCTGTTAGGATGGTCCACCAGCTGGCTCATGGAGTGAAGACGCGTTTCTAAGTTTAGAAAAGGCAGAGCAGAAAATAAAAGTTCAAAGGTTAGTGAAAACACCTCTCATGTTAATTATTAATAGTAAAAAAATAAATAAACAATTTGCTGTATTTTCTTCTTTCAGCTACTCATCTGCCTGTTTCCTCCTCTATCACACCAACCGTCTGCATCTCCTCCTTCGATACCTCCTCTCAGGTCTTCCTCGTTTCCTCCTGCTCCATATTTAGCATCCTTTGTCCTTTATCTCTCCTCTGCACATGCCCAAACCATCTCAGCCTTGTCTCTCTGATTTTGTCTCTAACTCCTCTCTCCCTGCACCAATCAGCATGGCTGTATCTGTCAATGCACGGCTGCGTGGTGGCAGGATGTAGGACCCAAACACAGGATTTACAACACAGGAAGTTAACTGAATTTATTGCTGGAAATAATTCTACAGGTTTACAGAAACCATCCCAAAAACAAGGAACTAGAAATAAGAAACTGAAACCAAAAAACTAAGGAACTGGAAACCAGTGAACGAGGAATTTACTAAGAGCACAGCGGGAGTAATGAGGGAAACAGGAGGGAAACACAGCTGGGACTAGTCAGACACAACGAACGGGGAGGAAGCAAAACTGAACACACTGAACACAGGACAAGGAACTATCAAAATAAAACAGGAAACATGAGACCTTCACTGTGACAAGGAGACATGACTGACATGTTTCCAGGGGAATCAGACATGAAACGTGGAGACAAGAGTAACTAAACGTGGAACACAGGACAGGCATAGTGACGGAAAACTAGAGACTAGAAACTGAGCATATAACACACAGAGACACAGACTTAAGGAGACACGGCTGACAGGGAAGACAGATGAGTAAACATGGAGACAGAAGAAAACCTAAACTATAGACGTGGAAGGCAAAGGAACAAAACCTAAGAACTTGGAAACACAAAGAACTTTGGAAGCTAGAAACACAAAAGACTAAACCCTGGAAAGCTGTAAATCTAAACACTGTAACAGCATCCACGCAGGTTAACTAGTTTCCATTAACAACCAATGACTGTTATCACATTCATTTATTCATAATCTCATTAAAATGTTGCAATTAAAGGATAACATGTTACAAAGGTGAATAGCTTCTGTATGGTGATGACTAATAAGACTCATGTAGCTGCTAATGTTTGGTGATCACTCAAACTCGCTACACCAAACACAGCATATTACACATAAAGCATTAGTGAATGATTATTCACCGATGTGCTGAAGTCTGGAGAGCCAGGCTGTTGTGCTTGGAAACTGGTTGCCAAAGCGAGGACTGGGAGCGCCGATCAGATCCAGCAACACAAACAGATCCTGGAGGAGCAGAGACAGGACGGGATGAATGATGCCCATCACCTGAGAAACTCTGTCTACACACCCCGGCGGTAATTCCCCGTTAAGCAGCTCGCTGCTTTGAGGTGATTACATCACGTGCTCCATGGTGCTGCACATAAAACACGCCTTTCTGTCTTTCTGTCTGTCTACACGCTCACACACCAGCTATGATGGGAAACTTTATCTCCCCAGTTTTTGGATAACAGCTATCTCTTTATAGCGTGGATACGGACATATATAATGACATCATACTTTTATAGAGCGTGTAATAACTTCTGCTCCGTATAAAGCCCTCTGAGCCTCCCCGGTGATAAAATAAGTGGCTGCGTAATTCTTTCAAATACAAAACTATTTAAGAAATGCACTTCAGTTGTTGGAGTGTGTAAGAGGAGATCAGGGCTAAGCAGATTGTACTGAAATTGATGTTGGCTAACAAAAGGATGATCTTGAGTGTGATTAAGCGATTATCCTAATCCTCCGTGATGTGGACAGAGAAGAATTAGGAGAAGTGATGTTTACAATGCCGTGCAGTTGGTTGGTGTCTGCGGCTCCTGGAGGATGCGCGGTGGCCTCCATCTTCTGGGCAAGGTGGCGAGAGCCGTACAGGGAGTCTGTGGCGGTCCACTGAAAAAGAGCCTCCTCCCCGTCAAAGAAGAGTAACTGCAGGGTCAGGTTGGAATTTAAGCTCTAAACAGAGTAAAAACAAAAACCAGTAGAATTACTTTTTATCCAAGAGTTTTGCTGCCATCTAGTGTTGTTTCGTAATACTTGACAGAAAACAAATATTCATTTTATTCTTTTGCTTCGTTGCTCTTTTCTAGAACATATTTTTAAACACATGATTTATCAGCTCTCATATTGATTACGTGTCCTCTCGTCCACAGAATGCATTTGAATTCAGTGTGCTTCCCATTTCCACCGTGACCTCTGTGACAGACAGTTGAGTGTGGAAAACACGTCCCCTGGCTGATCTCTGTCACAGACGATGTCACTGTCCGCCCAGCAGACAGGAGCTCAGCTGTGGAACAGGAAAAGGGCAGAGGAGCTAGCTGCATGAATGCTAATGTTTTTTTTCTTTTCCAATGCATTAATACTGAGCAGAACAATTAAAACGTGTATGTACTAATTAATTTAAAACATCCAGAATGTAACTTGAAATGTTGCTCTTATCCCGATCTCGAGTTGCAGTGTGGACGCCTGCAGGTTCACAAACGAATATAAAAAATATTCAGTGTTTGAAATGTGTACGCTACATTTACATCAGGCATAGGAAGCTCCGTACTGGAGCAGTACCGATAGCTCTGGACTCACAGCCTTCATCAATGCTGGTTATGTGGAGCTTTGCTGCTTTGACGTGTCACATCTCTGCTGTGAAAAGCGTCTGCATCCTCTTATTCCCTGACTCTGTGAAAGCTCTTAGCAGATGGCACTGGGCAAATTCTTATATTTTCATCATGTAAGGATCAATACGAGCAGTGAATTGTTCTTAATAAAAACGTGTGTGTGTGTGTGTGTATGCAGCACAAAGCTGTGAGTCTTAAGAAGAAACAGTCTTAGTTGTTGCCTTATTGACCTTCCTGCAGCAGGGGAGTGATTTCTGGTTTGTGCGCCATCATCAACAGGTCGCACACATCAGTCTGTTTTCACTAATCGTTTCTGCCTGATGTTGTTTCTCAGAGACGGGACAACACTGGAGGAAAGGCTTTCCTAAACGTTGCTCGATGATCGGTTTCTCTTCACGTTCCAAAAGTCGTCAGCTCCCTTTTGCTTTGTGCTTGGATGAGATCGCGTCTGACAACAGCTTCTACAAAGTGTTGGATTCTCATTGTTGCTGTTTGTGTTTTCATGAGGCGGCTGTTCGTTTTATGCATTATACTTAGTTTTAATGTTGTGTGGATGCATTTGGAAGTCCTGGCGTGTGATGGCCTAAGTCTTTGTGCACTTTTTTACTTTTCTCTTTTTTAACCCTTTAAGACCTACCATAGAACCAAGTCCGCCAGAGCTTATATTATATTTTTACATGCTGTAGTGCCATTTTTGGGAGCATTTCAAGTTGCTATACATCAATACAACCATTACAGCCTAGATTTTAATAATATGTAGGAATTAAGTGCATAGTGATTACATAAATTGCAAAAAAGTGCAATAAACTACAAAAAAATTGAAAATCGTTTTTGTTTTTTTAACATATATTTCTAGTTAGAGAAATTTAAGAGGCTTATCCCTCAAAACTGTAAATACAAAAAAGTTGCACAAAATAGTTTCCCACCACAGGAAATTTATTTTGAGTGCCTTCATAGTTTTATTTTTGAAATACACCAATTTTTATACACTGCAGGAAAAACGAAAATAAATATTATAGTGCAAATTTGCAAAAAAGCAGCATATGCATCAAAATAAACTATTTCCAGCAGTGCAATATGAGTCCTAAGCATCCCAGAAACGACACAGAAAGTCATAAAGTCAAACATAACTTTTAAAAACACCAGTATAGGCTCATTGAGGCCCGGACCGTAAAAAACTACATTTCCGCGAAAATGACGTCACTTCCGGTTTCGGGCAGGTCATGGTGGACATGCGATCGTTCGCGCTGCCGTCTAATCCAATGTAGGAAGTGTTACAAACAGCTGATCGGATCAGCAAAGCGTGTTTCTGGAATATTATGTTTTTGTTGCTGCAAGCGCTTTTTATGCAGTTTTTGCAAAGCTATATGTGGAAGGAAACTGTGACTTAGGACAAGCTGATGGCATAAGATGTAAGTACAACTCCTCAGGTTTCATATGCAAAAAAAAATATTGCGCTAGCTCACGTGGTTGCAGAGCTACCGGGATTTAAAAATAGTTACGCAAAACAGAGCGTGCCCGCTCCGACCGGTTTTAAAGGGTTAATAAGTGTAAAACATAGAGCTAAAGTCTCATATTTTCCTTTTTGCAAGAGATCCTAACTGGTGTTTAAAATGCACTGGTGTACTGGTGGGAGCTGTATTACCACACAATGATGGGCAGCTACGTCAAGTCCTGTGAAACAGGTTATAGCACCACCTGTGGCGGCAATAACATGAAGTCTGTGGACATTTATTTATGCACAGCTCACCGATGGTCAGGCTGAGGTCTGGACTTTGACTCGGCCGTTGCACAACCTCGATTGTTTTCAGCCGTTCTGTTATAGATTTGCTGCTGTTCTTGGGATCATTGTCCTGTATGCCCTGGTTTTGGCTGAACTTTAACATTTTACATGATAACTGAGGCCTGTAGTGTCTGAGATAAAGCTCTGGGGTCTCTCTGGGCATTACACGGTCTGACCTCGGTTTGAATTCGGTGGGACGCTCCCTACTGGGAGGACCGGCAGCTGTTTTGACTGTTTTCCGCTTGTCACTGATGTTTCTCTCTGGAGAATGATGGACTTCCAACTGTTTGGAAATGACCTTGTAACACTTCCCAGATTGATGAGCAGCAACAGTTGCTTCTCGAAGCTCATCGCTGATGTCATTGTGTTAATGCACACCTGAGTCGCTCACGCTGATGATGATCAGCCAATCAAGTGTGACTGATTAGCAGCACCTGAGCACTTGTCTCTTAATTCAGCTTTCATTTGTGTTGTTGTTGTGTGATGTTGTGTTGTTCATCGTGATTTGTGACCACAGTCAAGTCAGTGCTGATCACAACCTCTAAAACACCAAACACATTACCGAGCAGCACCAAAAGGCTTGGGTTTCAATGAAACGCCTGTTACTAATAATGTATAATTCACCATTTTAGCTTACTGCAGCTGTAAATCATGATTTGAATGATACCTTGTGAGCTTTCAGATCCAGATCCAGGGCTCTTGCCAGCTCCAACATCATGGCACAGGGAACGGCAGAATCCGTGGCTCCTTGGAACTCTCTTCCGTGCCATTGTGGTGGGTAGTACTTGGAGTCGTAGTGACAGGCTAGGACCAGGCGGCGTTTGGCTGATGGGTTCAGGGTGGCAATTAGGCTGGTGAAGGGCAGAGGTCCATATGGTGTTTGTGACACAAACTTGTCCTCTGTAACGTCCCACTGTGCTCCGAGCGAACCCAGGGTTGTTTTGATGTGCTGCGGACACGCACGCAAAGGTTTTCATGTAATTTAGCCTCTCCTTCATCTTATCATCTCCTTACTACTCAGCTAAACCACTGAATATACTGACCTGATTCCTGTTTTGCAGAATTAAACAGCATTTTCTTATTACCTGTGGAATTGCATTTACTACAACTGTGGAAAGTGTCCTCCCAGGTGTTTTTTTGGAGGAAATATAACATTATTTTTACATTTTTCCCGCCATCCTTTTTCCAGACGTGTGCATGATAACACATGATGATAGAAAAGATGACTGTTCCTCTAGTTAAAGACACAGATCTGGTATCAGATCAACTTACGTCCTGCACAGCCTGGCTGCCAGCAGACCCTGGATACCTGGTGACGAGCAGTGGTCTCAGGTCCCTCTGCCACATTTGCTCTACATCAGTGTGCGACAGGGCAGCGCGGATCTCATCCTGTGTTAGCGTGACAGCTGTGTGGTGCAACTGGACAGGACCAAAGAGGCAAGAGACAAAATGAATGGATTCAACTGATACTTAAAATAAGTGGTTGTCAGAAAAACAACAAAAAAGTATTGCTCAGCAGTCCTACGGCTTGTTTTTGTTCATCGCTGCAGAGCATAGAACACAACAAACACCTGTTTTCACACAGCATGTGCAATGGTCCACTTTTTTCCTCAGCAGCTGTTTAATAGTAGCAGAGGAGCCTGTGATGGATTCAAGTTAAGTAAGTGTGTGGGTGACGCATAGACTGCTGTTGTGTCATAATGATGTGTTCATCCTGTCATGTTACAGGAAACAGCGCGAAGATTACAAACATGGGGAATTTGGATGTTTCATATATGCAGGAACTTTGGGGGAGGAAAGAATAAATGTCACGTTTTTAACAGAAAAAATAAAGACAATATGAGCTATGAGTAACTTGATCACATGGTGAAGCTGTTAAATAAAAGACAGTGTCCTTAATAAGCTGTGAAAAAAGCCTGTCGGGACACAAGAGCTAATTAGAGCTTTGAGAAGAGACACGTTTACAGAGTGGCTCCTTTAAAAAAGCAAGCATCTAATCATCAAGCATAGTTGTTAACATGGAATTACTCTTCTTTAGTAAAATGCCAGTTTGCTGTTTTGTGCAAACTATAAGAGTCGGTTCAATGACTGCTGATTCACAGTCGTGGCCTAAAAAACACATTGATCTTCCAATCAGTCCTGTTTCATTTGGTCACAAAGTTCACCTGCTGAGAAACACTGTTGTCCTGGTAACAAACGGGGAATCGGGGGGAAACAGCTGAGAGTAAATATCAGAGACCGATCAAAGCCATGTGCGGCTCCATTTATTCTATTAGGCCTTCAGCTAGTACTTAATTGGGAATGTGGTGGAAACGAGCAGCACTCCGAGGTTATAAAATCTTTATATAGATTCAGAGCTTAAAGGAATAATATTAAGGTTATTATCAGTTGATGTGGTCATTACTCACTTAATCAATTAGTCATTTATATTTATGTTTGTTGGAGTTGGAATAAATGGCCACATCTGCTACATCTGCAGAACGAACAACAACATTTGCTCTTCCTTGCAGACAATAACAGAAGATACGTTCCCCAGGTCTGTTTATTTCAGCCGAGGCACAAATATTCACTTACAAAACCTGCTCCCAGTACGTCTTCAGCCCATAGTGGCTGACTCATACAGCAGGCCTGTGTTTGCAGAGGGAAAACTATAATTATGTGGTCACACAGACTGAATACAGCCCTTCAAAGAGCCGGGGCTCGCTGAGCTCATAGAGGGTTAAAAGGGGGTCCACTTAAGGTCTATAAATACCAAGACCCACAATTGGAGGATCAATGATGAAGGCTGTGCTGCCATAGCAACCAAGCACAGGGGAGAGGAGAAGAAGAATATAGATGAAGAAGATTTCTGTGCAGGGATACCCTGGTGTACCTCAGGAGAATTACACAACAGTGTTAAAAGCACAGGGGATTGTTCTCACGTCATGAACACATATTTCACTTAATTATAAAGATGTATCCGATTACTTGAGAGCCTCTCTTTTTCTCTTATGGAGTAATGTAACAGCAGTAACGGTGCAGGTAACCACAAACAATATAATCACAATATAAATGCATTAACATGCTAAAATTACTATTTTTTTCTACATGGTTAATTATTAGTCCCAAAACGATCAAATCATTCAGCACAGATGCTTTTAAACGATAAAAGCATCACAAAGACAGGAAATGATGACAGTAAGCAGTCATGCAGGTTACTGATGGTCAGAGTAAACACAGCACGTGGTGAGTTCTTATTTTAATGGATTCATATTTGGAGCAGATTTCTCTCAGCGTTTAAACACATGACTGAGGCAGTACCACGGTGCATTCAGGCCCAGAGCGTGAGCAGATCCTTTGAATATATTTACCTTTTCTTCTGTCCATGGGATCCCGTTGGTGTAGTGGATGAGGGTCACGCAGACAGCCACAGTGTGAAATAAAGACATTGTGGAGGCAGCGTGGCTTCGATCAGCCACTGATGCCGTCGCTCCTTTGCACATTCCTGTCTCTCCTCTGTGAAAGCTTTCGGATCATGTGAAGAGCAGGAGGGAGGACTCTAAACCGCAGCGCGTCACCGTCTCTCTCTGTGTGTGTGTTTTTCCACTCCCAGGAACCGCATGGGTGCCTGACACAGTGACCCCAGAGTCATTTGATAGGTGCTCATTTTGAGCAGCAAACCGCACATTCTGTATGTTCATAAGCTGCAGGTCACAGCGCAAAGCCCGGCCACGTGAAGCTTTACTATGGTGCCCCCTCCTTATTGTTTTATGCACACAATTTATCGTAAACACATAACAATGAAGTATGTTTATGATGCTTAATGATGTTTTAGTTTTCATCTTTTTTAATGCATTATTTTGTTGTTTTTTTGATGGGATTATGAACGCATTGCCATTTAGAGATGCAGCTGCATTGTTCCAGTGCGACTCCTGCTCTGTGTTTATGGAGTCACGAGCTCTGTGCGCATTAACATCGTTAAACTCACGTGCTTGTGTTTGGGGTTTCTCTCTTATAGACAGGATTTCCTGGTTTCCTATGAGCCCCTCTATAATCCCCCCAATAGCACCCCAGTGAAAACCAACTCCGTGTCCCGGTATGTTCAGGGACATATAGGAAATGAGTTATCAGCCACTTGTCACCGCACACTGGTACAGGGGTGTGTAGGATTAGCGTTGTGAGCTCTCACAGCAACTTTACATTTGATTTTTCCTTCGCTTTCGAGAGGACACGTGAACCCAAACCATGACGGTAAATTGGCACTCACTGCACTAACAGATCCTTAGGATCTCCCCTCCAATAGGTTTCTATTTATTTTAATTAAATAAATGCATAATTTTTCACCTATAATGTTTTTAAGAATACGCCCTGGCAAAAATAAATAAACACAAAAATATTTGACGAATTTTCCTGTTTATATTATATTAGTATTATTACTTCTTAATCTAATTAAAATTTTCTATTATTTAGCTACTTTTTGATATTTTTTCTGACCGGCGCTCCAGACGTCATTTACCACGTGGTGTCTTTACCACGTGACCAACCCGGAAGCCTGCACCGTGTGTTTGGCATGTCAACATGTCTGAGAGGAGTCTCCGGCTTTAGAGCTTCATTTTTCTAACCGTGGGTTTTTTTTCTTTGCACCATGGCGCAGGAGGTGTGCGGCCTGAAGGCGCAGCTGCGGCAGAAAGAGGAGGAGATCGCAGCTCTGAAGAACAAACTGGCGCAACTGGAAAAGGTGCGAAAGTGAATTCACGTCTGTGTCTCGGTGTGTGTGTGTATGTGCCTGATTTCTTGCGTGGCATTAACGGTGCAGTTACAACGTGAGCATAATCGGAGCTTAGTTTAGTGACGATATCGGGGAACGACGTTACGTTACTCCAACACCTCAGAGTAACGTTACGTTACTCCAACACCTCAGAGTTTATCCGGCTATCACAAGGTGTCGCCACAGCAACCAGCTGCATAATTAATATTAAATGCATCATTGAGACAAGAGTTCATATTCACCTGATCCTTAAAATCTCAGAGTTTAAGATGAAAAGTTTGCGTTAATTCTTATAAAATAAGATTCCTCATTGTAGGCGTCTAATTATTATATTATTACCTGACGTTTTTAAACCTTATTTTAAATTAAAGAAAAAACGCTAATATATTCATTTATGTGAGCCTACAATTTATTTTCTCCATCTAACCATGTTTATTGATCGTTTATCTTATCTTCTAAATATGTCACCCATTTGTGCTTTACTTTAGCCTGCTGGTTATTAATTATTATCTCTTTCTAACATTTAACCTTTGACCTTTGCTGATCAAACCTGTTTCTTTCCTCCTGTTTTCACATGTTTTGAGTTAATACCATTCAATCCAAAATCATCCATTTTTTAAGAACATTTTCTGTTCGCCCAGATGATCCAAAGTCCAGCTTCATGAATCAAATACTTTCCTGGATTTTTTTAAAGACTCATCCAACTCACTTTCTGACCTTTTTCATAGACTGAAATCTCTTTGAACATGAATAGCTTGAAAGCTGTCATGAAAAAGAGTGAAATGTTCAAGTGAACCAGGATCTGTAATTTAGTATAAATGCATAAAACATGTCTGAGTACTGGCTCTTTAACATGAGGAAACATCAAAGTAAAAATTCAATGAGAGTGGTCACATGGTGCAGCTCTAATCTGAGTGCAGCCATACATTTGTACATCAGAGTTTATCAAAAAACACAAAATACTTCAAATATCAAAACCTTAAAAAACACATCTGGATTGATTTTAGAGGGAAACTGTTGAAGACTTTGGTGACACGTGAATAAAAACTATGCAAATGTATTTGGTGTGACATCAGAGCCGAGCTGCATCAGTGGAGCTACATCAGAGAGCGACGCCCCTAACCCCGCTCACAGGGAAAGCGGCTCTGAGCAACGAGGACATCACGCGGTACAGTCGACAGCTCCTCCTGCCCGAGCTCGGTGTGCGAGGTACGGATGGCTGCAGATTACACTCGTCTGATGTTCACAGCATTGTACCAAGCGAGGACTGATTATCTGCAGGTCAGCTGAATCTGTCCAAGACATCCGTGCTGATTGTGGGCTGTGGAGGACTGGGCTGCCCCCTGGCGCAGTATCTTGCAGCAGCAGGTGTTGGTAGGTACGCTTGTTGATTAGACGACATCATGACCAAAATAATCATTAAAAAGTGGCGTTTACTTAAAATAATGTTGAGCCATAAAAAGTTAATTTTTGGTGAATAAAACGATTAAAGCTGAAGAGACAAGAAAACGTGCGGTATAACATTTAAGATTTAACATTTAGTGAGAGTCATACTACCTGTTTCCTCAGGTGGGGTGTCAGGCACACTTTGGATGCATAATTTAAAAGTTTGTACCTTATGAGTATACTCGTTGGTATCAGTGTTTGAGGAGTTTTAAAGCCTTTCTTGCCTCCCCAGGTCGCCTCGGCCTGCTAGACTACGATGAAGTGGAGCTGAGTAACCTGCACAGACAGGTGCTTCATGGGGAGGAGAACCAGGGCCAGGCCAAGGCGCTGTCTGCTGCCAGTGCAGTTCAGAGGTGCAGACTGTTTTATTGCTGCAATCAAGTGTCTGCATGTGAACAACTGCCAATATCTATGCAAGAAACCAGAGACCGGGTATTTCTCTGTTTAGTCCTGGTCACTTTAAGGTTGCATGCAGGTAAGCATGAAGGACTAAAACATAGTGCAGTGGCACCTTCATCCCAGCACAGTTTAAACTCTTATTCTTCATTTAGTTTCTACATTCAACAACAGTAACGACATCTTACTCAGGCTCAGTCTGACACGATAGGCGACGGCTTCCCAGATTGCTCTCTGTGGACACTGCGTATAATTCGTGGTATGCAGATGTTTAGAGAATACCAAAATCATCTAGGACTTCAAATATGAAAAATACTTTGAGTAAACTGTTACTAATCTGTCTAAAAATGCCCCCCCCCCGGACAGGAAACAGAGACCTTACTATTTGGATATTATTAGTAGATGTTCAGTAACTGTGATAATTAGTGTGTTTTATGCTCCGTGCAAACATTGGGCTGCGTTATAATGCACACCGGCGCTTTCCTGTCTCGCCACAGGTTATATTTGTTTTTGTATTTCACCCCAGTCTACAAATATTTTGTAAACATGTTATTTTAGAGACAGCTGTTTTTTGTGCCTTTTTGCCACACAGTGGGCCTTCTGTGGTTTCGCGCACACGTCTTTAACCTACGGCCACACGAGGGCGTCAGTTCGCTGACTGACAAAGAGCCGAAACATCGATTTAATGCTGGGCTGCACTTGTTCCCCAGTTTTATTCAGCCTTGTTGTTAATATTTGCTCTTTAATAATCGTTTCTTGCATGCACGATGCAAATGATGTGCGACTGTAATGAAGTCGAGATGGCAAAGATGGAGAAGGAAGGAAGCACGAGCAGGTTCCCACAGGTCTGCAGTCGGGACTCACATGTTGCTTTTTTGTTGCTTTCTTGGCTCTCGTGCTGCTGCAGGACAGTTAAGGTGTTTGTATTAAATGTGCTGTTTATGCAGGACACAGACTTTTTAGGGAATTACTTGAATGTGCATCTATCTCTGCAGGTTAAATTCCACTGTGGAGTGCATTCCCTACCACCTGCAGCTCTCGCCGGAAAACGCTTTACAGCTCATTCAACAGTATCCTCTATCGCACAGACCTCTACTTGTAAAATCATGAATATGTTGCGTAGCTGCTATCTGCCAAGTCTCGTTCTGTGATTACTTATCAGCGCACATGAAGAGAGATTCAGAAGAAGCTGTAAGTAACGTGTGTCTGATAAACCGCGAGGACGCCTTGACTTCACTGACCTCATATACAACATCGTGGCTGATTGCTCAGACAACGTCCCCACTCGTTATCTGGTGAACGACGCCTGCGTGCTCAGCGGCAAACCTCTCGTGTCAGCGAGCGCCTTACGGATGGAAGGGCAGGTAAGGTAGAAGGCAGACGCCCGTTTTCCTCGTCGGTGCAGTGGGTACAGTTTGTGGTGTCTTTTGTGCGTCTGCAGCTGACGGTGTATAACTACCGTGGAGGCCCCTGCTACAGATGTCTGTATCCAGTGCCTCCACCTCCAGAGACGGTGACCAACTGCTCTGATGGAGGAGTGTTAGGAGTGGGTGAGTCTTGTTCCCTCACCTCCACAGAGGCCACAGTCTGTGTAAATGATCGTTCTTTATAATATTTCCCGCTTGTATTGAAGTTCCAGGGATAATGGGCTGCTTCCAAGCGTTGGAAGTCCTCAAGATTGCCTCTGGACAGGGCTGTATCCTTTTTTTCTTCACCTTCTTGTTATAGTTTAGTTATTGTGCTTCTTTGCATCTGAGCTTTTTTGCTTAGTCACCAGAATTGATTAACAATGAGCTGCTGGATGATAAAAGATTTTTGTCTGCGTTCTCTGAGTTGAATATTTATTTGCCATTGTTGTGTTCTCGTGCTGGTACTGAGAGTCACGGGACAGAATAGACGCGCCCGTCCTGCCTTCTGTATTGCATTGTTGTACTGATGCTAACGCCTCCCGTGATGTGTCAGCCGGGAAAGCGTTGCACCATATTCCCAGCAAAATCCCTGAATGTTGCTAAGGCTTTTAATGTACCAGTGGGAGACGCGCCAGACTCTGAACCTCTGAATGGAGCGACACGGTGCTTCTCAGAAGTAAATAGCCTTGTTAGTAACCTTGACCGGGCGTGCCAGCTTCCTGCGGCCAGCAGCTGGTGATGTTTGACGCCCAAGACGCCAGGTTCAGGTCGATCAGGCTGCGGCCAAAGCAGGCCGGCTGTGCAGTATGTGGAGAAAACCCCAGCGTGACCCGGCTGGTGGACTACGAGGCTTTCTGTGGATCTGCTGCCACAGACAAGGTTGGTCATAAGAGAAACTCATTTTCTGCGGCCACGCCCATTTACAGAGGAATGCTGGTTTTTGAAGGTTTTTTAAATCAACTCGATTTATATTCAAGTGACATTTTTAAAAGTGCAAATAATTATCTCTAATTCTCGGAAAATTCTCTTTTCAGTGCCGCAAACTGAACCTGCTGTCCAAAGAGCAGAGGATCACAGTGCAGGTGGGTCATTGCGTGACTCCCTGTATTTAGTGCTGTTTATTATATGATTACTCCCAATTTTCTCAGTTTTCATGTGCATTCATAAACTGATTGCATCTCGGTGCTGACCCGGCCCCAAATGGGAAATGACTTAAAATGCACCTGTAAATTTTCTATGGGAAAGAATAACACGTTCTCTTTGGCGCCGAGCGCAGGAGCGTGGATTGCATCTGTTTATGTTTCTGCAGAACTGCTGCTTTGAAACCCACTGAGTCATTTGCACAGAGATGGGGATCATGATTGATTGGGGTGCAGCTGAGATTGTGCAAGAGGCTGCAGTTAGAAACAGTTTTGCTTCCTGTGAATTAAGGAAAAACTGTTAAAACTTTCATATTACTCTATAATTACGAGTCCAGGAGTAATTTTGGTTTCCCTGCTTACGTAGAAATCCACGCCTTTACCCAAAAAGCGAAGCCGCACCTCTGTAATTGTAGCAGCTGGTAGTTTAAGTGTATTAAGGGCTGTTTTCATGTGATTCCAGGACTATAAATCGATCATGGACAGTGAAGAGCCCCATCTCCTGTTGGATGTGCGCCCTCTGGTGGAGGTGGATATATGCCACTTAGCCTCCTCTCTCAGTATCCTTTAAGACACAAATTGTTCTGGCTGCACCATAATCGTGTATTTTCTCTTCGTGCGAGCCTCGTGTCTGTGTGGCTGTTCGCCTTACATCGCTGCCAGATATTCCACTCTCAAGTCTGGAGGAGAGGAAGAGGGAACATCTCCAGTTACTCCGGGAGAGAATCAGCCAGCTGAAGCAGCAGATGGCAGGTGACTGCCAGCCGCCAGGTAACACAGCAAAAACACCATTTAGGGCGTGTTGTTTGAAACGAACGGGCACGTACAGTCACTTGTGCATATTCAGACGCCACTGTGTAGTCTCACACTGCTGGGCCGGAGGCTTATTTTGGACAGCTAGAAACAGGTTGTAATGGGGTTGCTATGCGAGGCCTTTTCCAAAACAAGTACGGTCAGCCTGTGCAGCTGGCCCGCTTCACAGAAATTAACATTCAAAACATTATTTTGGTGACGTTCTTTAATCAGCGAGATAAATTTAGCCTGGACTTTACTCTGTCTCGATTTTTAAATATTCACCTGTTTGTACCTGATGTTGTGTTTCAACCAATCGAACATAACGAGTCCACCAGTCTCTCTCTTGACTTCTCTCTCCAGTTTACGTGATCTGCAAGCAGGGGAACGATTCTCAGAAGGCCGTGCAGATTCTGGAGAAGATGAGCGGATCAGAAGTGGACCGTGTCACTGTAAAAGACATCTGCGGGGGCCTCGCGGCTTGGGCGAGGGGAATAGACTGCACGTTTCCGCAGTATTAATGCATTTGTTATGTTTTTACTGTTAATAAAGGCTGATTTCTGTTTGTTTCTCTGCGGTTCTTGGCTTTCTTTAAACTGAGCATCCTGATTAGAGAGAGAGGCTGTTCTCACAATCTCACAACGCAGTCACTGTTGGACAATTTCCTGACATTTGTTCTGTAATATTCTGAGTATTAGTCAGACAACATATTAGCCCTTCAAAGTTAATCTATTCATAGACACCGTCCCTTTATCTTAAGCCGAGCGCACTTGAGGTAATAAACCCCGACTTGTATGAACTCCTTCAGTGCGACTCTCGCTTCCTACTTGCGTGAGCCATTTATTACAATTCGATCCGGGTCATGTGGAGTAAAGTTTTTTTTTTTCTTTTTTTTTTCTTTTGGCATGACCAAGTTGAAATAACGGAAAAGAAAAGGCACATGCGCACTGGTTCGAGCTCGAGCGGAGGCGCCATTGCTTCACATGGTGTGTAGTTCAAGTTTTCCTCCCCACTCATGGAAAGTCAGTTATGCGGACATAATAAAAAGACTCCAAGCCCCAGCGACGGTCGCTGCTCTTTTTCTCGTCGAGCAGGGGGAGTAGTCACAGCTGGAAGGATAATAAGATGCGCATGAATTTACAATCTGGAATAAAAGATAAGAGAAAATTAATGCACGGAGCGGCTCGTCTCAGCGAGCAAAACTAAAGTTAGTATGTGTGAGCTGCGGGCTGCGCCGGAGAGCTTTCTGTGGGACTTGTAACAAAGTGCAGAAGAATAAAGTTCCGACTGCGCTTCCCTCACTTGATGGAGTTGAAAAGTTTCTTCAGCCCTCTCACAATGGATCGAAAAGCGCCCTGCGCCGAGAGCGAAGGTAAAGTATCCTGTAAGAAGCGTTTAACTCGACGTTTGGCTTTAACCCGACCGTACCGGGAGAGAGCGTTCCGCGGCCAGGCTCAGAAAGCGCAGATTCGGGGCTTGTATAACTTGTTTTGCTGGCATTCTCGGCTCGGGTTGTTCTGCCAGCGAGCCAATCGAAAGTGGGAGGGGAGCAGATGTTCAGAAGCCTCGGTTCCAGATGTTTGTGGGGTTTGAATCCGTACAAACACACAAGTGATACCCTTTATCGACGTCTGCGCGTCTCGTGGCCTGCTGTTTTGGCGTTTTACGCGCTCGCGTACAGTCGCCTACTTCCAACTTTCTCACAGTTAGTCGAGAAATGTAGCGAGAACATTTTAAATAATTGAAATCATAGACAAGCCCCAAAGTTTGGGGGCGTGCTTTGCTCCGATCCTTGCAGATAACAATAAATAACTTTATATTTGATTTGAAAAAGCTCTGAATAAAGATTTGTGACTAACGTAAAATGAATCCAGCTCAGCGTCTTTACTCTGTAAGAACAGCAGCTGATTCATTCATACACCCTGAATGCTTTTCACAACTGTTTTCAGATATGAGAATGCTTCTCGTTAAAAAGCAGTGTGTGTGTGTGCGTGTGTGTGGTGACAGGCTTCCTGTGGTCAGAGTGGATTACTGACTTCACTAAGGAGAAGGAACAAAACTCCAGGATATGAAGTGTGTTGCTGTGATTTCACTGCAGAGGCCTGCGTATCGTTCAGACACTTCTCCTCCATCACCTGTCAGTCTGGTGGCAGAGCTCGGGCCGTGGGAGCTCCAGCGGGTGGATAAGCTGTTAGTTTGAAAAGGACGGTATCACTTTGACAATCGACTGACTGTTACTGATGAAGACCGAAGATTCCCCCTATCAGGAGTTCATCCACACAAACCCAGCTGTGCTTTTCTCTGCCAGCCCTCACTGATTCCTCCACAGTTCAGACGTTTGCGTTGCAACTGGAAGAAACCCAATGTCTGCCTCCTCTCCCCCATCCTTACCTCGAGCCTTCCTCCACTCTGTCCATGTGCACCACCCGTCCTTGCCATCCACCCCGTCGTCCAGCCCGTCTGGACCCGTCTACACACGGCTGTCCAACGGCAGTCACAACGCCCCCAGCCCCACCAACTCCCGCAGCTCTTTCCATGGGGTGTCCTTCCTGCTGCAGATCGGACTGACCAGAGAGACGGTGAACCTGGAGGCCAGTGACCTGTCGCTGTCTGCTGTGAAGGACCTGGTGTGCTCCATAGTGGATCAGAAGGTAGGGACGTCTTCATTCACTCTTTATTATACTTAACAGTCTGTTTTCTGTCATAAAGGACGTTCTTCACCTTCATTGTTTTCTTTAATCTCTTCTGAAATGAAGCGTGTTGCACAAAAACAAGCTCGCTATCTGCAGCGAGCTTGTTTTTCACAGTGCAGCCGTAATATCAGAGGCTCAAGAGGACCAACGTGACGAAGCACCAGCATGTGTTTTGCCATCTCCTACCATATTCATCTGTTTTGGTTTTGTTTTCCAAAGCAGACATCTGCGCCATGTGGCTCCCAATGAGTCAAACGCTGCAGAAGCATGCACACAACAGCATCGACGCTCCTCCAGCTACGGTCTGCTAGCGCCTGCTATTTATGCTGCTGTGTAAGGTCACTGGACACGATGCAAGTGCAAGTACAAACTCATATGCACGCGCATATATGAAGTGGTTTTGTGCATCTCGAAGCATTATTTGCAGATGGTATCGGTGAAGGAGTTCAGCCTTTAAGCACAAGTATAGGTTGCATCTTTCAACAAACGAGCGCCGTGGCGTGTTTACCTCGCCTTACTTTCTATGTTCTTGTAGTTTTGTGGTGAAACTGGTCAGAAATTTATAGTCATCCTGCATGTGCGTGTGTGGGCTCTTTTTATAATGTGTGAAGTAAGAATGAGGGTTAAACATTTTAATTTCCTTCATCTGAAACAACCTCATATTATAAGCACAGCGAAGCCGCAGTACCCCAGATGTTATGGCCGTCGTGTGAAGTGGTTTTCTTCTCCATAATCATATAATAATTACAAAAAGGACAAAAATAGTATTTGGTATAAATTGGAAAGTTAAACGCTGTATTTGCACAGTGAAAAAAAATTGTAGTTCATATCTATCTGCTAAATGTGTGGCGTTTCTAACCATTTATAGGTGCTGTTCTTAACAGTTGTGAGGGATTAATAGTATGCAAAGCCTATTGGAATAATGGAATGGCTTCTGTGTGCATGCACATGTTTAACCTCTTGCAAATAATGATGATTGTGTGTGTAATTATCATTGAGTGCATAAAAAGAGAGGGTGATTAAACAAAGCACTTTCATCAGCCACTAGAATCTGAACATTTATGTAGGTCAGAGCCGCGCTGGTCTTTGAAGTCACGATGATTACAATTAAAAAGGAAAAAAAAAAAGGAATTAGGAGCAAATTTGTGCGGAACAAATGGGAGACGGTGCGGGAGCCGTGTGTGCCGAGCCCGCGTCCTTTGCTTCGTGTCGTCCAAGTTGACATTCCAGAGGAGCGGGGTAATGTTGTTGTTCTTTACGAGGTCTGCTGATTCTCACTAGCTAGCTGGTTATGAACAGTTCTGGTTCACAGAGCAGAAAATCTCATCGCTGCACAAATTTGCATGGATCTCATAACATAATGGTGCAGAACGTGCAACAGGAAAAGGTGAGGAAACACGATGCTTTAGAAACACACCTTAAAGAAAATCAGTGCAGCGCCTGCATTTTGAGTTGAGATCCAACCGAGATCCGGTCCGGCTTTATCTCTGCATCGCATGCGTTCATTCAAAGATGGCGGGCAGCCTGATAAGATGTGCCAGGTGATTAGAAAATTCATGGCCAGCAGTCAGGCGAGCCTATAAACATCTGACCACGCTGTATATCTTTTCATCATAATATACTGTACATCATCACCGCAGAACACATCCAGCCTGTTCATCCACATTAGTGTGCAGCGCTTCTATTAAACGCTGCCAGAAGCAGTGCACCGCTTCAACTATTTCATGAAATCCAGCCATATGGCTTTGATATCAGTGGAAAATATGACTGTAGGCCTCGTGTGCTTTCAGTCCATCCCTGCCTTCTTTTCTAGAATATGCACGACAGCGGTGAGCGATACAGAGTCCGCTCATCCCGGCCAACTTTCCCAGCTGAGGATCTCTGACCTTAGCCGGTCTAGCCGTTGACAGCAGTCCCAGGATGTCTCCAGTCAGCACAACCTCAGGTGTCTGTCAGCGCGGCCGAGGCAGGAAAAAGCGTCGACTTTATGTTGTAATATCTGCGCGGAGATGGAGTTTGGATGGAAGCGTATTCCCCCTCTGTGGTGCCGTTTCCTCCGCTGAGAGCTGGCCCGCTTCGCCGAGTGACTCACCGCTCAGCCATGCAACAAACAGGGATGCTTATCCCAACTCAGATCTGTGCAGTTCAGTGTCAGCCTTTCTGCTGCGTCAGCTTGTGAGCTTTCAGTGTAGAATCCGGTTGCTTACGAACCGCAGCGGATATCACATCGACGTCTTGTTAGTCGATACATTTGTATTCAAACGGCTGCACAGTGTGTCCACCTTTGTGCTGATCGTCCAGGTCTGGCCGCTGTGCCAGCAGGGCGGGATGGCAACTTGGATCCACTTTTCTTTCTCAGCGGTGTCCTTGAGCTCTTTTGTTTAGACAGCATAAAGAAGTCGATGCCCTCCCTACTGTCTGCTGTCTGAGCCAGGCTTTTTCCCTTTAGACAGCCAGCTCTATCTCCCACTGCCCGGCTTGATTAGTAAACCAGGACTTAATGAGTCCCACTAACAGAATATCTTTTGAATTATTGCTGTTATTTCAGGTTGTTGTGAAGGTTTCTGCCTCTTTAGACACACATATCGTCTCTAATCGGTACGTTATGTGCTTTAATATTCGAGAAAAATGCTTGCAGCGCATCGCTCTGCACAAACACTCTTCTGCTGCAGTTGCTCTAAGAGGGTATCGTGAAATCTGCAGTCACATTCCTTTGGTATCTCCTTAAAGCTTGTGATCATAGCTTAAGGATGAAAAGTTTTCTGATCAGCAGAGTGCTTTACTTTGCTATAGTTTTCCTTTTGAGCTCACTTCTATCTGGAATATACTGTATTTCTAGTCCAGCTGTGGTTGAACGGTTGTCAGATTTCCAGCTGTTTGCATGCTCTGAATCATGCCTCAAACGCTAATATTTAGTAAACTATCCTTATAGTATTGAATGAGTCTCTCTGTTTCACACGGGGTCATGCAACCTTTTATAATAGCTGTGCATTGTATACTTTTTCTACGGCTCGTTCTTCTTCCTGCTAAACACCCGACCAACCACATGACTTGGCTGCTTCTACAGAATAGATTTTCTTTCTGTTCTCTGTGTTGATGGGAAGTTGATTTTGATAGTAGCGGTTTGGCTCGTAATTACCAACTTATAGTGGTCAGGTCAACCTTATTCTCGCGCACCCTGACGCTGATAACTTCAGCTTTTGTGGTCACTGCTCTTGCAATCTGCTGAATGCTTAAAAGTGTAACTCTTTTATTGTCACCACTTGGCACAAGAGCATCAACCCTAAGCCAGGCTCCTTGAAGACTGTGAGAAAGGAGGAGGGGAGCCAGTAGGGTGGAGGAGACCAACCCCTGTCAGGGTACGAAGAAGCCCAGATCTAACCCCGCGATGGCTCCCTGATCGCAGCCTTGTTTCACCAGCCCGACTCCTCTGCTTTTGGGGGTTTGATGAATGGCGTGAGATAAACATCCAAAGCGTCCAGTTGTTGAATGCTTCCTGTTTGGTGTCGCCCAAGTCCTCTCTAGCAGCCAGCAAAGGGAGCAGCGGCGGGACAAAAGTTCACGACTCCCAGTTAGCCAGCTGGTCAGCCTGGTGAGGCAGTCGGCTACAGAGCGTTCGTCTTTGCCCAGGCATTTTTGGAGGATGATGTGATGTTCCTGGGCATGGGTGGGATTCCAGTGTTATGAAACTCAGACGCGTGAGGCTAAATTCTTGCTGCGGTCGGAGTGAATATTTGACAAGTCGTAAGGAGCGCTGTAATGCCGATTTCACGGTTAACACAGATTCGTTTTCATTCCTGTTCAACTGTATTTAGTGCAACAATAGAATTTTCTGATGAATGTCGGCAGCAGCACGTTTGATATGTTTGAATTTACAGGGGAACTTGGCATCAGTTAAAAGTTTCTCCATCAAAGGCGACGATGAAGTTTAGCAGGAGGAAGGAAATTTGATTTTATTTGGCACTGGAGATGGAAAGAGAGCATGTTAGCGTTATGAATACTTTAATTTAGCCCTTAGGATGTTGATGCTTTTTCACTACAGCTGAAAATGCAATGAAAGGCAGCGGCCTCAGCCGCAGGTTCCCCCATTGGTTTTGTCAGCACTGTAACTCCCAGTCTCTGGTTCAGAGCTCTGCAGCTGCCTCTGTAATTAGCCAGACAAAGAGCTTTTTGAGTCAGAAATGGGCCGTGTTGGACAACACGCAGGAAAAAAGCAAAGTATTATAAAAACAGAAGGGTTTGGATCGCTCTAAACCTTTGAGTAATATCACTTACATGATGCAAGGTAACAGCTGGCAGAGAAAACGAGATCAGCTCAGAATTCTCCTCCAGGATTAATTAGGCTGAGTTGCGACAGTGCAGAAGATTTGTGTTGGTTTGGATTCGTACGGGACAGCGAGGCCTGGGAATGGAGCCGTTTTAATACCCGTGGGCGCCGCGAGATATAGAATCTGTGCTGAGCGCACAGGAGGGCCTGTAGGAAGCATGGGCACATTATAAAAATGCTGTGCAGTGAAAGATTTGAATAATGACTAAAACTGCTGTCAGCAAACTGAGCTGGAGCTTTACAAACAATAAACGGAGCTGTTGAACGTAACATGAAGCACTCATGACGGTGACAAAACACTGCACAGGTTCCTGCCTCGCACTTCCTGTCTGCACTGCACAGATCTACAAACAGCTGTGTATGTAGCTCCGCCTGTTAATACTGAACTTGTTCTTTGACTGCCATTAATAATTAAGAATTTTTAATAAATCATGCTTTGATAATTGTTTTTTTGGTGGTTTTTGTTTTAAAAACACTTTTTCCAAAGGAGCTGTTTTTTTTTTCTTGACCAAAAAATACATATTTGTGCCTCACGGTGAAAGTGAAACAGATGATTACGTGTAAATCAGTGTGTCACATTTGCAGTTCAAACCTTTTAGCAGCTGTGCCTGCTCTGCAGTCAACCGGGTGTGTTATTTAGAACTTTTTTGAACATGCCATGCTTTTAGAGCCCAGCTGATGAAGCATTTTTGATTTGTTGATTTCAAAATCCGATATTCCAACTGGTAGTTTTCTTCTTTCAGTTTTTACATAAAGGTAAACTTTATCAATATTCATTTTATCTAATATCAAAGTCTCACACTCAGTCTTTCTCTCATTTCAGTTTGATTGTTGACAAACTGAACGGTTTGTATTACAGTCTAGTCCAACTTAACTGAATCAACCATCTGGTACAATTATAGCTATTCTGAACTATGCAGTTTATGAAAACTATGCAGCCCCTTCAGCAACTGAAGAATTTGAAAGTAAATTAAAACAAAATATAATTTTACATTAAATAAAAAAGTTTTAAACTTAATTAAAATAAAACATGTCTTAAATTAAAATAAGTAAACTGTCATGTTTATTGCTGCCAAAAACAAGTTAAACACATTTGGACAGTGAAGGAATGTCAGGATCCTTGCTCAGAAAAAAAACCTTTTTTGTAACAAAGTATCGATTTCTGCTGTCCCTGTATCGATACATTATTAGCAAACAAAATATCACGATGCTACACAGTATTGATTTTTTCCCCCACCCCTACTACCCAGCTAACACATCAATGAAGAAGACTATAAGGCACATGTGAAAACATTTTAAATTAAGCTAGGCATTTTTTTATTTAAAACTCCACAACGTTGGTTATTTCTATTCACATTCACATAACTGCTTGAAAAAGATGCTGAAAATGAGTAAAGAGCTGCATGTGGCTGACCCCTGTGACCCCGGCCTAGCTGCAGTACATGCCCAGTGAAGTTTACTGCAGGTCTGGTGACAACAGCAGGAATTCTGTTGTTTAGGTCAGCGGTCCCCAACCCCGTACCCAGTGTTGCCAACTTAGCAACTTTGTCGCTATATTTAGCGAGTTTTCAGACCCCCTAGCGACTTTTTTCTAAAAAAAGTCGCTAAAAAAAAGACGTGAAAGCGCATATCGCTTTTACTCTCAACAAGCAGCGGGTTCTGTAACGCAGTCAGTTCTTCTTTTACTCTTATACTGTTTTGTGGATCAGGTTTAAAACTACTTATAAACACACACACACAAAGTAACTCCACCAGAGTGCCTATTTCGGGTCACTTTTGCCGGTCCAAGCCCGGATAAAGGAGCAGGGTTGGAATTGTGACATTACAAAAAACAATAATTGCTAAAAGAAATTTAATTTGTAGTTCTAAATAAATTCTAAATGCATTTAGGATATTTTTTGCTCACTTAATGTCTCGTCCACGATGTTATTTCTCTCTCCAGCAACGTAGGTTACAATTACATTAGCATGACCAATTATGCAAATTAGGCGATGACGTCATTTAGCGACTTCTAGCGACTTTTAGGACAGCCAATAGCGATTTTCCTATTTTTTAGATTTTACTGAGGAGTTGGCAACACTGCCCGTACCAAACGACTCACGGAGTGGTACCGGGCCGCGAGAGTTGAGGTACGGGTGTGAAATTTATGGTTTTCAGCATTTTTATCAGTTTTATCGTTAACTCGGTTTCCCTGGGTCTTTTCCCGTGTTATGAATAAATCTTTTTTTTGGCACTGGTTTCATTTTGTTGAATTTTTTCGCGACACCTTAAACGCCGCTCCGTGAAAATATCTCGGACATAAACCGATCCGTTGTGCAAAACAGGTTGGAGACCGCTGGTTTAGACAGAAGCTACAAAACGATCGTATTAATCTGCAGTTTTTACTTCCTTGTTCATTACATATTTAAAAACTTTCAAATGAAAAGAAAAGATTAGGATTACAGCTACAGCAATAAAGACCTATTTATTTTATTTGCTTGTATCACTAACTCATAAATACCCCTTCTGGAAGAAAATCATTGACAGAAAGGTACAGGAGACATAAACAGGTTATAAGGGGAAGGAAATAAGAGGTGAAAACAGCATCAAAGAAGTGCACAGATGGAAAATGGAGGCTGCAGTTCACATCGACCGGCGCAAACGAAACACATGGGAAATAAATCAGCACCGTCTCCCTCGCTGCTTTTCTTCGACGCTATACGGCCACATGTAAATGTTCCTATGAAGCTAGCTGACATGTTTCGCCCCAGAGGACGTCTCGACATCACACGTGCGATCTGCACAGGGCCAGACGTTTCCTGGAAAGCACGTTGAGCTTCTTCTCAAGGAAAAACGAGTCTCTCCAGTGTAAAGCAAACTTCTGGCTTTCAGCCTTTTCCCCAACATTTCGGTGTCGTTTGAAGGCACGCTAACGTATTCCAAAGCCATAGAGCTAAATGGATATCAGGATGGGACTGCCGAAGAACAAAAGTCTTCCATGTACAAATCAAAAGCCAACGTGCACGAGGAATCTATCAATTTCCCCAGTCTTGGAGTAATTTGTGGAAAAGGGAGAGAGAGAAGAAAAAGGAAAAAAAATATCTCTGAAGTTAAGTGAGCTAAGTAATTTCTACCATCTGCAGTGCACATTTCTACCGCCTCGCTCTCCTTTAAATGTAAAGTGGCAAGGCAGAGCACGGGGCCTGGCCGCAAAAGTCAGCGAATGACAGAGTGGAGAAGCGTGGTCCTCTCTGGGGAGAGGGGGGCTGGGACAGCCCTTGGCAGTCCCTGCTTGGGGTGCAGAGGGGGTTGTGGGCACCGCGTGGCTGATGTTCTGTGCCAAAACCATCAGTAGGAGCCGCTTCTGCCACCAATCACGGCTTCGCCTTGGCCTGTCTGTGCTTCTCGGTTGCTCAAATGTCCTTCATCGCACTTTAGCCAGTGGTGGGAGATAACGTGGCATCGCTCCAATCCCCGCTAATACGGCCTCACAGAGCTCCATCGCGATTATATTAACGCGGCACGCAGGAACACCGCAGAGCTATTTAATGCTCGCACATGCTGGCGACTTTGTCTTTGCAAAACCAACCGCATGAAGAGATTTAGGAGCACTTCCCGAGAGATTCCTCGAGTTTCCATTCATAAATTTGTTGCCGTGGCATAACGGATGTCTTACTTCACCTATTCATGTATTCATTAACAGGCCTTCCTCTGTTGACCAGCTTCTAACTTGACTGCACTTGCTGACAATGTCAGCATACTTAGAGGACTTCAAGCATGACGAATGCTGAAGAGAAACAGTTAAAGGCGGTGTAGTGACGAGGACTCGACGCAGTTAACCACTAATGTCACTTCTCTGACTCGAGGAGCTCGTAAACTGAAAATGCAGAAAGTTGCTTGTTTGCGACCTCAGCAGTTAACATCAGAACCGCGTGCATGTCGCCGACTGACACGCAGCGGCCGTGCAGTCGTATCGCTTTGGCGTTATCATCGATCCCTGCAGCGCGAGCGCGTCACAGAGCGTCTCGTTCTCTGCTGTTTTCTCAGCGCTCTTTGCCTTTCCTGTCTCAGTGCAGAGAGTGATCTGTCAAACTGATAGGAAGGTGGCAGAGGAAGTGAAATTACATGTCGATACAACAAGAATACAACAACAAGCTCTCCGACTTACGATTGGAAAACGTCTCAAGAAATGCACAGCTGTGAGAAAGCAGCACCGCGGGCAAAAGGGAAAGAAGCGTTTGGTTTGTTTGAACGTTTCTGAATGCAAGGGGAGCAGTCAGCCACTTAATTTGGGCTCCTTTTGTCACTCTCTCGTTCTTCAGCCGTGCTCGCTGGTTAGTTCCCCTCAGAGCCGCTCCCTGTTTCCATATTCTCTCTGCTCCTGCTCTCCAATCTGCTGTGGTCGGCAGAGCAGCACAGCCCGTTCACTTTGTGTGCCTGCGTTCAAATGGCTTTTCTCTACCCTGCACTTGCTATTATTCTTGTCTGCGTGTTTAAACATTTAGAGAAATTGCCTCTCGGTGGCTGTTTCGAAGGAGGTGACAGCTAGAGTGTTGGAATTCGGCCGGACTGCTTATTTAGCTTTAGTTTTCCCTTTTCAGAGGTACATTTACGCAAAACTGTGTGAAACAAAGGCACGTCTGTAAAAGCAATTCCTCACTATTACTCGGGAATAAAGTAAAGCTTATGCAGCTAGTCCCGAGCTACTTTCTGCTGCAGAGCCCACAGCAGTTATTAATGCTTTTGTTGAGCAACAGCAGTGTTTCTACATCCTGCCATTATTGCACACCTTCTGACCTTTTGCTCTAGCCGAACAAGAGAAAGATCAGTTGCCATCAATCTCGCAAAAATTCCCCCCCAGGTTCACCTGTTTATTCGCCCCCTGTGGAGGTGAATCTGGCGGCCCCTACTCCAGGTCACAGAGAGGAGATGGAGTATGTGCTGCAGTATATCTTTGGGGGTGGAGGTGCTGGCTGAGGAGCGCAACGGAGCAATAACTCATCGGTGGTGTGCGGGGGCCTGGCCAAGCATGTCTTAGATCACACTGCTGTCTTCCTGCGAGGCCTTAGATCCTGTGACTCAGCCTTCCTCTCCTATGCCTGGCCTCTGGGCGCTGTTGCATATAAAACCCGCACACGGAGACGCACACCCACACGTGTTGGAGATGCGTCACTGCAGAGGGATGAGGCAGGTTCTGTCATGCATGTATAAAAAAACTTGGTGTTGTTCGGCTGGAAGCCACCTGGCTCTCGTCGAGGATACGGTGGCTAGTAACCAAGCAGTGACCTCACCGCCATTATCTCGACTTCATTTCAGCGCCTTTGTTCTTAAGGCCAAATAACGATAGAAGGGCATTGTTCTTCCACATCCAGAAAATTACTGTAGGATTTTCACAGCTACGTTTTATAAAAGCAGGAGGACGTTCTGCTTTTGTGCTTGATGTAAATCGGGTAAGGGGTATAGCTTTCCCAGAGTCTCTCGGTGATTGAAAGAGGTCTAGAATGACAGGTGTAGAGTTTTCCACTGTGCTGTGGTCTGGAACAGGCAGCTGACCTAAACTCAGTGGTTAGAGTTGCAATTCCTCCTAGTCCGGACCAGAAATGTAGATGCACACGTTCACATAGATACACAGATATGCACACACAGCCCTCCACCTACAAAAACAAGACAAGCAGCAGTGAATTAATTGCATCTGTACGTTTGGCACCAATTCAGACCCGTGCATTCATCATCTTGCAGAGCGCGTCAGCTACGGCTAAACCAGGCGCAGATTTATGTGAAAGTACACAGGGTGAAAAGCTGTTTAGTGTCCAGAGACGCTGGTCAAACTGCGGCCGCACAAACAAGCAGAGTGAGTCTGTCTTCTGTGCAAAGCGGGGGCTGCGAAGGCTTTGAAGGAGCTTTGTTTCTGTCATGCATGCTGAAATTTGTCAGATATATTTAAACAAAATCAGGCATGTTTCTATTAATATGAAGAACTCGCTGCTGTGTTCCACGATGACACAGCCTCATGCAGTAAAAGCTATGAATGAACCATGAGCCGTATACGACCACATGGAAGAAAACACGTTAGTCAGCCTCCAGAGTGAGAAAGTCACAGCTTCTCTCGCTGCTAATTCACCACGTGAGTTTCCTTTCCGTTGCATGCGGCTGCTTCGGTCGATTACCCCCAGCGAAGTCTTCCTTTTGCAGTGGAAAAGGAGCAGATGTCGCCAACGCATCGTGAACGTGTTATGGAGAGCGGTGGGATCCATTTGCTTAATCTGAAAAAAATGTGCAAAGATTCCTTCTTGAGTGTAAACCATTTGAGGGGAGTGCTTCTTCAGTCAGCTGCACGTACCTTTCAAATCCCTTCTAACCCACTTTGACTTCTGCCTCCAGCTGCAGCGTGTTGTTCTTGGCCTGCGCATGCAAACGGAGGAGCAAACAGGTTTGCTATAGAAATCAGGCATGCACTCGGACGGTTTCGTGCACTCGGGCGGTTTCGTGCACTTGGACGGTTTCGTGCACTCGGACGGTTTCAAGCACTCGGGCGGTTTCGTGCACTCGGACGGTTTCGTGCACTCGGACGGTTTCGTGCACTCGGACGGTTTCAAGCACTCGGGCGGTTTCGTGCACTCGGACGGTTTCGTGCACTCGGACGGTTTCATTCGCACGGTTTCATGCACTCGGACGGTTTCAAGCACTCGGACGGTTTCGTGCACTCGGGCGGTTTCGTGCACTCGGGCGGTTTCGTGCACTCGGACTGTTTCGTGCACTCGGACTGTTTCGTGCACTCGGACTGTTTCGTGCACTCGGACGGTTTCATTCGCACGGTTTCATGCACTCGGACGGTTTCGTGCACTCGGACGGTTTCGTGCACTCGGACGGTTTCAAGCACTCGGACGGTTTCGTGCACTCGGACTGTTTCGTGCACTCGGACGGTTTCGTGCACTCGGACTGTTTCGTGCACTCGGACTGTTTCGTGCACTCGGACGGTTTCGTGCACTCGGACTGTTTCGTGCACTCGGACTGTTTCGTGCACTCGGACGGTTTCATTCGCACGGTTTCGTGCACTCGGATGGTTTCGTGCACTCGGACGGTTTCGTGCACTCGGACGGTTTCAAGCACTCGGACGGTTTCGTGCACTCGGACTGTTTCGTGCACTCGGACGGTTTCGTGCACTCGGACTGTTTCGTGCACTCGGACTGTTTCGTGCACTCGGACTGTTTCGTGCACTCGGACGGTTTCAAGCACTCGGACGGTTTCGTGCACTCGGACGGTTTCGTGCACTCGGACTGTTTCGTGCACTCGGACGGTTTCGAGCACTCGGACGGTTTCGTGCACTCGGACGGTTTCGTGCACTCGGACGGTTTCAAGCACTCGGACGGTTTCAAGCACTCGGATGGTTTCGCGCACTCGGACGGTTTCAAGCACTCGGACGGTTTCAAGCACTCGGACGGTTTCGTGCACTCGGACGGTTTCGCGCACTCGGACGGTTTCGCGCACTCGGACGGTTTCGTGCACCAGCTGCAGAGCAGAAACGAAGCACTTTCTGTGCATTCGCCTGATTCATCGTGGACCGTTTATTCGAGCTCAGTCGAGTCATGCTGGTTCTGTATAGATGACAGAGTCTCTGAAACATGTAGAAATAATCCTAGATGAAAATGTTTTGCCTTATTAAATCGGTCGACTTTATGCTCGGTAGTCTCCAGCTTTATTTTGAAGTTTCCTGAAAATCAGTGATGTTAAAGCTTTAAGAGACGAAGCTCAGCCTGGACAGATCCAGGCTCGATTTTTCCACCTGATTCCGGTATTGAAAGTATCAGGATGGGATGTCGATCTGTTCCTTTAATACCGTGATATCAAAAGCGTCACGCCTCCTTTCTTGCAGCCATGTGGTTTTCATTCCACTGCACTTGCTCCTTGCGTGTGACATCACTCAGAGCTGCAATGCAACATGTGTCGTTCAGCATGTGAATTTCATTCATGTGTTTGTTTGTTTATGTATTGGTGGTTATGGGAACGCTCGAATTGACTTGCAAGATCTTTTCTTACTTCCTGCATTTAGTGGGATAGACTTTCTCTGCTGCGTAAACCTGGTAAGAAGCACGTTACTCAATTAGCTCGACACTGCGAGGACATCTTCACCATCAAAGTGAATCCATTCAGCTAAAGTGAATGGAAACGATTACTGGAGGAGCCAAAACACATAATGTTACAGAAGACAGTGGAAAAGCAGAGTGTTTCCAACATGCCCTCTTCTGACGCATCCGTCCGAGTGACAAATTCATTATTTGGCTGCCGTTGTTGCCCACATCTAGCGCTCTTGTAATTTGCAGTGCACGAGTGACTTGTGCCATGCTGTGTGGAAAAAACTTGCCTGGTATTACATTAATAATGTGCAATGAAAACAAATACGATTGCACTGTTGACTTTAATAAATTAACAAAGTTTCCACATCGCGTTTGATGCGACTCGAAGAAAGTAATTACACAGCTTTCCTCCAAGATTCGTGTGAGCACATAATTGGATTTTCCAATGCAGCCGTTGGACTAGTTGAAGTATTGAAGTGTTTTCCTCTGTTGTGGGAGTTAAAAAGCACGTCAAAGTCAAACAATGGTTTCCCCATTGTTTTGACATGAAAACACTGTTGTCCTATTTGTGAAATCCTCACTACGGCTCAGCGGAGCTAATGGTTTCACAACAGACTGCGGAGCTCGTCGGCACAGCGCGCTGCCTTTTAAATGTGCGACGCATCAGAATGAATCAAGTCACGATTGTAGCTGTTAACCCAGTTTGAACAGATGCCGTCTTTTCTTATTGGCCTCTCTTTAAGATCTTCCCGATGCTCGCTCAGATACAGAGCAACAGAAAACATCTTGTGTCTTCTGGTTCGGTGTCTCTGGGCCACAGCGATCTGTTCCTTAGCACTGTTAAATAATTACAAGGTTATCAGTCAATAGATTTATTTATCTGCTGAATAAAAGCACCTTGTATCATGCCGATCTTGTGACAGTGTTTATCTTGCCACCTCGAGCAAAATAAACAAGAGTCTTTTACCTCCTGACTCTGGTTAAATGTTTCACAAGGATCCCGATGAAACGTTTTAGGTTGTGTTGGAGGTTAGATAATCTTTTACCCTTTGCTTCTGTAATGTTTCTACATATCTGTGGTTCAGTATAAGAAAATCCATTAGTTTACACATTTACACCTGAGAACGCTGCCCCGGCCTTTAAGTACGTATCTGCTCAAGGACATTGCAGAGGAAACATCTACAGTTTCCAAGGATGTAAAGTTTTCCGTGCGCTCTAGCATTTTGTTTCTCTTAAAGGGACCGTTTGATTGAAATGCTAAATAATAGTAACCGACTTCAGTCTCATATCTTATGTAGGGAGGTGAAGCAGAAAGAATCTGGACACCTGGAAGTCCTGGGCTCTATCCTGCTTCTGGCCATATCTGATTTAGTTATTTGCAGTGTTATAAGGAAAACGGCACAATCGTTTGAGTCAGAGTATCCAGAAATATTCACATGACCATGGGATGCCAAATGTAACGGGAAGAGTATTTCTGAAAGCTTCTCGTGTTGGTGCCCTGAAACGCTGGAATGAGAATGAATTAAATTATAATAATTATAATGTCAGCTATTCTGTATTTTACAGTTCTACAGTTTTCCTGAGTATCCGTACATTTTGCAGCGTCGATGACACAAATATGCGGTTTAACGTCAGCGTTGTCAAACTTGAGCTACACTTTTCTTACTTTTCAAACCAAAGCATCAAAGGATTAATCAAGAAAATGACAACTAGATGAAAATAACTGTGGTTTGCAGTTCTGCGTGTTTCCCACGAGCAGCATCGTTTCCATCGTCCAACTTTTATCTCTGGCGCTGCGATGACGAGCTGGACGTTTAACGTCCTCCACGTCTGTCTGGCTCGCTGCCACACCGATAAAGGTGTCAGGCAGCCCGAGGTCAAGCTGCATGCTTTTCCTTACTGCGAACACGCGGCCATCTGTCAGAGCCTGCACGATGCTCTTAGCGCCGCTTCGCCCTCACCTCTGCCACACATGCAGCGAAACACAAATGTTTAACCACATAATCAGGTGCACGCCATCCTGTTTCACAACAAACTCATTGTCCTCTGTGACTGAGGCCCTCGTGCAGGAATTGTACAGCAGCAGAATACACGAGCTACGACTTGTGATTCCTTTCACTCATTTATCATTTTGTCTGATAGGAATAAGCATCAATATTCCTCAAAGCTACGCCTTTTTTTCCAGCCAGATCATTTTTTCTTGGCCGTCTTGAGATAATTTGTTTTCGGCTTCTAATAAAATGCGACCATATTTCAAATCTGTCCCGCTTTCCTTCATCTCCTGCCTCTTACTCTCTTTCCTTACAGCGGGATTTAGCATATCAATGGCGGATTAGTTCGTTTAACAAAAGCTTACTACTGCAAAGCCCCTTTCCACTTGTCTTTCCAGCCTGACTTGTGGACCTCACACAGCTTCTCTTCGCCGGGGTCTTTGGTGTACGTGTGTGGTCGCGGCTGCTCGGCTGAATGGACTCGTTCGAAGATGACAAAAGACGCGCTTAGTCACTACGGGCTTCGGAAATGTATGCAGCAGCGTGTGTGGGTGATGGCGTGTAAGGATGTATATGTGCATGGGCGCACGCTGGAGGTGAATGGTTTATTTTTGCATGCGGGAAGGAGAGAATGTATAAATGCGGCGCTTTATACGTCCGTCCACCCGCAAGTCGGCCTTCGGCTTTCCCTCTACGCCTGCGATCAGAGCAACAAACTGTTAAAACGTTGTCCTAAACCTGCCCGTCTATTGTTCTTGCACCATAGGCTTCCTCTTACTTTAGTAGGGCATGGAAAAAAGTAATGTCCTCTGCCCTCGGAGCTGCTATGTTCTGCAGATGCAGATGCTCTGGAATGGGACTCTGGAAAGTGCTGCACGAGGAGCCAAGAGGAGGTGACTCAAGCTGGCTAGATATGGGCATCGACCTCAGCTTTTGTGTGTGCGTGCGTTTGCGTGTCCAAGTGCAGGCGTGTCAGGCGGGTGGAGGAAAACCCTACCGTGACACTGCAGCCGCCTCAGGAAGGATGCCCCCCTCCTCACCGCCTTTGGTGCTGATGGTTTGAGCCATACAGCATTAATCACCTGAAAGCGTGACAGGATTAGGATGTAGATATGTCAGCCGAGGCATCGAGCTGGAAAGCTTTCGTTCTACAGTCGCGTGCCTTGTTTTTACACATGAGCAAAATCAGCTTCTCGTGCAGTTTGGATATAACTGAAAAAGTCTTCATATACGGATTATGTTGCCACGTAGTTGTTGTTGTGAGGTCAGTGCACGGGTTTACGTCATGAGCAGGAGTAGGGATGCAAATAGAAATACATTTGTCATTCATGGAGTCGTGGGGAAAATTATCCCAGCGTGCAATAAGGAGGGAGGCGTCTGTCCTGACAGGTAGTCAGCCAGCGAGAGTGTTAACGTGTGAGCAGCTAGCATTTTGTGCAAAAGTGGAACATCTGGAGAACAGGAAGAGAACATCCAGGCTGTCGCTGCACATGCACAACTTCTTTTCTTCTGATGATTCCCAGTTTGATCAGACAGATTCCAGATGGTGCTGCATGCTGGATCAAAATCTAATGGTGCTTTTCTACCTCCAACACCACGGGATGAAATGCAGCCAGAAACCATGACAGCGCCTCCACCGTGCTTTGCACAAACTGACTGTTGTAGCACTCTCCTAACCTCCTCTTCCACTGAGACGTTTCCGATGAAAGTCTCATCTCTCAGGTCCCATGTCTGGTCTTTACTGGGCTTTTTTTTTATTTATTCATAAGCACATGACCTTCAGATACTGTTGAGCTGCTGTAGGTAGGTTTTTAAGCCTGCTGTTTCATCTTTTGTCCTCCACTTTCATGTTTTTAAGGACACATTTCACACCATCCTGAGATACTCCAGGTTTTCAGCAAATAGCTCCAAAAACTATTTGTCTGACTTAAGTTGTGTTATCTTTATCGTTATCCATAGATTCAGATGAAGACATGAGAACAAATGATGCTTACTAAGTAGGGATGCACCGATACCGATACTGGTATCGGGGCCGATACTGTAAAATGTGTGCGTACTCATACTCGTAAAAGTTAACCGATACCATGAACCGATACCAACTTATTTCATTAATCAGAGGGTGGCTTGTCATTTCTGTTGTAGTTTTTTAGATTGGCCACTAGGGGGACATCCCGCACTAAACAGGCACAGGGTTAGGCGAGTGAGACTGGCGGCTCTAGATAAAAAAGAGAAACTGGAGGCTGCTGTAGCTAGGCTAAACAAAATGTCAGCAGTGTGGAACAGCCAACTTTAACTCAGGTTTTGGAAAAGCGAAGAAATTTTTTTTTTTTTTTTTTTGTGGTCATTTTTATTAAGATTTTATTTTTTATCGGCAGAGAATAAAATAAAACTTGTCTGCATTTGTGTGTGTGTGGTAGAAGTATCGGTTTTTGTACTCTGTATCGGCAAGTACTCAGATCCAAGTATCGGTATCGTATCGGTTTGAAAAAATTGGTATCGTTGCATCCCTAGTACTAAGTCCATTTCTTGATTTAGGCGCTCTTTTTATGCTCGAATGATTGTGTGGTGGTTTAACAAGGAAACCATAACGTTCCTGTGAAAATGGGTGAAAAAGCAGCCAATGTCATAAGAACATGAGAGGGAATGAGGGGTGGCTCAAGACTTTTGCACACTACCATATTTGAGTATTTTTTGTTATTAGAAGACATTTTTCTTGGAACGAGCCTGCTGAAAGTGCATGAATGCTTTTGTAAGCACCCCACTGTTGGGCCTTTCAGTGGAAAAAACCATTGCCGTATAACTTCCCCCGGGGGGACACTGTTCCCCTCCACAGTGGGAGTGCCGAGTGCATGTTGGGGGGTCCAGCTCCTTTATTACCATGCATCTGTATTCCACTACTGACTGAAGCACCATCGGTTATCGGTTGCTTTGCAGAGTTTAAATTTTTACCTTTAGGCATTTCATCCTTCAGGCTTAGTTGACACAAGTCATGTGATTCACTCATGATTTCCCCGGGCCATCAATCTGTCTCGCTTTCTCTCTCTCTGTGTTTCTTGGCAGTTATAAGCCACCAGGTGTCTTATGTGTCCTGTGCCCAGACACGGTACCAACCCCTGGTACTCCCAGGACACAGCGGCATTGTTCTGTGTGGCCCATTGAATGTGACCCTGGTTCAGGGGGAAACAGCTGGTGGATTCTTCAGTACCAACCTACTTGGCATCAAGGCTGGGCTCTTGCCTCGGCGTTAAACTACAGCGTCACAGTTCCCGATCCGTGCAGGGACAGCTTTGAAAATTCACTGAGGGTCGCTGGACTTTTTCCGCAGTGTCAGGTGTGCAGATGTGTCGTTATGCTGCGCAGGTTCCTGGTATTCAAAGCGCATTTCTCCTTTGAGCTTTGAAAAGTCTGAGCACAGAGGAGAGATCCTTGCCAAGTAGATGTTCAGTAAGTTTCACTTTGATTTGACCTTTTGATGGCGTTTCCTCCTTTTAAACACGACAGACGTGCGGCGGAGCCACAGCACGACAACACTGGGCAAACTCTGCCGTTTCGCCGCGTGCACAGTGGATATTTTCATTATAGGCCTTTCCCTGTGACAAGAACACGGCTTTCTAAGAGGTTATGAGCTGCCCTCACCACAGGAAGTGACTCAGTATTGACTGGCGCTGCACTTCCTGTATGCTGATTCTTCTGAACTCCTCTCAGGATGTTTACCTCCTCCTTCTCCCCGTCTACCTCTCCCACCCTCTACCCCGCCCCTTTCCTTGGTCACGTGACTTTATGTCGCACACTCAGCTGCAGTTCACGACCAGCTTGTCAAGGTTTGTTTTGGTCAACACGCTGCGAGCGGCGATAGCTGCTGTCGGGCGTTTTAGACATGCTTGGATGAAGGTGATTTATCTTTTTGCAGAAAGCTGCTCAGATCCAGCGGAAACACTTCAACAAAAGCAGACACGTCATCGATTCGTCTTAATAGATGACTCAGAAAAGTCAAAGTGCACAATGCAGAACACACGGGTTTAAATGCAAGCCGCTCGTTTTGATCACGTGAATTAGTCTGTACTGAATTATTCCAAGGATATAGTGTCGATTACTCTGAGGGAGGAAAGGGGCTCTCTTCCTGAGCCACTGGGTTCACAATACTGCACGCAAGCGGTGATGTAAGCTGCTGGAAATGACATAATGTGAGTGTGTGCGTGCTTGAAAAAGAATCAAGACAACTGGCTGATCCACACCTTTTTAAATGCTCTGTGTTAGATATTGAGCCACTGCAGAGCATAACCATAAATACTTTACCAGTATTTGTTATGCCTACAATTAAACTTGCTTATTTCTTTTGTTGTATCTCCCTTTCTCTCCAGTTCCCGGAGTGCGGCTTCTTTGGCATGTACGACAAGATCCTGCTATTCCGCCACGACTTAAACGATGAGAACATCCTGCAGAGGCTGACTGCAGCTGAAGACATCCACGAAGGAGACCTCATTGAGGTGGTGCTTTCTGGTATGCAAAGCAGTCTGATGTCATTTCTCACCTTACCGTAAACGTGTTTGTACGGTGTGTGCACATTTTCCTCTAATTTAAGAGGTCAAAATAGCATTAAGTGAAATGTTAGTTGGTATATTTGTAAAGGAAAAGAGACATTTTTTGATTGATTTTAATTAAATGCAGCTGCAGACACAGAGTGTTACAGTTTGATCCACTGATGATGACTTTATGCAAACACAGTTTTTTCATGCAAAAGCACAGATCACTTATTCGATGACTGGACCGTCTTCTTTCAACAACATGTCTTGAAGTTCTCCAGCAGAGATGGGCAGTAACGCGTTACTGTAATCCGATTACTTTTTTCAAGTAACGAGTAAAGTAAGGGATTACTATTGCAAAAATGGTAATTAGATTACCGTTACTTTCCCGTAGGAACGCTGCGTTACTGCGTTACTAAAATCGTGATTTTTTGCGAGAATGTCTCATAACAGTGACGTAAGCGAGTGCGAGGTTCGTGACAACAGCTGTGTGCAGATCAACAATGGATCATATATCGAGTGCAGAGAGAGTATGAGCGTGCAGCGTTTAAAGCGTGGAAGTACTGACCTTACTTTGAGTTTGATTCCATAAAAAGTGACAAAAACATTAGTGTCCGTTGTGCGTGGGAAGAAAACTTCTTTTTACAGCGAAAAAAACCCTAAACTTCCAAACAAGCACCGAGTAGCTACGACGTAATGGGAAACTCACAGAGAAACTCGCGGATTCTTCCACTGACCGCTGCACACCTGCAGCAGGGTAAACCTCCGCCTACCCCACTCCTGCTTTACAGGTGAAAATAGAGCAACAGGACCGCTAGTCTTTGACTTTATTTATTTTCTGCTGTGTTTTACTTGCATCTATTTGAAAGACTGAGTGTAAACACACACAAAAAAATTATTTTATGTGCTGGAATGTGCAGAAAATAGGTTTAAATGTTAAACAAATTTCTTCCAGTCAGAGAATGTTGCAGATAATTAAATTTTTGCTTGATGCATAAAGTTAAAAGATTAAAACTAATAAAACAAGTTTTAAAAAGAGACTTTTCCATTTGATTACATTTTGTATGATGATTATGCAGAAAAAGTAGAATTGGGCTGAAAGATCTATCACTTTATCACCTATTCAGGGTGTAAATCGTGTTTTTAAAAAGTAACTAAGTAACAAAGTAATTAATTACTTTTGAAAATAAGTAATCAGTAAAGTAACAGGATTACTTTTTGGGGGAAGTAATCAGTAATTAGTTACTGATTACTTTTTTCAAGTAACTTGACCAACACTGGCCCTCAAACATAATTATTTTATTGCACTTCTTCTATACGGGGTCTATGCAGAATTAATGTAGAATTATTGAGCTTGTTTGATTGCTTGATTTGCATATTTAGTGATCGTATTAATACGATGATGCTATCTGTTACTTACATTTTTTTTTTACCATAAATACGCTTTTTAGAAAAAATGTGTGTAATTTTACAGCTCATAATTCTAAATACAGAGGCTCATTATCCAAGGCAGATATCTCACATCCATCCGAGCTCCGCAGCGTTATTTCTGTTCATATTCTCAGGATTTTGAGGGTTTGTAGACCTTTTATTCAAAGACAGATTCACTGAACATCCTGTTCCTAAAAACATGGTGGAAACTATTTTTCCTGGCTTTTGATATCATTTTTTATTTATGAGCGATAAAATGAGATTTTTTAAATCTTAAATTCAACAAAGGAAACAAACATTTTTGAGCTTCATCCAATGTTCATATTTCTGTTCTGGGAAAATAAACGTGTCTTGTTTGCAGCTTAGACATCAGCGTATAGAGTGGTTTTAATAGGACGGATGATTGTCTTAGCGTACGTGATAAACTGCTGTACTCGTGGTATATGTTGGAAGTTGTGACCCATTTACCTGCAGTGACTCCCCTAATATAAACCCAGCAGCAGACTTGTTCATGTATTTAGAGGATTATACTATAAACCAAATTCTTCTAAATCTGGCAGCGCACTTCCTCCAATTTGCCCAGTTTTTGTTCAGTCTTCTCTTACATACAAACTGTGATACAGTGCAGTGTGTTTGCTGGCACAGCGTTGCTGCTGTTTTAGACTTCTAGACTTCCAAAACAGGAGAAAAATGAATATAAAACTCCTCCGAGCAGTATAAACCACGTGTTTGCAAAGTCTAAACAATGGTCTGAAAGTAATACGCTTCAAGTATTCGAGTCAGCTTATTTTTTTTTAAATTTTGGGCCCAGTCGTCGTTGCCACACCTTCATAAACACGTCTTTTGTCTAGTTCGGGGTCCCGTTGGGGCTGAGATGCTTGCTGTGAGCGTCCTCTGTGCTCGCCCAAAATAAATATTAGTCTTGAGCAATTTTCTGTCATTAGTGAACGAATACAAGCAGACAGTTGCTTTCTGTGTGACATTTGAGTTTCCATAATTTTCCACCTTTGTAAAACGACACAGGTGCTCGGTTTTTCTTTGTTATTTCCTGCGATGAATGAGCCGGCTTCCTCTGCGGTGCTGAGACCAACAAATGGCTTAGCATATCTGTTCTGCTCCAATCTGTGCTGCTGCTCCATCTGCCTCCACTGGGAAGCACCTGACACCACCTGTGCCGAGCCCCCCCCTCTCTCCTGGGCTGGCAGTATTGTTTGCAGGGATTTAGTCAGAGGATGATTGTATAGTTTCAGGATCTGAGGATACTTCAGGCTGAGGAATGTAGACTAAAGACTGGAGAACTTCCTTCTTTTTGTTTCTGTCTGTGTTTGTCTTGTGCTCTTTTGTGTCAGTCTCTGCGGCTCGCAATTCCCTCCCCGCTTTCTCTCGTCCTAATCCCCCCCTACCTGAACAAATCCGTCTGCAGGTGTTAGCGCCAACAGTGGAGCCGGGCGATTTATAACCTGAGACATACCTGCTGAAAACGGCTGTAGAAGATCTCAGATTTGCTACACATGGACACATGCTTCATCTCACAATCTGTGAACGCGACCTTCTTTTTGAGAGGCGCTTTGCATGTCGGACGCTTGATCTTTGCGTGTGAAACACTCGTCCTCGTCTCCGTTCAGTTTTTCCTCGGCGAGCTTGTTTTTGGATCGTGCGGCTGTGGGAGAAGGACGGTCTGAATATCTCCTTCTCTGCAAGAAGCAGGCAGAAGTGGCTTTTTCTTGGCTGCGAGCTCAAAGAAAAAGGCTTGTTTTTCCTGCAGTAAGTGATTGTAGTGGACCCGCAGAGTGTAAACACGCTCTGATGTGCGGGGCGGACGCTGCGCGGGCCATCTCGGCCCATGAGGTTTGAGGTTTGGCCTGACCGAGTGTCCCTTTGTTCTGTTTCTCACTCCACCCACTTTCACAAGCCCCTTATTCACCGCCACGGGCCGCGTGAAATCGATATTTTACAACACCTTCTGCTTGTCATAAATATAACTAACTTGTTTTTGTGACATGGAAACTTTTGACTCCGAATGGAAACTCGCCTCCGAGCGAACAGATAGCACATTCATGCGAGGCCCCGCCGCTCGTGAGAAGCGCTCCGAAAAAACAACGTGTCGAGTTTATGTTTGGAGTTGTTTGATACTTATTAGCACGATAACCATTACGTAACACTGCGACTGCTAAGAAGCGGCCAGTTGTTTTGCAGACGCATGTGCAGAAAGCTCATGAATGCTGCCTTTCATGTGTCAGCGCGAGAAAGCTGTGCGCGCCTCTCGACATGTGACCTCGCTCGGCTCTTTCTCCTCTTCTTCCCAAACTGCCAACATCACCCAACCAGCCACTGTAGTTCTCAACAGCCGCCCCGAATTGTCTCAGATCTTTAATATTCCTGCAAAAGTCTGTAAATATTTTCCATTCCAGGGATTATGAGCAGTGACATCAAAACGTTTGCTTTCCCGTTTGACCCGTCCTGCATTCTTTGCTCAAATTAAGAGATCGGATTCGTTTAACCAACTGCCTTTACTCGTATCAAATGCTGCTTTTAAGCAAAGGACGTTTCACATTTGTTTTTTAAGCTGAAAATGCTTTTATCGGCAAACACAATGAAAAGGCGTTAGCACATTTGCTGCTTAACCCAAGAGTAAATATTAAGCGTCCCCTCGTCGGTCACTGCTGCCACATAAGTGACTGCACAGGAACAGAGGAGGCACAGTCACACACTCAGGGATATTTGGCAGCATGAGCCTTATCTTACTCATCTTCACATCTTTGATGACTCACAGCCGTGATTAGCCAAGTCTTGTTGCCAACGGCGAACTCACCGTGTGTCATTTGACACAGAAATGTGGAAAAGATGAAGACGAATAAGAGAGAAACAGAAAGAGAGACACATTCACGGCTCTGCTGATTTGATATTCGGTTCTTAATAACAAACAGGAATAAAATGCACGTCTCTGGTGTCTTACGGGCACGCCCTATCACTCGATCACGCTCGTGTGGTGCAGATGTGATGCCCTCTACTGCAGCAGTGAGACATAGCATCCGTGTTTATGTGCAGTGCAGAGTAGATCTTCCCTGTGCAAGCTCACGTGCATTAAAAACTCTATTCAAAAATATTTATTCTTCATCTTTAATGATGAAGTTTCTTTGTGAACTTTTCTATTTTCTACCTCTTTTTCTGTTTGTGTTTGCTTTTCTAGCTCAAGCCACAGTTGAAGATTTCCAGATCCGACCCCATGCCCTTTACGTCCACTCCTACAAGGCCCCCACCTTCTGCGACTACTGTGGCGAGATGCTATGGGGTCTCGTTCGGCAGGGGCTTAAATGCGAAGGTTAGACGCTCGCGCACACAGCGGCACCCACACTTGGATCAATTCTACCGAATTCCCAAGAACTCTGCTTTTATCTGCACCTTCCTTTTTACCGTATCCGCACTCAAACACAGATCCAAAAACACACCACATATCTGACCTTGTGACTGTATCAGGGAGATATAGAGGCGAACGAGAACAATGTGGCGCAGGCACAGTAGCCGCTGAAATGCTTGACATTCAGATCCCAGCGGACTCGTGTCACGCTCGCTTTCCTTACATTTTTTCACATTGTTGAATCATACTTGAAATATGTTCTCGTGTTCTCCGCTGACAGCGAATAAAGTTTAAAGACAGAAGATTTATTCACCAGTGAAACATTCCTGCCCATAAATTCTCGTGCTGAGCCTGTTTATCAGCAGGACCATCTTGCGGCTGATTTGCAAAACGAGACGTTTCTTCACTGCGTTTCTTACCATGATGTCATCTTTCCATGATTTCGGGAACTAATGCGATCTGTTTTTTTTTTGCTTTCTTAAGGATGCGGGCTAAACTACCACAAGCGCTGCGCCTTCAAGATCCCAAATAACTGTAGTGGTGTGAGGAAGAGGCGACTGTCCAATGTTTCACTGCCTGGACCATCGCTCTCGGTCCCCCGACCTTTACCTGCTGAGAATGCAGTGGTCGTCCTGGATGAGGTGAGCTCGGATTGCTGTGAGTGTGACTGGATGAAGGTGATCGGATAGAAAAAGAAGGAATTTTAGCAGCTGCGAATTCTCTGAACAGAAGGGAAAATGTGAGGATTACCGTTTATCCATATGTAAAATGAACTCACTGAAGCTTTGTCTTAAACGGAAAAAATGAAGACAAATGAGAGAGAAGCAGGAAGAGAGACATATTCGGAGCAAGTATGTGCGGCAGGCAATCCACATGCAGCTCACAGGCTCTGTCTCCGCTGTTAAATGTTTCTAAACTTATCAAATGTGGCTCTTTTCCACGAGCGAACCTCCTGGGCCCTGTTGTAGAATACCACTGATGCAGAAAATTGAATTGTGCTGCACAGAGCTCTGTGGAGAGATCCTCAGCGAGGTCTTACGAAACCCTTTTTGCATAAGCCCACACTGAGATATTCCCCTCTTGTCTTTGTCTCTCCAAAAGGTCACCAGGAAATGTAATTATGCTAATGACATTAAAAGTCCATAGAAGTCCAAGTTTATGTATCTGCTCACTTGTTGGCAAAAAGTGAAGAAAACTCCATTCCTGACAGATTCCACACGGCTCCATTTATCCACCAAAAATCACAACTAAACTCTAATGTGTGGCAAGAGGGACAAATCTGATCGTCTTGTTTGGACCAATAGAAGTAAAAAGCCCTCTGAGGCTCTTCTACCTCTGTCCATCCATCTTCATCCGCTTTATCCGAGGCTGGGTCGCGGGGGCAGCAGCCTAAGCAGAGAGGCCCAGACCTCCCTCTCCCCAGCCACCTCCTCCAGCTTATCTGGGGGAACACCAAGGCGTTCCCAGGCCAACCGAGAGATATAATCTCTCCAGCGTGTCCTGGGTCTGCCCCGGGGCCTCCTCCTGGTGGGACATGCCTGGAACACCTCACCCAGGGGGCGCCCAGGAGGCATCCTTGTCAGATGCCCGAACCACCTCAGCTGGCTCCTTTCGATGTGGAGCAGCAGCGGCTCTACTCTGAGCCCCTCCCGGATGGCCGAACTTCTCACCCTATCTCTAAGGGAGAGGCCAGCCACCCTTTGGAGGAAGCTCATTTCTGCCGCTTGTATCCGCGATCTCGTTCTTTCAGTCACTACCCACAGCTCGTGGCCATAGGTGAGGGACCAGACAAAGAGCGGTTCAGAAGACCCTTATGAAAAGGAACAGTTTACCCTGCCCGGGATAGGGTTACCGGGGCCCCGCCCTGGAGCCAGGCCCGGGGAGGTCTGGCTCCAGGTCCCTCCTGGTCCCCTACCTTGGTGAGGGACCAGACAAAAAGCGATTCAGAAGACCCTTATGAAAAGAACATCGAGGGAACAGTTTACCCTTCCCGGGATAGGGTTACCGGGGCCCCGCCCTGGAGCCAGGGTGCCCGAGGGCGAGCGTCTGGTGGCCGGGCACAGCCCGAAGAGGAGACATGGGCCCATCCTCCCGCAGGCCCACCACCCGCAGGAGGCGCCATAGGGGTCGGGTGCATTGTGTGCCGGGTGGCGGCCAGGACCCCCGGCTGCCAAGACTGGCAATAGAGACATGGAATGTCACTTCTCTTCAACCTCTGTTTTTATCTTATTTATTTATCTTTCCTCTTTCTCTTCCTTCCTGCATATGGTTTTTAATTCTTCCAAATACCCCCGTCTTCCCCTTTTCCCATCCAACCCCAGCAGCAGAGGTCCCATCAGGAGGCAGGGAAGCGCATCCCGTCCTGGAGCGGCCGGCCTATTTGGATGGACAAGATGGAAAAGACACGGGTTAAGGTGCCACACACGTTCGCCATTCACACCTACACTCGTCCTACGATCTGCCAGTACTGCAAGCGTCTGCTCAAAGGTCTCTTCCGCCAGGGCATGCAGTGTAAAGGTAGGCCGACCAATGAAGACTCTGCTCCAGACGACGTGGAACAGCAGCGCTTTACCATAACTATTGTAACATCTTGTTTCCTAGACTGCAGATTCAACTGCCATAAGCGCTGTGCTTCAAAGGTACCAAGAGACTGTTTAGGTGAGGTGGACTTCAATGGAGGTAAGTTCTACATCATCTTCCAAACGGACAGTTGTTTATTTCTCATATTTAATTCTAATAAAAGTTCTTGTGCAGAGCCAGCGAGCCCCGGGCCGGACTCAGACACTACCATGGATACAATGGAGGTAGACAGCAATTACATGGATTGTGGCAGAGGGATGGATGATCCAGATGAACCATCCACTCCGGATGAGAGGATGTTTGAAATGGACTCGCCGTTGCTGGACAGGGAGAAGGATGAAGAGCCCATCAAGACTATTAGGTATGAACATACTGGTTAATCCAGCTGTAGGCCAAAACTACAGTTTGATGTTCCATGGAGACTAAGAGGCACCAGTGACACCAGAGACAAGGACGACTGCTCAACTCTTTCCTTCATAAACACGACATCTGGCGACCTCACCTGTACGCTGACCTGAGTTCATGTCAGTAAAGTTGCTGTTTGGGGACCGTTAGGATAGTTTGTGGGTTTTTTCAAGGGATAGAAATCAGCCTCACTAACTTCTTTGTTCTCGAGGCAGTCCTTACATAAAACAGACACCGTTCAGTTCAGAAAAAAGCTTCAAGGATTATTCCTAGAAGACAAGTCAGACACGGGATTGGCCAATCAGGTGGCTAATCTACCAGCTGATGTGGGATGAATGTCAGAGTTCATGCGAACTACACAGTCCTGGTTTCTGTTGTTATTTTTGTATTTTTGTTCTACTCTACTGTAATCAAACAGTTGAAAAAAGGGATCAGAAACAAGAAGAGGAGGGGAAGACATTCAAGGTTGTCTTCTCTGATCCAAACTGGGGAATTTGGGGTTATTTTTTAACTACTAGGTCTAACGCTCCAACTCCTCTGTTTATTCTCCAGCAGCAGCAGCCTGATGTTTCCAACAGTGTTACGTAAAACTTAGGGATGTCTCAGGAAGTACCTGCTGTGCTCTGAATAGTGTTTCGCTAATGAAATCATAACTCTAAGAGAGTTACGGTTATTGTGATAATCATCGCTAAATAAAAAAACCTCCTTTTATGTTTGCAGCCCCTCCACTAGCACCAACATCCCTCTGATGCGGGTGGTCCAGTCCATCAAACACACCAAGAGGCGGAGCTCCACGGTGGTGAAGGAGGGCTGGATGGTTCATTACACGAGCAGGGACAACCTGGTAAGACTGATAACCCCAAAGCCCAACAGAGGAGCTTAGCCTGAAACGGCTCTGCCCTAAATGTATGCTGGGGAAACTGTTCACATGTGCTGAAGTCAGCACACGAGGTATTTTCCTTGTGAAGTAAAATTTTGAACTTCCGTAATATCGGTAGGTGGTCCATATTTTGCCGCTAGGACTAACTCGGGGTTTCCATTTAACAGCGGAAGAGGCATTACTGGAGGCTGGACAGCAAAAGCCTGAGTCTCTTCCAGAACGACACCGGAGCCAAGTTCTACAAAGTAAGATTAAAACTATTATTTGTGCCGTGTTCTTGGAAAACCACGGCTTCGGCTCGATCGTGCGACGAACTGTTATTCATAAGAATATCAGAAAAGCAGCGTCCAGTCTGTGCAGAGTTATATCATGAAAATCCCCACAGTGCTTAGACAGAATCCACCCGCTCGACTGTCTTATGATTCAAACGTGTCATTTAGGAAAGATGTGTTTTCATATTCAGGTATAAAGGCTGTCTGTCATGCTTATGAGTGATATGTAAATAAAATCTACCGAGCGGCAGCCGCGTGACTCAGCTGAAGGCTGCCGCTTCACGACTGTAAACTACCCTGAGGTCACTTCGTCCCACTGAAAATCCCCCTGTGGTTTTTCACAACGCCGCCTGGTCTCATCGCTGCGTGAAGCGAAAGGGTCGCCGTCTCGGAGTTTCTGCGTTTCATCATCCTCAGTATCACTAACGGACATTTAAATGGGGTTTTGAAGAAAATGTCAGCATTCAGACGGCGTCTGTCACACAAAAGAGTTTTGATGAGCTCTTATTTTAGGGAAGGGAAAACATTTCTAAAAAGTCACGCTGGGATCTGTTGATTCTTTTTCTGATCCTCAGTGTTTGCTTTGAGTGAAATGTGACGGTTTAAACGTGTAAACGGAGTTGAGGAGAATATGTGTGACACTTCCCTCTCGGTGGCAGCGCCGTAGTCAGTCATTACGCCGCCGCAGGGGCTTAATAGCAGAGTAATTACACAGTGAGGCCTGGGGGAGGGAAGTACAGGCTGCAAGGTAAAGACTTCCACATGTGTGTCGTGTGTAGGATGGAGCGTGTAATTATCTTATTGTTGTTCTCGCTTTGTGCGTTTTGAGACTTTAACACCTCTTCGATTGTGGTCAGAGGTATGTTGCAACAGGGGCAGAGTTTCCACCTCGGCTGAGTCTCAAACAGGTGGTCTCGCTCACAGCTTATTGTCCCGCCTTCTTTTTGTTGTTTCTCCGTCCACGTTTGTTGTGAAGCAAGTTTTGGAAAAACTGTATTCCTTCCTCCTCCTCTCCCAATTATTCTGTCACACCCTGCGTCCCCGGCCACTAAATCCTCGGAGAGGAAGCCTCAGCGGGGACGACTCCTCGGGTGTGTTTACAGGGCAGCTTTATGTGGTTCTTTATTATCAACTTGGCACTCAGCTATGTTTAAAAGCTTCAGGAGGCTAATTGAAGGCTTGCTGTAAATCTAAGCTCCAACGTTTGGTCTTCGCCTCTTGCTTCAGAGCAGAGGATTTTTATCTGGGACAGATAACGTGAAATTATTTCCTGTAGTATTTTGGGGGGAGGGGGTCTTCTACCGAAACCACCGCTTCTCCATGAGCTCCGCTGGTATCCGGAAAGCCGTCTGCCTCCAGCTCTTTCCTTTCATTCCTCCCAGTTTCTAGCCTGCTGCTCATCAGTGTGTGGCCGCCGTCCTCCCCGCTCCTTTTCTTTATACCTCCAATCTGATTAGTGGCGGTCGCGTGGTGGCTCGCTCGCCAGGCATGGCAGCCATTTTCACCATTTGGAAGCCATAACAGCTACTCGTTTGAAGATGAGACCCCTGTACTTGTGGCTTTCTCTGAAGAAGCTTTCATGGGGTGAGGGGGCTTCTCCCTGTCACAGTATCGCACACGCCCACTCACAAACGACCCCGCGGGGGAACAGTAGTTGCTTCGTCTTTTGTCTCGGTGACTCGTGGTAGCGCCAGCGCCTCGTGCTCAGACGGGGCCTCTCGCTGGCCCTGCCTTGTAATCAGGGAACCGCTCGAGCCGCCGCAGAGCGCGCTCACGTGACCGGGCCCTGCTAACCACAAGCACTTCATCTGATACTGTGTGGTGAGCCACGCAGAGCAGACGGCGTGCGCCTCTTTGAGCCCCCATTGGTTGGAAGTTGTCTGTATTTGTAATTTCGGCCCTCCCACCTTTGATTTGACAGCGAGTTAGACGGGCGAGGGGGGGACTTTTAAAGTGTAGCGCGGCTCCGCTTTCTGTTTGTGCTCACAAGTCAGGCGAAGAGGAAGGCAGAAAGTTAGAGCGGGGACGACTGAGTGCGGCGTGTGTGAGTGTTACTTCCTCTGTCGTTACCTTTTGTGTATCATTGCTTAATTGTGGATTTGCTCATTTAGTAGCATCACATGTTTTTGATCTAAGAAAGTAGTTTTTCATATTCTTCTAGTTTACAGGAGATTTTATTTCTCCACCACTCCATCCCAGCACTTTAGATGTGCAGCGCTGTGTGGAGGGGAAGTGTATCTGTTTGTTTTGGTTCCTTCAGACGTTCATGTGCTTTTGGACTTGCATAAATTGTTTACTGGCTGAAACATTAAGAAAGACAGAAGCTCGAGCTTTCATTGAGAAATGCAGATTGTGCTCTTTTACGTTTCGTCTGCTTTTCTTATCGGTTCTCCTTCCACACTTCCACAGGAAATCCCTCTGTCTGAGATCCTCCAGGTGGAGCTGTGCAGAGACTACAGCAATCTGGCTCAGGGCAGCAACCCTCACTGCTTTGAGATCATCACAGCCACCATGGTCTACTATGTAGGGGAGAACAACGGCAGTCACTACCACAGCCCTGCTCTGGCCGCCTCTGGAGTCGGCACGGAGGTGGCTCAAGGCTGGGAGAAGGCCATCAGACAGGCCCTGATGCCCGTCACGCCTCAGCCCAGTGTAGCCAGTGCTGCCGGCCAAGGCAAAGATCACAGTAAGTAGAATTTATCCGGATGAAAAACTTGTTTGTTTTTTATCTTGTGTCTGTAGGAATGAAATCAGCGTGCATGTGTCTTTGGTTAGCAGGCTTGTTACCCGTCGCGGCCGTGACAAACGACAACTGTTTGCTCATATAGAAAGAATAAGGCTCTCTGTGCCCCGTCGTAGGCGATTTTTAAACTACTTCGATGACCTTAAAGTTGATGTCCTCGGTTAACTTTTGCTAGTCTGGGAAAGCCCTGACTCAGGGTCTGTAGGCCAAAGGAAGTGGGGCTGTGAAGTCACTGTTTGGGGATGACAGTAGTGTAAGTAGTGAAGTGACATGACTGTATGGAAACTGAGCTTTTGATGGTCAGGGCAGCGATAATATCTCCCAGAGAGAAATGAGAAATGTGCAGTTTGAGATTAACTGATAACGAGCGTGACACGAGAAAACCCGAGAAAAGACGCTAGAAGCCGACCTCAAACTCACTACGTTCATTTACTAATGAACTAAGCCGCACTTTACTATCAGTAGATGAAACGTTTAATCTGCAGATGACAGCGTGATGGATGTGTTTGTCTCTGTTAATTGAAAAATCAAAGCATTGTCTGAGAGTGAAGTTCCCTCTTTGTGTCGAGCATTACCTCACAGAAAGTTTGCTGTTGGCTTTTATCTCCGGCTTTCTGCCCAATGCAGAATTAGTTTCTGCGGCTGTCTCAATCCCCAGTTTTGAAATGCATTGCATACTTTCAGCATTCAGTCACAGATAGCTTTCCAGATCAATTTTATAGCCAATTGTGTAATAAAATGCTTCATTATGTGGGGCTGTGAGTTATTGTGTGCAGCTGTGATAAGATTGCACGTTTTAGAAAAGTAGAAATACTGGTATCTGAGCAAGCTCTGCTTACAGTTGCTTAAGAATTTAGTGTCTGCTTTGTGCATTGGCAGAGTGATGTTGTGTTACTTGTTAAATGTGGAAATGTCATGTGTTTCCCTCTGCAGAAGAGCTGTCTATTAGCATATCTGTGTCCAACTGCCAGGTCCAGGAGAACGTGGTAAGTGGAGCTTCTTTTTTCTCTTAGATGCCGTTGCACAATTTCCCAGCACAGCTTGCAAATGTATGCATTCATACGCTATTAAAATAGTTGCTGTGGTTAGATCAGAAACGGTATCCTAGTGCGTCTGTCGCCGAAACATCCAGTGGAAGCTTTCGCGCTGCAGAAATGGGGAAGCTGCAGACTCATTTTTTGGTTGCGGAGTTTTCGTCTCGGTTCCACTTCTGCATTTAGTGAAAGTTGCATATTTGGCAATACCTGAAAAACATTTTGGAAGGGCAGCAGTTTTGCCAAAAACCAAAGATGACGTGACTGTTTCGGCATGGAAAGTTAACTCGAATGTTTCCACGAGCAGAGGAAAATTAACGGTGTGAATTACGCCCGTGTAGGATATCGCCTCGGTGTACCAAATATTCTCCGATGAAGTGCTGGGATCGGGCCAGTTTGGCATCGTGTATGGAGGTATGTTTGCGCTTTAATTAAAAGGAACAGTTTATATTCAGCGTCTGTGCTGTGAACTGATGTTTTTTCTGTTCGGCAAACACAGGCAAACACAGAAAGAGCGGCAGAGATGTGGCCATCAAGGTTATTGACAAGATGAAATTTCCTACCAAGCAGGAGAGTCAGCTGCGGAATGAGGTCGCCATATTACAGGTAATCACTGATAACAGAGTGAAATCCGCTCATTACATTTGTCACAGGTTTGCATTTACTCTTAGCGTATTCCTCGTTTGATCTGTTTCTCTGTAGAATCTGCATCACCCGGGTATCGTTAACTTGGAGTGCATGTTTGAGACGCCCGAGCGGGTGTTTGTCGTCATGGAGAAGCTGCACGGCGACATGCTGGAGATGATCCTGTCGAGCGAGAAGAGCAAACTGCCCGAACGGATCACCAAGTTCCTCGTGACGCAGGTCTGCATCGCTGAAACGCGGCTCTCTGCCCTTTGCTGCACGTTTCGTCCTCTTAGTGCTGCGTCGTCCTCCCCTTCTCTCTCTGTGCCCTATTTTGGGGGTGTAATGGGTCTGCGCTCCAGCTCTGGGGCCTGTTTATTCTTGTGGTGAGCTGATTGGAGGGGATTGTTTACGGGATTTGGTCTGCGTGGCATCACGGCCTCCTCCCTGGCTGTGGATTATAGCCTTCAGTATACTGGTGGCTCTGTGGCCTGATTAGAGGAGCAGCAGGCTCCGTGGATCTCGGGTACCAAACGGGAGCGGGGCCATTAACAACAACCCCATTAGCTGCGGCAGGCTCGGCTCAGATGTGGCCGGGGGGGCCTCTGTTAAAGCCGGGGTCAGGATCGGCGAGCCAGGCCCTCTGTGGTCTTGGGGCCACGGGCAGACGTGCGTGCAGCGCTCACTTACAATAGGCCTTGTGAATATAGATGAGATGAGATCACGTGTCCCTTATATGGCAGTGCTGGTAAAGATGCAAGTATTTAAGGGCATTAGTGTGTTTATATTGCTATTTTTCCACATGGCAGCACCACAGAGTCTCCTCCATACATCACACAAACAGCGCACGCTTTACAGACTTTACAGTTTTGATCTTTTTAGCTGAATCTGTGCTTATGGGACTCGTGTGTTTGCAACAGATCCTTGTGGCCTTGAGACATCTGCACTTCAAAAACATTGTTCACTGTGACTTGAAGCCCGAGAACGTACTGCTGGCCTCTGCAGAGCCTTTCCCTCAGGTGAGAGCATATATATTTATGTGTTTTGCACGCATCATGCATGTGTACGTTAACCACGCCGCTTTTCTTCTCCAGGTGAAGCTGTGCGATTTCGGCTTCGCCCGTATCATCGGGGAGAAGTCCTTCCGGCGGTCGGTGGTAGGAACGCCGGCTTACCTCGCGCCAGAAGTGCTGCGCAGCAAAGGCTACAACCGCTCCTTAGACATGTGGTCGGTGGGAGTGATCGTGTACGTCAGCTTGAGCGGCACGTTCCCGTTCAACGAGGACGAGGACATTAACGATCAGATCCAGAACGCGGCCTTCATGTACCCTCCCACGCCCTGGAAGGACATCTCTGCAGAGGGTACGAAGACAAAGAGCTACTTGTTTGTTTGCTTTCAGAAATGTTTGATCTGATCTGACCTTCTCGTCTGTGAGCCGTTGGCGGCCTGCTGCACCTGTAACATAAATGATATTCACACATGTAGCTCCTCCCCACCCACACGTCTGGGTCATCTGAACTTTAGATCAGCTTTTTGATGTCTGTGGTTGAAATGAATCACTTTCAAATCTCCCCAACTGCCCAAGCTGCACCTCCTCCCACTCACTGTATGTAGAATATTACGCGGTAAAATTGATAGATATATCTTTTTGCTTGTTCCCTTTAACTCAAAACCACCTCTGACTTATCTTGTTCACTTACACTTCTTGTACTCTTGATTCCTCCGCAGCCACAGATCTGATCAACAATCTCCTCCAAGTCAAAATGAGAAAGAGGTACAGCGTGGACAAGTGTCTGAGCCATCCCTGGTTACAGGTATGACACATTTGCTTTTTCCTCTCTTTAAATTGCAATTCGAGCTCATTCTCAGAGTCATAATTCTGTCAAGTCATCAATTCCCTTCATCTAAAATAATCTACAGATGAGTTGTGTGAACATTAATAGTCAGAACATGGAAAACATGAATAGAGTTAAAGGTTCCGCCCACTCGTGGTTGTGTCACCATTAAACTTCCTGGTGGTGAAGTAGAAGTCAAACAACCACAACAGCGCTGTCCCTGCACATCAGTACACTGTGTCAATAACAGCGTTTAGCTTACGTGGTCAAGACTTGGAGCGGGAAAAGTAAAGGGAGTGAAAACTGCCAGCCAGATTGACTGACAGGACTTTTGTTGTGTTTTGGTCAGGACTACCAGACGTGGTTGGACCTGAGGGAGTTTGAGACGCGGCGAGGCGAGCGCTACATCACCCACGAGAGCGACGACGCGCGCTGGGAGGAGTACGCGGACGAGCACAGTCTTGTTTACCCGAAACATTTTATCATGGCTCCCAACCTGGACGACATGGAGGAGGACCCCTAGTGGAGCGGGAGACTCGCTGCACCACATGTATCTCACAGAGTTTTCACGAAGCTTTGAAAGCGGCAGGTTTTCCCTCCAGAACTCTCGAAACAGAGATAAGCCGGTCGGGTGGAGAGGCTGGAAAAGTGGGAAAACCCAGCAGAGGTTGTAGTGCGAAGCACCGCTACACGCAGGCGGAGATGCGTGTCACAGAAACGCATTAAGACGCTGACACGGGAGGCGAGTGCTCCCGCTTCCTTTGTGTATAATAATACGAAAACATTCCATGAATTTGTTCAATCTTGGTTCATTTTTTAAGGACTAGCAGAACAATGTTTATGAACACAGTTCTGGATGGAGGCCGTGCTCGTGATGTAAGAGGAGTGGCGTGAAGCGCGCACGCCGGGATTAAAGGGCACTTTTCGCAAGGGATTTACAGCCTGAGAATAAACACACGAGTTTGTTCTCATTTCTAAACTGTTTGTGAGACTGTCCTGTGGCATGAAACTGGAACTATCACGCAGATTTCTCTGGGTTTTTTAATGTATTTTAGTAATCGTGGTAGGTTTTTGCACTATATTACCAATTTCCATAGCAACTGAATAGAAAACACTATTCACTGCTACAGAGCGCAAACTGTTTTTACATTTCCCGCCAATATTCAAAGTAACGGTGTCACGCAGTATTAGCTCCTTTGTCTCAGATCCCAGCAGGTGTTTTTAACCTACGTGTGTTCAGAGTGTGATCTGTTCACGGCAGCTAGTAGCGTGCGAGTTTTATCGGCTCGCTCTCGGAGAGAGAAACCAACGAACCCTGACCAAATATGTCACAACGTTTCCTTTCAACTGTTTTCCTTGTTTGACTTTGTGAATCTTTTGTGAAGGCCGTAACCCTGAAGTGTAGTCGAATGCAATACAACAAGGAGCGGACTCTTTTTGTTCGGCGTCGCATTTTTGTACTTTTGCTGTTTTCTTGAATGTGACCGTTGAAGCGCTCCGGTGCTGGGACGTGTTCTTTGATGTTCTCCGGGGTTGCGGTCGAATAGTCAAAAAAATGTCCTATGTTCTTGTTTCTCTAAGAAAACATCACAAGGTGAAGGAAAGGTGAGAGTTCACAGAGAACCTGGTGCATCCATGCTAGGCTGTGTAGCACTCGATGATGAATAATATTGATTAAGATCAAGTTCACCCTTTGCTTTTATGCTGGCTGTATAAACATCCATCCATCCGCCCACTGGCTGCTCTAAGGAGAGCCCAGACCTCTCTGTCACCAGCAAGCTCCTGTAAGGGCTGAGACATGCCAAAGCCAGCTCAGAGATACTTTTCCCCCAGTGTGCCCCAAACACCTCTTCTAGTAGGCACCAAGAAAACATCTTAGTTAGAAGCACAAACCACCCCAACTAGCTCCTGAATGACCAAACTCCTCACCCATCTCAGGGAGAGCACAGCCTCCCTTTGGAGGAAGCTCATTTCTGCCATTTGTTCAATTCAATTCAATTCAATTTTATTTATATAGCACCAAAAGTCGCCTCAAGGCGCTTCATAGATACAGAGAAAAACCCAACAATCATATGACCCCCTATGAGCAGCACTTTGGCGACAGTGGGAAGGAAAAACTCCCTTTTAACAGGAAGAAACCTCCGGCAGAACCAGGCTCAGGGAGGGGCGGGGCCATCTGCTGTGATTGGCTGGGGTGAGAGAAGGAATCTGTATGAATTTGTATCTGCGATCTCATTCTTACCCAGCTCGTGGCCAATCAACAGCTTCACTTTTACACTCAGATTTCTCTTCGTTACAGCAGATTGGTACAGCGTCCTCATCATTTATTTTTAATATTAATCCTTTATTTATCCAGGTAAAAGATTAAAAATCTCATTTCCAAGAGAGACCTGGCATCATGGCAACAAAAGTCACATACCACATAGGTATATAACATTTAAAACAAATACAATATCCCACACCAACATGTGTAAAATATACAATAACAGATCAAATTAAGAGTACGTTAAAAACAATCACACTGAGTAAAAGAGCTGTTCTCTCGTTCCTTTAAGACAGACTTAAACTCTCCCAAGGTAACCAAGTCTGATAATTCATTCAGCATCATGGCTGCTACCACGTCAGTCTGCCGTTTCAGCAACCACACATCGACCCTGTGGCGCCTCCTTCGGGCGGTAGGCTCACAGGGCGGCGAGTACATGGCCAGACCCCATGGGCTCAGGCCTGAGCTCTTGTCCCATGATGTTTGTTTCATAGGGGTAAATGTAAATCTGTGCTCTTACCAAGAACCTGTTTGCCTTGTCAGACCCTACCAGGGCCAAATGCCCCTGACAACAGTTCCTGAAATCACATTTGATGAATAATATTTAATAATAATAATAATAATAATAATGGATTGGATTTATAAAGCGCTTTTCAAGGCACCCAAAGCGCTTTACAATGCCACTATTCATTCACTCTCACATTCACACACTGGTGGAGGCAGCTACAGTTGTAGCCACAGCTGCCCTGGGGCAGACTGACAGAAGCGAGGCTGCCATATCACGCCATCAGCCCCTCTGGCCAACACCAGTAGGCGGTAGGTGAAGTGTCCTGCCCAAGTACACAACGACCAGGACAGAGCTCGGTCATCGAACCGGCGACCTCCCAACCCCCTGACCGTGGCTCAGGGGGTTGGGAAGCGTATCTGGGGAAAAGGATGTTACCCATCGCAGTGAAAAACACGTTTGTCACGTTGAGAACGGTTACTCGTCCTGTTCCTTTTTATTTGTTCTTCAAACTAAACAGATGTTCCAGTTTCCCTGAGCTGTCTTCAGCTGTGAAAGCAGTCAAGCTCAGTCTGATGATACACAGTTAATCATTTTAGTGTATTCTTTATTTTCAACAAACGCTTCAAACTCTTTCGCTTTAATATATTCTTAAAGGTTCAAAACATAAAAACATATTAGGATGTTATGGCATAAGATGATTTTTGATCTAACGATGCAACGCTTTGAATTATGGGAAGCCGCTGTGTCCCCACATTTCTTAAATGAAGGTCAGCGTGTGTCCTAAACGTCACCTTTCCTCAGCAGAGAATCCAACCAACACTTGTCACACCCTCCTTGAAAAAATGACTATTCGACCTCAACCCAGCTATCTGAAATGTTTCATCAGCAACGTGGGCAAAACTGGCTTTTAAACAGAACAAAATATCAGGAGTTCCACGTTCACTATGTTGTCCGATCATTTCACACGGGAGCGAGTTTGGGAGTATGTTCCAGTTTCCTTTCTCTGTCTTTGTTGCCGCTGGATTGGCAGGTGTCAGTGTTTTGTATATTTCAGTACATACCAATGAAATAAAAAACCCTAAATGAAACATTTTGTAAATTTCTGAAATCCTCTCTGCTTTCTTTAGCGGTGTATTATGTTATGTACCTGCTGTCTGGAGAACACGGCTCCAGGTGCAATAAAAGATAAAGACGGGCTTTGGATGTGTGCAGAGGCAGCGGCGGCTCGTAGTTTTCTGTGTGATTCATCGAGATGTGCGAGTGTGCGCCTGCGTGTCGGATCCCGTTCGCAGCAGCTGGATGTGATTGTTGCACCGCACCGAGCAGTTTACCGAGCCAGCCACTCACCACAAGAGAGTAATGACATAGTTAAAGAGGGCGGTAGTGAGGACGGGGGTTGTGGAAAACTCTGAAAACACTCGGGATGAAAGCTATCACAGATCCCTTCGAGTATCAGCTCCAGTGTAATGGACGGGCCTATTGTAAGGTAGGCCCACAATAAACTGCTGCAGGGAACAGACAGCTGTCAATAATTTAGAAAAGTGTTTGAAGTTTCCTTCACTGGATATAGACTGTGAAGTAATCACAATTATCCCTGCTGCAGCTCTCTTTTCCTCTCTCTCTAAGGATACATGATACTGCTCACCTCTATCTATTAGCATGAATGCTTTCAAGATGTGGACTTCCTTTGCAGTCCTTATGACCCCGTTAACCTCTGAGGGGGGGGACACAGAGGCTCTGATACGCTGAACAGGCCCGAATACAACATATATTCTCTTTCAAACGGCATGCCGTACCTCATAATAAAGTGTAGCTCGTCTTCGTTAAATTAGAGGATACAGCGTAAGAAGAATCAGGCAAAAAACAGGCAATGTCTCCCTCGTCTGGTTGCCCAGAGGTGTAAAGGTTTCAGTCATTCGTGCGTTCCTTTAACCTGTCGTGGCCCCACTTTTTCAACCCTAACATTTAACCGTGTTACTCCTTTTTCTGAGCTCAACTTTATTATTTTGTAGAAGCCATTCGTGGCCCTGTGTAGCTTACAGAGGTGTAATAAGGAAAGTACATTAAACTTTTTACAGAAGCTGGATTTTTTCTAAAGTTTTACACTGTGCTTTTGAATTTTTGTTGGAAAAATCAAACCAGAAACAAATCATTTATAAAGTGTCTTTAAACACTTGCTGTCATATTTATTGTGAAACTGTACGATGACTTTAGCATAAGTTGCACAGTTCTGATGGGTTTTCTATGGGTTTTTGCGCCACGGACCGGTTTATGCTCGACAATATTTTCATGGACCGGCCTTTAAGGTGTCGCGGATAAATACAACAAAATAAAACTAGTACCGGTACCGAAAAAAAGAAAATTTATTCATAACACACGTGAAAAGACCCAGGAAAACAGAGTAAACGATAAAAACGATAACAAAATAACGCTGAAAACCGATAAAAACCCTGAAAACTATACATTTCACACCTGAGCCTCAACTCTCGTAGCCCGGTACCAAACGACTCACGGACCGGTACCGGTCCGAGGCCCGGGGGTTGGGGACCGCTGATCTACAGGACACAGAAGTTACGTGGATGACATTACTGAACACAATAATAATAATAATAATAATGGATTGGATTTATAAAGCGCTTTTCAAGGCACCCAAAGCGCTTTACAATGCCACTATTCATTCACTCTCACATTCACACACTGGTGGAGGCAGCTACAGTTGTAGCCACAGCTGCCCTGGGGCAGACTGACAGAAGCGAGGCTGCCATATCGCGCCATCGGCCCCTCTGGCCAACAGTAGGTAGGTTGCCCAAGGACACAACGACCAGGACAGAGAGCCCAGGGATCGAACCTTGAACCGGCAACCTTCCGGTTACAGATACGCTTCCCAACCCCCTGAGCCACGGTCGAATACAGAGTGCTAATCATACAGGGCGGCGTTATGAGACGTTATCAGAATGGAAGAACAAGACTGTTAGATAGTCTTAAGTAGTGTCAGTATTTTTACTTTGTCTGTATCCAAAGAGAAAACTGTTCTCTTTGCTGCCAGGAGGTGTCACTCTCTGTTGGTTTATCCACTGAAATTTGAAAGGAAGGCTGGTTGTGGCTCTTACTGAAAACAGATGATCCCAGAACCGGCAGATTATTATTTCTTTACAAATGAGAAAAGATATAATCAATGTATTACAGTTTATAACATTAAGAATTTGCCTTTGCATATAGTGAAACTACAGTGTTATCAGTCACACATCACAGCTGATTAGAAGCTTCTTTTGGAGACTCATCTGAAAGGCTGATATAAAATTCACACATGAAGACCGAGCTACAAGATCCCTCTCAGAAATAACATCTGCTGAAGGATCAGAGACAGCGATCTGCCTTTGTTGCCCTGATCCTGGCGTCTGTGTGTATTTGTTGAGCAGCTTTGCCTGGTAGCTTCTCGGCAGGTCTCTCGTCACCTCGAGGGGAGGTCCGCGTGTCACGCGCCCTCGCAACCCCCCATCCGCGGCCGCTTCTTCTCGCTTCTGCTCCGTGTCATCCGCTTCTCCTCTCCGCTCCATGCTGGGGATCCGTGAGCTTCAGACCAAACAAGCAAACAAACAGAACAACGGAAAAACCCATCACCCGGACGAGGTCGGGCTGGGCTTTGGGGGGAGAGATGGGGATGGCTCTTGTTTGCTCTCTGGGCCAGTTCTATTTCACTCCCAGGACACTACTACCCACACTTGTGTTTGACTTCCAACGGGGATCAAGGTGGTCTTCACTCTGCACTGACACATCATCTTCTGATCCAATACACAGCTGGCTGCAGCCTTTACCTAGGCTGGTCCTGTACTGGTCAGCTGTGGTCTTGGCCTTTATCTGAGGGACTTGTTGGTGTGGCATTCAGCTGGTGGCCTTTCGTCCTCACACAGCTGTTTTTCAGACATGACCAGCAAATAATGAACTTTAAGTAAATGCTGACTGTGATAAATAATCTAAAACACAAATGCCAAAGAAATGATCAAGATCGGTGTTTAATATTAAACTGATTTTCCTGTTTCTGCATTATGTTCTTTGTCGTTTTATCAGTCAAGTGCACTCTGCCTGGAAGAGGCTGTAACCCACACGTTAGCCACGCCGCTCCGGTTTTTCTTCCTGTGTCCTCTGTAAAGGGCATCACTCCCAAAAAGCACTCTTCCTTCTTCTTTTCACATTAAGACCCGGGTGGTAAACGAATGCCTCCGCAGAGGCCGGTGTGTATTGGACACACGGGTGGGGAGTGCTTCACAAGATCAACTGCATCTTTAACGTTTGACTAATAATTGAAATTTACCAAAAGGTTGTATAATACGTTAATTAAATGCTTTGGCATCACTTTAGACTGTATATTGGAGAAAAGAAGGAGGTGAAAGCCGTGTGTGTGGTGGCTTGTAAGGACATCCGGTCATCCTTTTGTTGTAAAAGCTGTGGAGAGAGGAAATGAAAGCCGGGAATGGTTTCCTCGTCTGGGAAAATGCAGATGAGCCATGTAGGTATGTTTGATTTGCTGACTCCAGCTGTGCCTGGAGAATTCCCCTGACCCATCCTAAGATCTGGTTGTTGTGTGAGGCAAAATGTAGGCTGCCCCTGTTGCAAAGCAGGCAGGCGCAATACGCAACCCCCCCCTGAAAGGAATGGTCATTGAACTCTCAGGCAAGTGGCAATATTTGCTCACCTGAAATACTCACATCATGGCAATTGGGGTAGGGGTGGGCTCAGGGGCTGGGCAGGGCCTCCACCATGCAGCTGTGGCCAGACTGGGAAGTTTTGTGGCTGGAGAGGGGAAGGGGCTTTCTTGTTGGGGGGTTGTTCAGATGTGGCCGCCTTATTGTGTCCTTAAGGAGGCAGGCACCATATTTGTTCGAAGCTGCAGGAGGCTGATGAGGTGCTAATCTGTTGAGTGGCTGTGTCATTGGGGCCCTGTTCCCAATGGCCTGTTAGCTGTCAGAGCCTGTAAAAAAGGCAGAATTTATTGGCCCCAGGCCAGGGCTCAGCCATCGGTGTCCACGGGTAAGCAAACACAGATTGGACACTTATGCTGTTGCTCTGGTGGAGCTGGCTTTAACACCGGGCTCCTGGGGTGACACGAAGGCAGCTCTTTCAGCCCTCTTCATGAGTTGTCAGCCCCCTCTATGCTCCTCTGTAAACACTACAAATTAGCCATCTGCATATGGATGGGCCCTTAGTCCATACAGGAAGCAGACAACTGCCTGCAAGAAGGCTGAAGATATCGACTCCTCTAACAAATAACTCCCCCCCAACGCCAGCTTTTAATTTCTCACGTATGCAAAACAAAGCGTGCACAGTCAGTGTTTTAGATATGCTGGTAACGATTTCTTGCTCGAGAGAAAGATTTTGTTGGAGCGTGAAGATAATGAAAGCGCTCGGCCGGCCGGTTGCTTGTGATGGGTTCGGGTCAGCAGTCAGAGGTAATCCCAAACTTGAATTTCCCCATCAGCCTGGAATACAGATAAGACCGCAGCAGATCTGAACCTCACTCTGACTGACTGAGTGATTGATGGAAAAAGGAAATGGACCACTCAGATTCAGAGATGTGTTTTCTCGAGAGGTCTCCCGGCAACAGCTGCAGTGCTGCAGGTTTGAACATCAATCACGAATCAACGCACGATTAAAATAGTTGATGAATTCATTTAACTGTCACCTAACGGACGATACCAGAGGTCTGTCCCCCGTGAGACGCTGGGCGCACGTAGGATTAAAAAGACCATTACTGATACGCAACTTTTTAATCACGAGGCCAGGTTTGCCCTCTTGTCCACACTGACAGGGATCTGACAGCATGGCGGCCGCGTGTGAACAGCAAGCTCGTCGTGGATTATTGCACGGGCTTGATTGTAGTGATATTTAGACACAGTGCTTCCCATGGGAGCCTGGCACTTTAATTAACATAGCACCAGTGGCTCTGCTCCTGTTCTAATTGCCTTCAGTCTGTGATTAAATGTGTATTGACTCTGCAGTTGGTCCACTAATGAATAACAATGTGCTGATTTGGTGATATTAAATCTTCTGGCTCTAATACACAACCCATCCACGTTTTGTAGAAAGTTCAGAAAGCACAAGGAGTCGTGGCATCTGATCTATGTCAGAGTGTGGGTATATATCCCCCCCCCCTCAAAAAAAAAAAAGTATTTTAGCCTTTAACCTGCAGCTTTATATCCAGCAACCCTGTAAAGCCTGAGCAATTAAATAATTGCTCAGGCTTTTATTTTGAAAATTAATATAATTATATAACTGTATAACTGGAACTTCCTTTTGTATTATTTTGTATAACTTTTCTTTGATATTTGTGGATTAATCTTTATATATTTAGTTATATATTTTGAAAATTAAGTTTTTATTGAACCTTCTGACAAATTCAATATCTATTTGCATATATGAGTTTTAATTTATATTATATTTGCTTCATCTGGCACTTTCTGTTTGTTAATTTATTACTTAAAATAATTTGATCAATTTATTTTGGTTGGGGAAAAAATATCACACCGATGATGTAGAAGTCTGAAAAGCTCTGAAAAGACATAGTTGGTGTACTTCTTTCAGTTGAGATTAAACTGGGTTCATTTAAATAACATAATTTAAAAGTGTGTCTCAGTCTTATATGACCCACTAAGTGTGCGGCTATAAGAACTAAAAACACTTAATACAGCAGTAAGTTTGTATTATTTTGTTGCTCTCACAACCTGAAAACCAAATATAATCTAGAAGGTTTTTGCAAATCATGTATTAATTACAAATAAAGCAGCTTTTTTTTCTCGGTCAAATTAATTTCCAGACCCGTCAAAAGAATAAACTGCAGCAACATAAACACTCAGTGCATTGGATCCTTCCATCTCTCAGGATTTCATCTTCCTCATTCTACTCCTGTGGTCCAACAGATAAACTGTCACCTTGTTTGACAGATGAAGGCCGGCGGTAAACATCGGTTCTTTTTTTAACATGACAAGAGGAAAGTATTGCATCTACAATGCCTTGGATACAGTCAACATAAACCATATCGAATGGCATTCCTCGCCGCATTCCTCTCAATATCAAAAGGTGCGTGTTTGAGGATAGCCTTACTGCGTTTACGCCTGTGTTTGCGCCCTGACCCACTGGGGCCAGTGCAATAACTTTGGACTGCCTCCCACTGCATCTCGTCGCAATGACCACTCTCAGTTTTTATTTAGCTAGGTTGTGTGCCTTCCCAGTCCGGCCGCTTTTCAGATTCATTTCCAGGTAAACACAGTGTGGCCAGCCACAAACCTGCAGCCAACAGGCGTTGTCACAGCTGTGGCAGATAATGGCAGGTCCAAACTCCAGCCCGGCTCTGGAATGTTTACTGTCACCACAGGCGAGTTGGCCGCAAACATTTTTTTTCCAGCACTTTCCAAGAGGAAGACTCTCTTGTTATTAATTTTATTTTGACGAATCACATGCTTAACCCTTTGCCCTGTGCCGTTTTGTGTGGCTCGGTGTACTCAGGAGAGTAGAAAGGCACAAAAAGGTGCATTCTTCAGCAGAGCTTTTAATTTCAGTTGAGAAAGAAATCCTTACTTTGAAAGCTGAAACTTAAAGCTAGCACATAACTGCCAACAGCTCCTGGGTGTTTGAAGGAATGTTCCACCTTCCTCTCACCGAGCACAGATCTATCCGTTTCCATCCCCCTGCCCTGCACCCAAGAAAACTTCCTGGTGTCACTTCGGGGCCACGTGTGTGCTTTGCTTTCACCTCTTTAACTCAGTCATTACATTTTCACCACTTAGTGGATTCCCTTATCATAACCAGTAAATGAATAACACCTAAATGTGTGAAATGCAACACCCATCATTCTAAAGGCTAATTAATCAAGAGTGTGGCAAATCTAACTGCAGGAGAAAGAGGGCTACACTGCTGCTTCAGGTGCCTCAAGTCAATTTTCACTGGAAATATATACATTTTATAACAACACACTGAGCTGTGTTCTGACTCAATCTCATGAGTACAAGTCAATGCAGTCCTGGCCTCATTTTCAGTGCACGCCGGATTGTGAAAGCTTCAGCTGGGAACAGAAAAACTGCCAAGAAACGCGGCAGCGGTTTGTACATATTGCAGCAATGAGCGTCAGGCCATTAGATTCCCTGCTCAGTGTGTTGAAGTGAACTATTAAAATGCATATTTTAAAGCTGGTGTCAGTGGAATAAACCAGAGGTTAAACAGAAGGGAACACACTGCCTGTATTTGACCCAAAGGTTCACATGGTCTGAACCTCAACCATAAGCAAAATGCATTACAGTATTACTTTAATTTGAGTGTGAAACAACACAAAGACTCTGAAATCTTTTTCTTTAGTCCCGTTTTACATAATTACACTAGAAGAATGGATACTTGGCATATTTTATATTCACTAACAGACCAGCTTACAAGTATATACATGCAGGTGTAATTAACCTTCTGAATTTAAGCCGAGTGTAACGCAACGCAAGAGTTTCAGTCTTTGATGATTCAATCATCTTTTCTGTACCAACCATAAAGAGGCAGTGATTAACCACTCTGGCTTTTAAAATTCAAATTAAAGCTACCACGGGAGGAACTTGTTCTGATTCTGTGGAACATTTAAACTGTTTCGGAGCTCACTTTTCTGAAATTCTCCACATTTTGTCACTACTTTGCTGACACTTTTTCTTTACTTGTTTTTGTGTGTGTTGTGTTTCCAAAAACTGAAGTCAGCCACCATATATTAAATTTACCGTGTGATTCCTTTGACTGCCTCATTCCACTGACACAGTCAGAGCGGGTCATAAATAAAAATGTTACAGTTGTGAGATAGAGTCAGAGTGATATGTAGTGTCTGCTGTGGAGAGGAGGGAACATTTTGGATGCAAACACTACACCAAAGAATAATGAAGAAAAACAAAATCCACTGAATAGAAAACACATCTGCATAAAGCCCTGCACGAGTTTTTTGTTTTTCCAAAATGTGACCTTCACTCATGTCAGACGACTCTGGAAAGTTGATGATTAACCATGGATTTAGCTTCATGTCTCATTCAGGAACATAATGTTACACAGGTCAAGGACCCTTTTAAAACGCTCACGGGTTTTTGTTTCTGTCATTTTAAAATAAGCACTTCATGAAATAATATTTTTGACTCATATATAATGGATTTAGCGGTACTAGAATCAATCCAGGTCCTTTTTGAATCCGTTTTCATACTTTTTTTTAAAGAAAATACGCAACATTTTTCACATTCAGCGTGACCACATCGTTGCGTAACACACACAAACATACCTGCTGGCCATGCAAGCATTCACGATCTGATTTTTTTTAGCACATTATTGCAACAGAAACGCGTCAGAATATTTGTAAAACTCTTTAAAAATTATATTTTAACATCTATGAAATCCAGTCACTCCATAATGAGCTCACACCGAAAATATTCAACGCGCCTAATCTTCCGCCCTCAACACTTAATAAAGGCTCTATTATATACAGATATTACATGGCTGTTTGTTTGAAGCGTTTTGTGATTTTGCAGCGACTGCCCCTTTCAAAAATAACATTTCACTAAACTTATTGTTGTTAACTCAGTCGAGCCGGGAGAGCGCAGATTTGACCATCTCCAGCTTTCTCCATTTCCACCTCTCCGCCGGTGCAATCCCAAATCCTCAAACACACAGAGCTTTTTCTCATGATCTCATTTCCAAGTTAAGCAGACTGTGTTAGTCCCTCGTCAACACGACAGGTTTACTCGCCTTTACTAATGGGGCTCTATACTGATAGTTATGCTCTTGCGTAAATATGCAGTCAAATAGATGTACAACTACTGACACGTGGCTGGCGTCGCTCTGCAGCCTCACCTTGATGTTTGTGTCATACAAATACTGTACGGGTTGCGAAAATGAGAGGCCCTCAACACACAGGCCTGCACGTCTGATGAAAAACAGGAGTTTCGTGCTTTAAAGGTCCCCCAACAAGCAAAATCAAAAAAAGCTGTCGGCCTACACACCCACGCGCACTCTCAAACGACCTATTTAAATAAAAGAATGTGGGCTGTAACGTCATCACTTCCGTGTTTTTCTTGATTTCGGTTATTTTTCATCTCTTCTTTTGAGTCAACCTAAAGAAAAAACGCCCAGTTTTCTTTTTTAACGGGCGTTTGAGTTCAAAGGATGACTTTACGTGCCACAGACAGTAGAGCCAGTCGGAGGTGGCATCCGAGAGAGGGCGCTCTGAAGCTGTGCCTGGCGTGTTCGACACTAATTAAAACATTTAGAAACAGTAATTCAGTCCCAGGTTAAGAAATCAGGTTAAACTGTGCCTTTGTGCAAACATCACCTACATCAGTTGAGAAACAGGTAAGGACTTTAGTACTGACAAAATGTAAACTTTAGCTTGTAGGAAGTTTTGATATTGTTTAAAATGACCAATTATATCAAACACGCTGCGGTCATTTACACGGATCTCGCTGCTTTTTCTGTGGACTAAACAAAGCTGAAAGAGAAATCCTCTTCAGGTGAACATCAGAAAGGTTTAAAACTGTGTCTTATCATTTATGTATGCCATAAACATGTGTTCTTGGATTTATATAGCAACAGAGCTATGGCAGAATAATATTTAATCCTGTATCAGTTAATGGTTTAATCTGCCTTAAATCTCTGTAGAGATTTTTGCTGAAACGAGATTTTACTTCATTTCTAAACGTTTTCGTGTTCTTTGGTGTTCTCGGTGTAAAATAGTTAAAATGTATATGTAGGCTTAGGCAATAAATTCCTTGAATGCAACGCAATAAAATGGATTATGATTTGAGCTCAGCTGAAGTGGAATAAGCACTTTGGAGGATGTGCGTAATGAAAAGCGCACCAAGGAAGAGCGCCAAACATTCCTTTTATAGTTCTCCCCCCCCCCTTTTTTTCTGCCCCAACCAAAATACAATAAGATTAGTTTATAATGAAGCTTTTCATATGAAACTGTTCTTTTCAGTTAGCGCAGGTGTACAATTGGGGTGGGGGGATGCTCGAGGAGTCTCACGCCTAGGTGCGAGGAGATTATTCAAATAGGGCCCAAGGCGTAGAAGTAGGGATTGGAGGCTTGCCTAGAGCACAGAGCTATATCACAGCGTTAACAAGCAGCACGGAGCGTCATTTGAACTCCAGTCACTGACAGACGCATTTCACGGCTGGCTCCATAAGACACACATGCTCCAGTCTTCGACGAAGGGACAGACCGACGACCTAAATACACTCAGTGGTCCCCAGTTACCTGCTATTAGAGAGACTTTTGGCTTTCCCTCTGCTGGGAGACGCTTTGTAAAAGTCCTCCATGATGCTTGGAGCAGTTAAAATGGAAGGACACGAACACACCGACTGGAGCACCTACTACGGAGAGCCCGAGGTGGGTACCTTAAATATATATTTTTTTCCGTCTAAAGCCGATCCCATTTTATACAACTCAATATTAGCCCTGAGATAATATTAACTTTGTGATCAAATATTGACTTGAGGCGCCTCCAAATCCTCCCCCATCTCCACGCAGCGCACTATCCTAACAAAGTTGCTTGACATGTAGGGGAAGAAACTTTTCGCTCGGATTATAATTTCATAAGTCTCTACGTGTTTCTACTAAATCGGGTTATTGTTGGTCAGCTTTCCACCCAATAAACACGTGTGCTGTTTGATTTCGGGGAGATTTTTCAGTGGCCACACGCACACCGAGTAGTATTTTCATCTAGGCTGCACATTTTAAGAGGAATAGTCACCTCAATTTTATTTATTTATTTGTGTTTTGTTGTAATAATGGCGTTAAATATATTGTTAAATATACACACACCCCTGTTTTTCATTTTTAGGAAATACTTCGCGCGAGAGCAAACGCCTACAATGCCACTTCACACTTACGAAACCGGGAAGCTTTAAAATATAAAGTATTATTTATGGAGATGAATAAGGCGATTTTTATCAGGCTCAAATAAGAACGATTCGCCGTGTTTAGAAATCACTGTGCCGCTTTATTCCTCGCTGCAATGCCAGATGAAACTCACGAATGCCTCTTTCCCTCACTGACAGTGTTACACCTCGGTTGGCAACATGAACGCGGGCCTGGGAATGAACTCTATGAATACCTACATGAGCATGTCCGGCATGAGCACCACTGCCAACATGACGGCCAACTCCATGAATATGTCATACGTCAACACGGGCATGAGCCCCTCCATGACCGGCATGTCACCGGGAACCGGCGCCATGAACGGCATGGGCGCAGGGATGACGGCAATGAGCGCAGCCCTGAGCCCCAGCATGAGTCCCATGACCGCACAGCCCGCGTCTATGAACGCCCTCACGTCGTACTCAAACATGAACGCCATGAGCCCGATATACGGACAGTCTAACATCAACAGGTCCAGAGACCCTAAGACCTACCGCAGGAGCTACACGCACGCCAAACCCCCGTACTCCTACATTTCTCTTATCACCATGGCCATCCAGCAGTCCCCGAGCAAGATGCTGACACTAGCCGAGATCTACCAGTGGATAATGGACCTCTTCCCGTTTTACCGACAGAACCAGCAGCGCTGGCAGAACTCCATTCGCCACTCTTTGTCTTTCAATGACTGTTTCGTCAAAGTGCCCAGGTCGCCGGATAAACCGGGGAAAGGCTCGTTTTGGACTCTGCACCCGGACTCCGGGAACATGTTCGAGAACGGCTGCTACCTGAGGAGGCAGAAACGCTTTAAGTGCGACAAGAAGATGAAGGAACCGGGCCGCAAGTCGGGGGACGGCGGCTCCTCCAACAGCAGCTCGGAGAGCTGCAACGGCAACGAGTCCCCGCTCTCCAACTCCTCCTCCAGCGACCACAAAAGGTCCCTGTCGGACATGAAGACGAGCCAGGCCCTGAGCCCGGAGCACACCGCTGCTAGCCCGGTGACGCAGGGGCAGCACCTCATGTCTCAGCATCACTCGGTTCTTGCGCACGACGCGCACCTGAAGCCGGAGCACCACTACTCCTTCAACCACCCTTTCTCCATAAATAACCTCATGTCCTCGGAGCAGCAGCATCACAAAATGGACTTAAAGACTTACGAGCAGGTGATGCATTACTCCGGCTATGGCTCCCCCATGGCGGGACCTCTTTCCATGGGCTCCATGGCGGGGAAAGCCGGTCTGGATTCTTCATCCATACCTGACACAACTTACTACCAAGGTGTCTATTCCAGACCAATTATGAACTCCTCATAAACTCTTTTATTCCCTCATGTAATGTGGACTTTCTTCCCATTCACTTTGTACATTTGTAAAAGAAAAAGTATAGACTTTGTGTACAATATGTATTTCAGATATTTTTGACGTTTCCCACAGTTTTAGTTGTCGAGTTTGTTAGTAGCCTAATTATTTTGAGAGGATGCTGATATTAATGATTAAAAACACTGATAATGTGACGGAAATCTGCTCAGAAGTTGGTTTCAGGACTGGACCCAAAGACAACCAACAACAACTTGCTGTAAAATAGCCTGCGTCCGCATAACTGGACTCGTAAATGACTCGAAATGCCTCGCTGGATTTGTTCAATCATTTGTGTAATTCCTATTTATGGCTTGTATATGTGTATTCTTGTAGTGACAAGAACAGAATCTATATTAAAGTGTTATTGGTTTTGTTTTCTGAATGTCACGGTGTTGGACCATTTATTATTATTACTATTATTATTATATTATTATTATTATTATTATTATTATTATTATTATAGGAAAAATTAGATTTTATCCAAAAAACGAACTTCAAAAGAAGAATTTGCAGGAGAAAGATACAATTTGAGTCGGCATTAATTTAGTCCAATTTTGGTTTATATTATCATAACAAAAACGAATCCATTCATCCATGTTTGGGATCCTAAAATACGTTTCTCACGATGTAGTTATTTATTTAATTCAAATTCTGGAATTTATTCTTACCCACGTAAGGCGCACAGTCAGCTTGGATTAATAGCTTTGCTGGATAAAACCGGGAACAATGCTCCCAATTTGTCATTCAGGAAATGTAAACAACACACATATATGCTCATTAATCCCAACCACAAATTCAAATATTTATATGAAAAAAGGAGATGTAGCCAGTGCGCCACATTCTGTAATATAACATTTTTAAACTAAAGTGAGGAAAAAGGAGGTTTGAAAGAAAAAAGCGGCAGGATAATTTAAAAAAAAAAAAAATTAAAATTGTTTTTATTTATTTATTTTTTTATTTTTAGCAAAATTGACCCCACACAGTCGATCCAAAGGCAGAAATGCACACGTTCCCATTTAATCTCGCAATCTTCAGATGCAGTTGGTGAGATTATATGCAGCCTACATGCATGCATTATGCCAGCCATTAAATTCCCACACATACACATACTCTCTCTCTCCCTCTCTCACACACATACACTGGCGCGCGCGCACGCACGCGCACAGTGCAAAGTTTGGATCACTGAATAAGATTAGTGTCATTGTCACATAAAACAGCCTCCCGTGGCGCAGCAGAATAGTTGCAAAAGGGGCCTGATTTGGGAACAGAGCCGGCTCAATGCGATGCTCTAACTTTTCTCCCCACAATCTGGGGGACCATTGTCTTCTGCCTATTTTTAAAGTAGTGGGACCCTCCCCACTTGTTAGATAAGATAGGCTAGTTGTCATCCAAATGACTCCAAGTCCCCTCCTGAGCTCAAATCCAAGGCCAGGGAGTTTGGGAGCATTTCTGCTCCTCTTATAACCAAATGACACCCCTTCGACTTCTGAACACGTAGGGCCTAAAGTGTGCGTTTATTCTCCAGGCCCTCTTTACAGATCGTACTTTAAACAGCGTGATCTGCGAATAAACAAAGCCAGTAAACAATAGAGTGTAGGCTATGCTCACATATAGGAAGAGTACACACACAAACCAAATTGCACAAGTGTAAACTTTGAATAGGACGCCGCAGCTCTGTAAATTTACACAGACATTAAATTTCGTTCTATTCATTTTAGACATATAATGCTAAGCTGATTTTTTATAGCACACTGATCGATATCTCTGTAAAATAATCATTTTTTTTAACTAGCGGGGCAGTGAAATCTTTGCTTTGTGCTAAAGTCAACAGTGACAGAGTTTGAGCTCAAATAAATGCCGTGATGTCTGGAGCCCTTTGCAGAAGGCAGAAGGCGAGCTTCTACAATGGGCTCCTGTGTGGCCTGCCAACAACAAGCAGCGGCTATTTTGCGCAGGTATGAAGCTTTTATTTTTATAAATCTGTCTTCTTACATCGTTTTTTCATTTTACTTGGAGGGATAGACGGTTTGACAGCCGTTCCCGGGGGTGCATGGGGTGGAGGGGGGCAGAGGCTGATTTCCTAAATTCAGTCGAAACGAGACGTATTTGATTTCACGACAGGGTGGTGCAAAGCTGAGAGGATCTGCAGGTTGTGTGATTGCTGCAAGTTTCCCTGTCTCTGAGTTGCATGTTGGAGAGACCTTAGCGCACTGCAAAAAAACTGCCACGGACACGACTTTACTCTTTCAACTGCGCAATTTTTGTTTTTAATTAAACGTTTTCAGTTGATTAGATAATTTCTCTCGCCTCAATTGGTGCTTATTTCGCAAAAGTAAATCATCCAAATAGATGAACTCTGTCCACAATTGTAACTTGTAGCACGTTAGAGAAAAGCGACTGTTTAAACTGGAGGAAACACACGAAACCAGCGGAACTCTTTCCTTGTTCAGAGACATGTGAGACTGAGTGCAGATATTTTTTGCAGTGTGCGGCTGATTGGTATCAGTGTGGCTGCTCTTACGTCCTGAAAGCGAGCTTTCCTGCAACACTGACTCTGCTGCTTTTATTTGGTACCGGTATATAAATACACTGAATCGATTTTATTTTCCAAAATATTTTATTAAACGCGTTTTATAAAATATTTTAAGAAAATTAGGATAATAAACTTTATCTTATTTCCCTTTTTTTCCTGGATTCAAAAACCGGAAGTCTTAATTTTAAAGCTATAATCTTTACCGTTTTATTAAACACAAACATGTAATAATAATAATAATAATAATAATAATAATAATAATAATAATAATAATGTTCAAGACACTGCATCCAAAATACTGGTTCTTAAAATCTGAAGTAGATGGAGAGCCCTTCAAATTGTTCCTCGGCCAATATATAACAGTTATATTCCAACGCTGCTCTCCTGTGACCCTCAGAAGGCGCGGTAACCCCAGTCAAGCCCCCTCTCGCGCGCACTGAGCCGGGAATGGCCTTGTGGAGCTTTGCCGGTTCAAAGGTAACCAACCTCAATCTGTACCGGCAGACAAAAGTGCGCCGGGGCTCATGCATCTCCTAACTTTATTCAGGTTTTTCCATCGGGGAGGATACCTCTGGAGCTTCTGGCCGCGCCATCATAGACGAGCACATCTGTTGTTATAGCAACTGAATAAAGGATGGCCCGGCCTGTTGATCCTTTTTTTCCTTAGCCCGCTAACCTGATTTCTCTGCTTTTTTTGTGAGCGTATTTGCATATTTCTTGATTAGGGCCTGAAAACAGGACCCCCTTTTTCTCAGAGGCACTCATCTCTGGCAGGCATTCTGACTCTCGCTGCAGGTCGTCGATGGGAAATTATATATGTTTAAAAAAAAATCAGCGTAGGTGGAAACAATAGACCAAATATCATTGTACTATAAAATCATCTGCTGTTTAGTTCAGTCTTTTTGGGGGGAGGAGGAGGATATATTTACTGCAACAATAGACGATTTTCCTCCTTTTCTTTTTATCACTTTAAATAGCGTCTAATACCAGACCTCCAAAGTGAGACATTTTCCCTACAGCGACGTATTTTAATGCCTAGGCGAGTTTGGGCCTCTGTCTTCGATGAATGACTCAGTACCCTATAAGCCATATGCGCATCCACCCATGGGCGTCAACTGAATAGGCTATATCAGCCTGATGGGACTCCATTTACACCATCGGTTTACGCATAAAAGAATTGAAATAATGTCAACAAATTATTGGAATTATCGTGTGAACACTGGCCTCGGAAGGGAAGAACAATAAAAAGTGTGTGCGCGTGTGTGAGAGTGGGTAGTTTTGTAATCAATCCTCCAATCGGCCTTCTAATACAGCCTCTTCGATTCTTGCCCAGTTCATCAGCCTGTGTCTGTAGGCTATATTAAATCTGGAGCAGTCTTCTTTCAAGAGTCAGATGTGTTATATACACAGAAAGGTGTCTGGCGCACCTATAGGCTCTCCGTGCGCTGCAGCCCGCGGACTGGAACACCCAAGTAGATCCGTCTCCATGACGACGGCGGGACACCGGTCCAACAAGCTGTAATTCTGTCTCAGCCTTTTGCAGGGGAGGGACCGTCCACACTAGCCCGACTTAACTCCTCTTTCACCAGAAATACTCCTAATCCCATATCTTAGCAAGGCAAACTGCCGTCCCTCAGTATATTAAAGAGACCACAAAGTCAAAACTTAAAGCCACCCATGGTTTCCCAGCAGGCGGCCCATCCCGGTGTGAGCGTCGCTGCCCCGTCCCGTCCGGCCAGCCACTGTACGTGTCTCCAGTTTTCTCAGCGCTTATTTACAGAAAATTAATACTTGTAATCAGAACTTTTTATTATGTGATTTCGACAAATTTGCGCAAATAAATCCAGAAGATTTAAATATTAATTCAACTTTAAATAACAGAATAAATAAATAAATTGTAGAAAATAAATTCTGTTATGTTGATAAATTAATAAACATTTTACGGCGGCACTACGGTTCGGTTTGCGTTATTGTCATTTCTGAACGTCTGCTATTTTCTATCGTTGCTAAACATTTGGTTTAACAGGAATTTAAAATGAGCTCATAACCAAAATATACATGAAGAGTGTCCGAAATGTGAAATATTAAAATGTATCGAAATCAAATCTATCAGTTAACCAGCTAATTTGCAATTGAAAATGCTTTCCTTCTGTTGCCGTTTCACAGGCTGTCCCACACGTTTGTATTTATAAGGATATTTGCACATAAATACGCACTTCTGCAAACATATTACGGATTTCTAGCACAAAAAGGTAGAAATGAAAACAGGATTACTGCAGGGACAAATGATTTATTAATAAATTACATTTTAATTCCACATAAGTTTGCGTTGCAGCTGTTGAAAACATTGTTTTATTGTGTGTTTGGCTTTCTAAAATGACTTTTGAGCTTCGTTCTTTCCTGTGGCTTATTTGTTTTTAATAAGACAAACTTGAAATATTAAAAAGTAAAATCATAAAATGAATCTCATGCAGACCTTCAAGCAATGAATTAACTATTTGGCTTTTATAAATAATTTTCCTATTAAAACAGTGCAGTTAAAGTAAATGGAGTTTCAATAATTGCAAATGTTCCTTATTTTTAAAAAATATATATCAGCAAAATAAAATTGGCTTTTTTTTAAATGTTTCTTTATTTAATTTGGGGGGTTGTGGATAATTCATACAAACTGCATGAGACAGCCAGCAGAAACTATTTTATAGAAAAGCCTGTTTTTCTCCTCCTGACCTGGAATATAATAATATCATGAGGAATTTACAAGATGTGCATGTAAGTGAAACCTCAACTTTTATCATTTCTGACTAAAATTTGGCTTTAATTTTCCTCTGTCCCTTTTTAAAAAAATCTTTATGTATACAGATTATTTAATAAGGCAAAGCAGATTTATTCTATATTTACAAATCACCTTATTGTCATTTGTAATGCTGACATGTTTCATCTTAATTTTTTTGCAAAGTCTCAGAGTTACAGACGCAGATATTATTTGGTGACTCTAGATGAACGCAGATTTGTTACGAAGATGATGAAGAGCTGGGTGTGTGAGAGCGAGCGAGCGGCAGAAAGAGAGAGGGAGGGATGGAGGCTGAGAATGCGGACGCTAACTGTGATGTGTCCGCACTTTCCTGACGAGACTGTGTGACATTCCGGCACAGGACTCCATCATGTTCTCAGAGAGAAGGAGAGAGAGAGAGGGGTCCGTCAACAATGCCCATTGAGCACTGTGAGGCAGCAGCTGGTGGGACATGCAGTGACCTAAAGGCAATCTATTCAGTCCAGAACGGGGTGCCTCTCACTACCCTCCTGCTTTTATAAGGCTGGAAGTGGATGGATGGTCAGTGTTTATCCTTAAATAGTATCGCAGCACAGGTCTGTCATCATGAAAATGGAAGAGAAGCAGTCCCCACCTCACCAAACCAATCAAGTTCTCGTATGGGAACGGCTAAATATCAAGGGTGTGGAAGATGATGTAAATTTCTGAAGAGGAGCTTTCCGTCTTATGTCGGTGGAATCGAGATAAAATTGAGATGACCATCAAAGCTTTTGTTTCTCTTGAGCGCTGACGTGAGGCTCGGCCCAGCAGTGGAGGGGAAGATTAGGTTTCCAAAGAGAAACAGAAAAAAGAAACAGCAACCCTCCACGTAAGATAATAGAAGTGTGATCATCCAGGCAGAAAACACTCATATTGGTTGGAGATTAGAGATGCTTACAACGTGAAGTTAGATATCAGTCAGGCTGACTGCTGATGCATTTGTGTACATGCACACAGTCGTGCTTTTAGCCCTTGTTGGTAATTCCTCAGACGTTTCCCAGCAGATCTTTTAGCTCAAACCTTGTTGGCAAAGCCGCCACGGCCGATGTGTCGGTCAGCAGTGGTAAAGGGACGCTTGCTTGGCTGTGATTGATCTAGTGTGGAGTCTTTATTCCCCTCGAGACCATGCACCTCAATATTTTAGACCCAGCTCTTGCAGTGTTGATGTTACGTCCCCTTTTCTGAACCATTCACACACTGTGGCATATTTAGCCATCGCACGGCCATAACATGGAAGCTAGGATGCTGCAATATCTCCTCACTTCCCCCTGAGCTCCAGTTCCAGGAAGTGAAGGCAGAGCTTTGCCAGCCAATCGCAACGAAGGACACCTAACTCATTAAAAGTTAATGAAACCTATAAACGTGGTGCGCCAGCGATTCATTTAAACCCCCAATCCAATCTCCTCTCCCAGCAAAGGCAAACAAGCCTGTGTGCCCCCAGCGCTGTCCTCGGAATAACAAACTATGGAATATTTTGTCCTGCATATGTTCTCCTATGCAGACATGTGCACATTGATAGGCTATCTTACAATGGGACTTGTCCAATTTAGAGAATGCCAGGATGGTGTTCTGCAGGGGCGAATTCTGTAATGGGCGTCCGAGTTGAATTTAATGCCTTTACTTTACACTGCATAGCTTGTCGGGAATGGCTGTTATAGATATGCCATTTCAACATTCATGAGAATCACTGACATTCAAATAATGTGCTCATTTTAATACCATGTGAGTGAGAGCCAAGTCTGTGTGAGGAAACCTTTATATTCTTCTTCACGGTCAAGCGAGTGTCAAAAACGACTCTTGATCCACGCAGACAGACGAGGTGAAATCTGAGCCCTTTCCTCCAGATAAACCCGTCTCTTGCTGTCCAGCATGCTCTCTGTTTCAGTGCCATCTCAGCTAACAGCAGTGCTGCTCTCAATTTGATAACAAACCATCAACAGCAATAAAGTGCCACCTTACAAGTGTCCAAATCTAAAGAACAATATCCCCCCTTGTCTTTCAGACCTCCATTTCAACACAGCTCCAGCGCCTCACAGTGCTTCCCTTGGGGGGATTCAAATTAAATTCTCCCCATGTATAGCGCCACTGTCAGCCCGTTAATGAATTCCCATACCCTGACTTGAATCAAATTAATCCCCAATTTAATCCCATATAAATGGCCGTGTTATTTATAATGGAAAGACGGATGCTCCGTTGAAGGATTGAGGAAAGCTGGGAAGTGTCTATAGGGCTGTTGAGCAGATTATTGTGAAGGATGAGGCCTGTATGTTTCCCCCCACTGCAGAGTAGTCCCCTGATACACACTATTTAACCCTCGCCTGCTTGATGCTGACAGCAACATCATGGTGTTTGTCACTTAATATCCTTTTAGATTAAGGAGTCAACTGGCAGATTTATTGGTCAGAGTCGGGTTATTATGGCGGAGTCTCGGCAGAAAGAGGTGTCGTAAAGCATTTGTGAAGGGCCATGGTTACAGTTAAATTTGCTGTGGGTTCAGACTTGTTACAAGCAACCACTGTTTGAGGTCACGGAGTCAGAGACAGCTGTATGTATGTGCCGATGCAAATTTCCCACTGAGATCCCGTCGTATGCAAATGTTTCTTTGGGAACAGCTTCCTATCAGCACGTAGATCAGACGACGCAATCCTTGATTTACTGTAGACGGTGAGGGATAGATGACAGGTGATTTGTCAAAGGGCTTATTTATACAAATAGTTTAATATCATGCAGCAAAGTGGAAAAAAGACTAATGCCTTTTTGGACGCAAATACAGTGGTTGACGACCGGTAAAAAGAAAAACAACACGCACACAGCGGATCCAGGTTCAGTTATTGGTGTGTAACGACGGATTTCCCGTTGCCGTGTTGTTTTTGGCCCCAAAAAGTGAAAACGCAACATCCAGATACGCCAACATTGTGTGTTCATAAATACCACAGCATTTTTTTTTATTTCCAAAAATTATGCATAGAATAATTGGGATAATTGAGATAGATGCACCAGATTTAAAACAGTGAACGGAGCCAAATGTATCAACTGTATCAAGTGTTAGCTACAAATGCATTCATCGCAGGGAAAATTCATTTTAAAAAGTGGTTCTTTGAAACGAGCGGTTTCTACACGCCGCTCGGTTGGATACACGGCTTGTGGTCACTCATAGGAGTTTTTCACCTCCAAATCTATGATATACAGTGTACAGTTATTTAGCTAGCAGTATCATGGGATGGATATGAGGATGACAGACGGTTCCGAAGTCAGTTTGGCAGTTCACGGGACAGTTTGGAGCCTTTAAAGCTCGGTCCACCAAATGTCTGAGCAGCTATGTTTTATTGAGGCATCTGTAAGCTTACTAATTTTATTGCCAAGCTTGGCTCGTGCATCTACCGTCATGGAGAGGGAGAAAACACACTCACACACACACACACAAAAGTTTGCTGTTTGCCTTCATTCCACCAAATCCTTGACAGCCGTGCTATAGCCCATCACTATTCACACCATTGTGCTGTCACAACAACTAAACACATCATTTGTGTTGCAGAAACTCATCCTGTATGTATCCAATACCAAATGTTTGGCGACTGAGCGAGGAAACGGTGGGGAGGGGGGCCGCATAATTTGCTAGGAAACATTTTACCGAACATTTGGTGATAAAAACGCCGGCGTCGGCCCCAAGGCTTAAAGCAATTAATTCAGGATCCTGACATAAACTCTCCAATCCTTTGACAGCTTGGAGCTGAAATAAAAATGCTAGTTCTCCTGGGAACGGCAGGAGATAGCTGGCTCTTTTCTGGACTGTTTGCTCACTGGCCCTGAGAGCAATCTTCCCCAGTCAGAATGAAATGCAAGGACACAAACAATGTACCAGCGAGAGAATGGGAGATGGGGAATGAACAGTTTGGACTATTTGCTCAGCAGAAGGGCAGCCACAATGGCTGGCCCATGGCTTTCCCATGCATCAAGCCTCTTAGTCTTAGGCCTCCCTTTGTTGCCTGGTTTCTTCTACCACAGCCAGATAAGAGCACAGCTGCCCTATACTTTTAACTCCCATTGTACGCCATACTGTATGGTCATTTATCTGTCCGCATTCTGCCTGCCTTAATGGCGTTGTCTAATTGAATGAGGTATCACTCGTGTATCTCTGTTCACCTTAGCATGTGTGCTCGTTTTGGCCTCCATTTGCTCTCTCTTTACCATAAAAGGCAGCTGAGGCCTGTGGGAGGGGGATAACGGGTGACCCCTCTTCTCGTATTAGAGAAGGAAGCACAAGTCAAGCACCGACTGCGATAACGGCGCTTAGATGGTTTTAGCAGGAGGCCTAGTTTAAATAATTTTCGAGGATCTAGATTTATGGCGCAGGGAAAGCTCGTGCTTGTAGCGCCCAACAAAAAGTCCTTTTCCAGTCAAAGGCAGGAAGCTGCTGAGGGCACTTGATGCTGCCATTATATGACCTAATGGTGACTCCAACCAGAAAAGAGGGCAAATAGAGCAAGTGTAGGGGCTCTGGCAGAGAGAAGCATATTGTGCTCCTTTGTTTTGGTGTGCTGGTTGGTGTTTGCATTTACATTGACCAGTTCTCTGCTGAATGTGTATTCGCACACACTCGGCCCGTGCAATGCTGCCGGGGTGGCAGGAAATGGAAGTAGCGTGCTTCCCCGCGGAATCTGCAGGGAATAAAGTAACAATGGTGAATGAATCTGAAACACACACAAACAAACAGAAAAGAGCAGGAGCGGGACGTCACCGGAGGATCAATACACATAAGATGAAGCAGCATATTCATGCATGTGAGCAGACACTTGCCTAAACACAAACACACACACTGAGCCCCTCCCCCTCTGTAAAGGTTGTGATGTCAGGGACCCCCTGGGTGGTCAGACGGAGGATAATTTCAACACAATTTGACGTTGTGAAGGAAACGTTTAAGAAAGCTTTTCACTGGCTGTGTCTGTAAGGCCACTTTTATACAAGTGTGTGCATCTTTCTATACAGTCTGCAGCCAAAGATATGGCATGAAAACTGTTCTTTTCTTCAGCCGAGTGAAAACCCAGCCCACGACGATTCCACAATGGTTTATTCTAATGGATAAGCTCTTAATCTATCAGATCAGATTTCAAAGTGCCAGTAGCTGTGCCAAGACAGGCCCCAGGAAGGAAAACCCTTTTGTTTAGGCCAGAAATTTTAAATTCAAGACCTGACTTTATTCACAACAATAAAAAGGGTATCACCTGTTACGGAAGCAATACCTCAAAGAGCAACACCATTAAGAAACAGTAAGTGCTTGTTTTCACATCCACCTTTGGTGCACCACCAGCGTTTTGCCAGCATGTCAGACCTCAGGTATGGCAAGATAAATAGCTGTCTTATTTGCGGTTGTGAGAGCCAGGCTCCTTGTGGGGTGGTGCTCTCAGCTTCACGCTCCAGCAACGCTGAAATAAAGCTCTGTTCGAGGCATTTCAACACTGCTTAAGGTTGTCCGTTACCGTGTAATTTATGAGTTGGGAGGACTTCGTTTTTAAGTTAACTACGACCTACAATCTTCCAGCATTCATGGGTGGAGAAAAGAGCCTTGTGAGTCATAGGAAACTTACAACACTCCTCCAATTACCTTAAACAATGCCAGTCTGAGTGAAGTCTGCAGCTTTCTCGCATGTGGTTCAGTCACTAGACGTGGACGCGATGCGACCTAAAGTAATTGGGTGTACAGGCACTTTAACAGGTTAGCCGTTTTGTCACCTGTGGGTCAGTGTGGCGAGCTGGTAGGACACGGTTAAAGTCATTCGCTTCATGCCCCAAAGCACTCGGTGGGTGGTCACACGGACAGACAGAGGACTTACTGAGTGTTTGCTCATGGGCACGTCTTTGACGTTTGTATTTGAAACAGAGTAAAAGATTTTTTCCAAATTTAGTATTTTCAAAAAGACGTCAGACAAAAATACGAAACATCGTACAAAGAATTAAAAAAGTCAATTTTCTATTATTTTCAAAATAAACTGTTCTTCATTCAGTCTCCATTTATCTGTTATAAATAAAAGTGTTAACAACCCACATCTCACCAACATGTTAATTAAAAGAGCTGGTGTTAAAATATAAACAGCACTTTTTTAAACTGTGGAAATATGATTCATAATCACACAGTTTTAAATCACTAAACATTTAGATTCACATATCTTGTGTTTGCCCTGCGTTACAGCGGCTGGATATATGACTGCATAATTGTGTTTTATTGCCGGGGAATCAAATAAGGGGAAATTAAACCACATATTATCAAGTTGGTTTTATTAGCAGATCAACATGTTACTTAATCGTGAAATTTACTAGAGTAATTATACCTTGTTCATATTTTAACCACACACATATTAAAAAAAAGCAAACAAAAACATAATTTAAATGGATAACACCCCCCCAACACACATTTAAAAAGACAAATTTAAAAATAATAAGAACATAAATTAAACAAAATTTAAATAAATATGACTTTGGAATAAAAAGATGCTTAATTATGATTATGTAGAATAAAACAATATAAATATAAATAAAAAAAGAATTGTTTCATCATCTTTGGCTGCACTAAAAATCTTTAATTTTAAACAAATATATTTAATTATTTAATTTATCCTATAAATTAAAAAATGACACGAGAAATATTCAAATATGTTTTTGTGTCACTGAGTCAAACATGTATCCAGCGTGGGGTCAGTGCGATCCAATACTGGGTGAACCAGCACCGAGCAGCTGCGGTGACAGCGCGCTGATGATATTTACATGCTGGATTAATGTTGGACTGCTGGATCAAAACAATCTTTTGCGCTGACCATTTTTTACCTTTGAGAACGAGGTCACATTTTTGTGCTTCTGCCTCATCGAGTCAGTGCTGCGTCAGTTTTTATTTACCGAATTTTAGTGTTAATTCAAAATATATCTGAAGGAATAAATGAATTAAATATCAGGATAGAATTTCGAGCAAAAATAAATATAAAAATAAGACATTATATAAATGTAATTTATTATTTAATCTCATGATTTTTTTTAATGAAATGAATAATTATGTATTTAAGGCTTTTTTGGTGAAAAGGCTGCAGTGCCAACGATTCTTCCTTTGCATTTGTATTTCATTTTATTAAAAATAATTGTGGAAGTATTTTCACTCTTAACTCACATGCAGCTGTTTGTTTTGGGAACGTTTTTCCTCCAGATCTCTTTTATTACTTCTGTTAAAGATTCAGTTGAGCCACACACGGCTGTTTCACTGACAACACTTCTCCTCCAGTGTGTGAATGTCAGCACCCTGTAAACACCTTTGACACACATGCTTGAATGCGACGGGTGAGTTAACTAAACATTCCTGGGTGTTCCCCGTAAAGGTTCACCACTCATCCACCACACTGCACTGACCCATTTCCAATGCTCCAAATTGCACTCATGGAAAAGGATTTGGAATATTTCCCCCCTTTTTCTTTTATTAATTTACTTATTTTTTTTGGCCTTTTTCACATTTTCACACTAACACACTAAATTACAGAAAACAGCAGTTGCAGTCATTCACGATCCTATACCATATGGCAGTTTTTCTTTCTATGTAAGTGCTTTAAAATGCAATGGAACAATGCTCTATAAGGATTTGGGAATTTGGGAGTATAATTCCAGCCCCGTGCTTATCTGTGCACCCAGACTATTTGAGTGTTTTGAGATGCGGGCTCCCTGAGGACGGATCGAAGGCGTCCTAGTAGAACTGCACATCAAATAAATAGGAGGATGGGATTTATATGGAGGCTGAGTCTCTGTCAAACAGGGCTCTGCTGACTGAAGTGATCCCCACGGCCTGAGAGGAGGAGAGGAGGGAGAGGAAGCCTCAGAGGGAAGGCTGTAGAAGAGCTACACTGATGCGCTCGCACACTCAAACACTCGCACAATGTCCCTCTCAGTCCTGGGTTTTGACCGGCCCATGGCATCGGCCAGGTATGTCAACTATGTTTGCCAAGCCATCTATCAGCCGTGCACCTTCCCTCCTAAAACAGGAACTTTTGTTTGAAACATGCACTTGTTAAGCCCATCCTTTGACTGTAGTCAACCTGATTTATTTCCTTATAGCTGAGACAGAGGATTTATTAGCGCCTCTGTGTTTTTCCTTATTGTTGCGCCGTGCAAATGAGTTAAAAACACGGGCGTGTTGTTACTGTGTTTGTAGCAGAGATTGCGAGCTACAGTTTGGGGACATCAGTACCTCTTATCGCCGGTGACCAGGGTTTGCAAATAAACATGCTGTAGTGAGGTCAAGCTGCACCCAAGGAAGGGAACAATTTATGGCTGCGTGACGCTCAAACATGCCAAAGGAATTGTTTTTACTTTCTGCTGGCGTCTCTGCATCATTCTGCAGTCATACACCTGAGTTCAAAGAGTTTTCGTGTTTCAGGCAGGTCATTAAAAACAGAACAGGGAAGTTTAAACTGCGTGATAATGGAAAGGCTGAGAGGTTTCCATTAGAGATTTCAGGAAGTGTTTTAGTGATATTAACACAAACATAAACCTGAGTCATTTCGCTTTCGGTGGCCAGCTATGGAACATATTATCTAAGAGAAGCATGAAAAGCATCCACAAACATCTCAAAAGAAACCTGCTATGTTTGCCAAAGAACCCAAGTTGGTACGCCGGAGCCTTACATCATTCCCTGAAACGCCACCTCCATTTATCTTTTGACTTCTACTTTGTGCGAGAGAGCAGATATCGCTAAAAGTGCCACGTTAATGATTGACTCTCGGCACACCAAGCATCCTGCATCGAGTGGCCACTTTGCCTGCTCTTGTGCTGCATTTTCAGCCGTAAATGTTTGTGGTCCCACTATGCTCTCCAAGTCCCATACAGTATTATTAGCACCGGGGGGGTTAAGGTGGGGTAGGCTCTAACTTTCAATAAAGGACCGTTGGCATGCTGAGGTAAATGGAAGATAAGAGTTTGTCTCCGACCCTTTTAGGGCTTTATAAGAACGTGGGTGTGCAGACCTAATCTCTCCTCAAGATAAATTTGGCCTTGCTTTGTGAAAGCAAGTTCACGCATTGCGTTTTTCTTCTATTCTAAAGCCCACTTTGACAGGCATGAAATGAGCCCGGGACTTTTCATTGACAGTTCGAGATGGAGAGCAAACTGAGATTAGGCGTGTTAATTAATTGTAGGGTTGGTAAAACAGCCTTCAGTTCTATAAAAGACCCGTTCTATTAATTGCATTCCTGACGATCACCGACAGAGCCGTAATCATGAAGCTTGTGGCCCTTACTTGATTTTTTGTTGGCTGTACTCACTAATTGAGCTCAATAGCATTTGCTAAGCTGCTTTACAATTACTGTGCAGTTAATTAAATAGTAAAAAAACCCTACAGTGTTATATAAAACTGACTTATATATGTTCTCCTTGTCCTTTACAGATCCTTTTTCTTTGTAAGGAAACTCTTCCCGTCGTCAAGCGGCCTGAAAGCGCTTTCCTGTCCATGTACTTGGCGATATCTACGACTGACCTGTCTGCTATATGTAATATCAAAGCCTCTGTCAGCGTGGAGCTGAATGGGGACAAAAGAGAGGCCTCCATTAATGATTAACTGTTCTAAAAGCCCTGGCTTTTGTATTCCCATGGTGCCCAGGCTATCTGGCCACCATGTGACATGCTCACAGCATTTTTCGAGCAGATTGGGGGAAAGCTAGTGAGCAAACACAGGTGCTTTGGAGCAGCGTTGCCGACGCTGTCAGGGACAACCACAAACAAGAGCAGCTATGCCTGGCTAAATGAATCCCCACTCCTCCCTGCACCATCACCACCCCCCTCTGTTCTGTCGCTAGCTTGTTTGCTAGCTCCCTATAGCTTTCTCCCTGCAAAGCCTTCCTTTTGGACAGTCACCACACCCCCCCCTGCACAAGTCCAATGTCTGCTACAGCTGGGCTCCACAACTTCTGACACCCTCCAAAGAAACAAACAAATAAAAGTGAGGACGGCCGACCACTTCTTTGAGGTGATGGCATTTGCTGCGGTCATGACTAGTGGGAGAGCAAACAAATTAACGGTGTCCGAGTTTTCACTTTCCAAACCAAACTAAATGTCTTTTAGTTCAAGTGGGGCAATTCCACTGACCCTGGTGTCAAACGCTGCATAAGGGTTGCACACTCTTGCACTTGAAATCTTGAGAGGAGGCTGTAAGAAATTAAACAGGCTTTGAGTATTGGCCTGATGTGGCGAGGTACCTGAAAGCGGGAGAGGAAAGCAACAAAAAGCATCTTGAATAAGTTGTGTTTTTAAATGCTTTTCTATCCAAGTATTGTGGCCTTTTTAACGAGATGTGTCTGCAGAACTTAACCTTTTCATCCAGCTCGACTGATTGTTCAGAGTGTCTGGAGGTGCTGTGTCGCTCAACTTTGATAAGACAATCAGATGATAGGATGGCGTTATCTTAACACAGCTTTCCGGCCGGGAGACAAATGAACAGCGTGTGATAACAGGAACAAAAGCTTGGCTCTTATTGGCCGGCTCCTCCAAAGAAAGGAAAAATTATCAGAGTGGAAAATTTGCAACAGGCGCAGTTTATTTCATTTTCAATTTTCTGCAGAGGCCAGGTCACAGGAAACGCTCTTTTTTTAATCACTCAAATATTTATATTGTCTCTTATGGGCATTTTGGTTTGACGGTGTGCAATTACCTGAGCCCGTAAAGCAGTTATCACTGGAAAGATGATAAAAATATTTTAAAACAAACACTTAAATCAGCGGGAGAGGAAATTAAGTTGTAAAAGTGAGAAGCTCAGACAGGAGGTGCGAAATAAATCGAGAGAAATTGGAGAAAGGAAAGCGTGGAGCTAATGTCTGTGTGAGGAGGGAAATAATGGGTAAAGCAAAAAAAAGGAAGAAGGTCAAAAGTAGTTTTCTACTGATCCATAAAACGCCACTTCTGTCAGTATTTTCTGACTTTTGCAGCCCAATTCTCAGAGCCAGAGAGGGGCGTGTATACTCAAGGATTCACTCAAGGCTTTGTTTGCTCTATTCCTCAAAAAAATGATTGGAAAAAATATTGGTGCCCTGCTTTGACATTTTTGTTAGAAGTAAAAAAAATGTTGGAGCTGTTTAGAAACCACATGAATAAAATATTTTTAAGGAAAGGCGTCGTGCTTTATTACAAGTATAATTGTCTATTAAAGGATTTTCATTCCGACGGTGCTTTGGATATTTAAGTCTGCTACAACTTGCATATTTAAAAAGTTACATTTAACCTCTTCAAGCTATTTTTCCAGACATCATCACAAAGGGGTTTAAAATGAAGTGGGCAGGGCATTTGGAGAAGCTCGTCTCATCTTCTTCTCCGACACTGGTACCCTGCGGGGATTTAGCCTCTGCTGGTCGTGAGCTGAGTTTGATCAGAGGAGTTACAAATCCTTATTTTTAGGGATCTTACTGTAATTCGCCGGCTTTTTGGCCACGGTAAAGCGTGGAGGCCCAGCATCTCAAGAGGGATTTGAGACAACATCTTTGTTGCCTCCTCATTGTATTATGGTGAAAGTCGTCCAGGCCCATTGTCTGGCCAAACTCAGCTCAGACCTCGGCTCAATCAAAGAAAAGTTTTCCAGTAATGAGGTAAGACATGAAAGCTCACTGACAACAGCAACATGTTGAAAGGGCCGCTTTGATCTCACCGGGCACAATGACTAAATTTGAAAAGAGCAAAGTGTGCTTTAAGCAGCAGTGCACTGCATTAACCTCCTGCCTTTTGACAGGCCCACACCTAGAAAGACGTAATATCCAACTCCATGGAGGATGTACTTGATGAGTAATGACCTCCTAATTCTACCTGCTGCCTTAGTGCTAGGCAGAAAAAGCAGAAAAATTAGACTTATTTGGCAATATAGCAACATTTCTGTCTGTTCTTTAAGTTTTATATATTTAACTCTTTTCTGTAAATATTATAGGTCTGATAATAAATGTGATGGCCACAAAGCATCATAGAAATGAAGGCAGCCTTTAATAATGACATCGCAGTACTTAAATTAACAGCAGTGAGGGCAATGCAGGGCCACGACGGCACAAACGCTGCCCATCCTGACTCCTTAAAGTAAAAAAAGAAAGAAAAACAATATATACACATATAAATGTGATGGCTCTGTTCTACTGAGTGGGGATCTATTGACATCTGTCTGTTAAAACACTGTAATACACCATAGTTTAGAAATCTTTGGTGGGTTGATGATTTTCAGGTAGTGCCCTCATGAAACATCTCTGATAGGATCAGAAACCACAGAGCAGGTGTTTGTTGGATTTAAAAGGAGAAAATTAAAAACATATTCAGCTTTTAGCCAAACGCACACGTACAAACAACACCCGCGATGCCTGGTGACCTGAAGCGTTTCAGCTTGTATTCATTTTCCACATGGAGCTATAAGACAAAGGAGGCTCGCTCAGGTAATGGAGCGTGGAGCGACTCAGGTGGAAGACCTCCGTCCTGCCGTGGTCATGCCTGAACTGCAGTCAACGACAGACATACAACCTGACGCTTCTCTCAAAGCAAAAAAGCGTGTCGATCGCGCTGCTGGGAGCTTCTCACAACCGTTCGGATAACCCGGATTCACCGAAAAGTCTCTCTGCTTCTTTTATGAATACAGACCGTGTCCCTCGTGTTCAATTACCTGAGTCAATACGAAAGTATTGAACCCCAACATATGAGTCAAATCATAAAGTGTATATACAAGCGCAGGGGATGTTATGGCTTCAGTGGGGAAGTGGAAATTACACTGGTGATTTGCAGCCCAGGAAGTAAACAAAGCACTCATATATGAGGGTAATAATGCACAAATATGGATCCAGAATGAAGAGCATCTGGCCAGTCGTTGCTTTTCACTGAGATGTGTCGAGTTTCTTTGCACCATCCTCTAAACGGCTGCTGTGAATCAAAAGTGCAATAAAATAAAAATCTATATGCCACAATAATGGTGGAGTGAAAGGGTTCACATGAGAGTGCATTGCGTGTATGAGACAGCTGCTGCTTTTTGGCACACTCACACACACACAGAGACACACAAATACACACAAACAGATGCACTCAGGTAGCAGCTGGGCAGGCTCACCTGTCATATTAATAAAACTAGACAATCCCTTCCATCAGCAGCGCAGCAGCGGCAGAGGCCGAAGCAGAAAGAGAGACAGAACAAAAGAGCAGAGAGGCGGAGAGCCGTGAGGGAGAAAATGAGCAGGGCGAGAGGAGGAGTTTACATTTTCTGTGAAGCCTATCTTTAAAACGCCGTCTATGTAACCATTAAAAGAGCTGCTCGAATATCAACAAAAACAACACAATGTTATGTCTAATAGTTAATTATGGGGAGGTGGGTGAATATTTAAGGTTTTTTTTCCAACAGTGGCCTCTCATGTTATCACAGCAGTATGTTTGTGGTGATACACCTGGAATTTGCTTGGATTTTAAATCCACGGCATCTGCTTTAACTATGAATGTAAAAATATGAGGATATCAATCAGAGAAATTTGTGCAAAATGAACATTTGTCTTATTATTGCTCACACATGTGATGACTTAGTAGTGGAGGGAACCCAGAGGCCTCACAGCATATCACAAAAGAATAAACTCATGTTTTTACAGATTGTATCATTTGTAAGGATTCGGGGAGTTCTTCTTCTTCTTCAATTAAACATTTAAAAAGAAGAACGGCCAAAAGTCAGTAATTTATCAATAAAGAAACACAGTAATAACCTTTTTATGGTTTATTTAGGTGTCTGTGTGTATAAGCTTAAGGTACAACTACACGTATATCAAACAGGACATCTGGTGTAAAGATGTGCCAAATCAAATATGCAGAGCGACCCGCTGCGGTGACCCCTGAGCTAAACGTAGAGCAAAAATAAAACTCGCGCATTAGAATAAGTAAACACTCCTGTAGATTTGTTCATAAACAACTTAAAGGCCTTCTTGTGTGCCTGCTTTGATTACAAATGGTGACTTCTGCATTTTTGAAAACAAAAAACCCCCAAACAAACAAAAAAAATGTTTTCTTCGTTTCTGCAAACTAATCTTTGATTTAGTGAAATTTCAAAGGTTTGGCTTATTTCAAACCTAAGTATAAATTGCATCCGTTGTTTGGGAATCACTAGGCGATGAGACAAAAGGACCGGCTGTGGATGATAGAGCGATGACAGTACTGATAAGATAAGAAGGCCATTTATTGACTTTCTGATTGTGCGAGTCTTCTGTGTCTTGGACTGCTTCTGTCTCTGTCTTTATGAGAGTGTGTCAGTGTGAGGGTGCATGTTGCTGCTTGCTTGTGTGTGTTTTCTTGGCATGAGAAAAGGCCTTGGACAGAGTGAAGAGAGGGCCCAGGGGAGAGAGAAAAAGAGAGAGGGAGACGGAGACGGGGGTGGAACAATAAGGGCTGGTGGAAAATGACAAGCCTGGTAAAGGAGGTCTTCCTGAAAGCACCACATCTAACACAGGCGGCTACACCATACAGACAAGACTGTCCGCCTCCACTTCCATTAACCCATAGAGCGCCTGGTTGCACAGGTAGAGCTGATTCATTGAAGCCACTGACAGCTGCTCCATGGGTGGGATCCTGTGTGTTTACTTTTACCTGTAGGCTCAGAGGACTGATCCTAAAGCCAATGATAGCTCCAATGTGTCATAACTGACAGCAAAATGAAAACACTCTCACGGGTCTGCACGATCATCTGGCAGCCAGGTGAGATTAATTACGTTTGATTAATCGAAATATATTCCCGCCATCGAAAATAAAAAGGCGTTTTTATTCTTTCCCCTGTTATTGCAATAAAAGAAACGGAGCATCCGCCGCGCACCGTCCTAGGAACTCGAGCTTCACGATCACCTACAAAACGCATCCAAGGGAAGGAGTAGGAAATGCCCCATAAAGAATCTTTTGAGACAGACTGACACGGCCCAGTGAGTTAGCAGCGATTTATGGATGAAGGCACAATAAAGAAAGTTCCCACTGTTCATCGGAGGCCAGTGAATCCAAAATGAACTCTTTTTATGAGGCTGACTTTGCCTCCGCGATGGCGCTCGCACAAAGCAGCCAACAAAGGGTGGCAGTAAAGGGGGAGTTGTGACAAGATTGGCGCACAATGAGAGAATCAACTTTCACGTGGCTGAATGCAGGCAGAAGCCCGGCCCAGCTGTTTTTAATGGCGATACACTGACAGGAGGGCAGGCTATTTTTAATTGTATGCACTTCTTTCAGACATGCTCACAAAACGCCCCTTTCACCAAGCTTTGTCAGTAACCTGCAGTGACCTGCATTCAAGGCTACGTCGGGGTCCCCAGAACAAAAGGCACTGGGAGACAGGGGAGTCTGCAGCTGGATGTCCAGTCCTGAGTCTGGAATTCCTCATTAGACCCTCACAGACCTCTGGGATGGACAATACTTTGAAATCAAGGAAATATTGCAGTAAAAATAAATAGGTGACATACGATTACGAGGCATGCAAAGCAGCGCTAACTTTGCTACATTTAACGCTAAACAATTGTCTGTTACCTCTCTGCAAACATGCACTTACACTACCGTTCACGTGCGCGCACAAGCGTGCACAAAGAATGTACAAACAAGTCAGAAAACAAAGGGCTCTTGTAACAGGGCTCGGGATCTTGATGAAAAATTCAAACAATATTAAATGGGGAGAGTCAACAGCAGACACACTTCTGCTGAGGGCCCTTCAAACAGACAGAGTAACTCGGCACACACATTATGCCACCACAGTTCAGCCTCTTAGTGTAATGATGATGGCAGCTTTAGCTGGGGCACAGCTTTTAAAACGCCTCTTGCAAACACTCGCCTGGAATGGGGGGGGAGTAAAAGGTGCGAGGAGTCAAGGCATGCCATTTCCTTCAGATTTACCTGCCGGTGAACGTCACGGGCCACCTGGATTCCCTGCACCTCCTCTCTCCCACTTTAGTGACCACTTCATCAGGAGTCGCACTTCTGAAAGACGTAGATTAAGAAATCAGTGTTGAAGGATTCCAACTGTCCTCCTGCACAACACGGAGCAGTAATGCCTCCTGACAGGAGAGCTTTAGCGCCGGGCTTCAGATTCTCACATCCATCGCTGATCCTTCACCTAACAGCTCACCTATATATGTGAGGAAAACTTCATGACGGATTGGGAAACTAAAACTCTCGCGGATGCAGGCTGTAAAAAGCAAACTGGGGAATAATTTAAAAAATAAATCCATTTTATTCCACTTATCCAGTTGAGTTTCGCTTTTTTTCTTACATGCATTTTATTTTTCTGCAATTACTTTATTGCATTTCAGTTTTTACAGTTTATATTTATTTTTTTTGTGCAAAATGAGCAAAAAATGCGACTTATTTAGAGCACCGCTTAAGAAAACAAGACGAGTTCATCGTACTCTTCAGGGTCATTTGCCAGAGCAAGTCTGGCATTAACTGTTCTCACAGGCTGAGTTCCCCTTTAAGGCAGTAAATGGAATCGGTTCCTTATTCTTGGATTGGAAGGGGAATAGAAACAGTTAATCCTGAGTAAAGAACATGGCCATTATGAGAGCTGTTGGTAATTGTGTGTATCCGGCACCACTGCAGGGTCAGCAGCTCCACCACCACCTGTAGGCAGACAACTGTGCTGACTAGGAGTGGCTCGCCTCGCTGTGGTCAGACACAGGAAGCAGAGACAGCAGGTGCACTGTTATCACCTCCATAGAAAGGTAATGAAACCACACCACAATCAGCAGGAAATGAAGGGCACAGCTGAGCTTGATTGCCTACTCTGCTGCACCGAACGATATTTTAGTCATGTACGCGGGTCTACATACGATGGGGCGCACAAGACGACTCCCACATCGAACTGTTTGAAGCCAACGCTAGGCACTTAACTTTCTCGATAAGGGAAATTTTCCTCACCCGTTCCCTGGCAGTAGTATCCCTTTTGTTTAGGAGCTCTCCCTAGACTCAAAGTGCTGTGACATTTACGGGTGCCTGCTTTGAAGAGAGGCCAACTGCTCTCCGTGCTGTAAAAGAGCCACCTGCCTCCGCTCACCTGCCCTTCTGTGAGAGCTTAGAGAATAAAAAAAACGCCAGAGTTGCAGTGACAGCTAGACCCTGCCTAGTAGCTACTGTACAGCGCAGCAAACCCCCCCACCCCCCAATTTTGGCTCTTGCAGGAGACAGAAAAGAAGATATAAAGAAGGAGAGCTGTTTTCTTTTCAGTATCTCCCCTCGGCTAAGTCTGGGGTAAGCCCGCTAATCCTTCTTGGTGTGATGACTCACAACGGGTGTGTCCAATGTGTTCCCAAAGATATCTTTTCCACAGTGTGAATATCAATAGGAATGTTTATGTTGGCTTTGTGAATCATGTTGTGTGGCATTTAATAGTTTCTAATGGTGGAGGAACACCTTCTCTCGTGTGTATATTTATATGCCTGACCCACAGAAAACAACATTTGAAGATTTTTGATGATTTTTATTATATTTCTTTTCTTTTTTTGTGCTGTACGAGTGTGTGTTTGTGTGTGCGAGTGAGAGAATTGGCCCGGTGTCCCACCTAATTGTTATTGCGTCTGTGTTTGGCCTGGAGACAGTCGATAGGAATCAGCAGTGAGCCTGGTGGTGGGGTTATGGAGAGCTGTGTCTCCCACTTCCCAGTGTCTTAGTTGTAATGCATCCCTCCACTAACAGGGATCAAGGTATTAGGGATTCAGGTTATTTGTATTGATTTTATGTGCTGTCATGCCGCGCTCGAGGACGCCCTCATATTTGTGGAAATTGCAAATTCCACCTCGGGAAATGTCACCGGCGTTTAATCTTTTCTTGAGTGGTCAATATCGGACCCTCGCTCCTCGTCCCACCACGTTTATTAAACAGAGACCAAGCGTTCCCACGGTTGCCATGACGCCGAGCAGCACAGAGCGGGATTTGTCCAGACTAGATGGTAACTTGGGAGTGAGGAACAACTTCAACGTGAATACTTTTTGGTAAGATTTGTGTCGATGCAAAGCCGACTCTGGATTAGCGCAGAGAGGACTGTTCATAGACGGGTGTAATCAGAGGTAAAGCTGGAAACTTCCTGCACTGAAAGTCAGGGTTATTCACAGTATTCTGCATTAGCAGGCCTTGGATGTCTGGAAAATTAAAATAAAATAAAATTGCACAACTGCAGATTACCAGGAGCGCTAAGGTCAGTGTCAATATTCTACGAGGGCTCTTCAAGGTCCGTAAAAGCAAACTGCTTTGTTACATCTGCCAACATTTGCATGCTATTATCATCTTTGCTTTATCCGTGTCATAGCAAATGTTTCTCTTTCTCCTGTGTTTACAGGAATGGCCGAAATCACCCCTCCTCTCTCCAGTCGCCACAATCAAATTTACTCTGGCTTGAGTACACGTTTAGTGGGGACCATTTGTTTGAGGCAAACACTTAGGGCCCTCGTATGTCATTGACCAGTGTCCACAAATATAATCCTATCAAGTTCAATCTTAGGATGTCCTGCGCTGTTGTTTTCCTAATGCAATAAATGAAAATAATCCCATCTGTCTTGATTTAATGTACACAAAACTCCTTTTTTTGAGTGCATTATGAACTTCGGGGAGTCTTTTTGCCTACTTGTTTGAGCCGGTATAGCGAAACACGTCAATGACATTGTGATTGTTTCACAGAAATGCTGCTGTTGACATCCACGGCACTCCAAGTATTTGTAGTAGAAGCAAGGGAACGGCACAGCTAACAAACACGAACCTGTCGGGGTGGACGGCGTGCGTGAAAGCACCCTTTCTTGCTTGTTGATAAACCCCTGCTTCTTCCAGAAGCCCTCGGTTGACATATACCTACAGAGAAAGCCTTAACAAAACAAGCTGGACCCTTGTAAATATGCAGTGCCCAACAGTGGCACACGCAGTGTTGGCTTACATACTGCTAGTGGTGTTTTTCTTTTTACCTCCAAATTTGCTCGGAAAACTAATCATGGTCTGATAAAGCCCACGGTAAATATGGGAGAGATTGACACCCACATGTCAAAGTTTACATAGCCAGACCAAGTGTACATATAGGGCAGGGGAACTGTGGGGCCAACTGGGACTGAACTAGGCTGACCTCCGTGAGTCTGGACTGGGGAAAAAGACACTTTGTGACCGAAGCCACAGAAGAGGAAGATGCATAAAAACGTGGGTCAAAAAGGAAGGGTGGCCGACTATAAATATAATACTTGCATGCTGTGGAAAGTGTATGCACAGCATCTGTGGCACATATAGCGTTTTAAAAAAGTATTTTGACATCTCTTTTAATATGCTGGTAGTGCTTGTGCCATTTCCCTTCACCCCTCGCTTGAAATGCGTTAAAACAAAGAAGAGGGATCGCTTCCTTCCTGCAAGCCGCTGTCAGCTTTCCAAATGCTTTATAATCCACAGCAAAGACAGTGCAGGAAACAGAAAAGGTTAACCCCTGACTGATGTGTCTGATGTTAATCTATAGATCAATTAGGTAGAGGCACACTGGGTCAAGCTACAGATATTGCAGTGGCTATTAGTTCCTCTATCTAGCCATTATTACACAGTCACATGCTCAAACATTGCGCCGGGTTGGTATGCTCGGCACAGATGCCTAGGGTAAACAGACAGGCCTACAAGGCTTGCACAAAATATTGATCTGACAGCAGATGGGAACCTTGATATCAGCCATTCACTTTTCCTGTGTCTGTACTCTTAGAGCTGGAACTCTCGTGTTTAGGAAAATATTTAAAACCATATTTTGTGTGTTTGTTTTGCCTGAAGTTAATCCAGAATATCTCGCATCCAATTTCAGTTTTTCCATACAGTCTTTGTCCTTCCATCAGCTGTGCAGATGAATGCAGGCTGACAGTTTACAACATTTCATTTGAAATAAAATGATTTGCAAGCTTTGGTGGGAACGTCCTTTTTGTCAGTGCTGAGATTGAATCGCTAATAATATTATAGTCATAGAAGATTTTCTGCTCGCTGCTTCAACTTGCAGAGAAGTTTGATTTATTATTAATTTATTTCTGCAGCCTTGTAACCCTAAAAAGCTCCTAAAGTTAGATAAAGTGACATTCTTGGACTGAGACTGAATTTGAACTTTGGCTCTCACAGTAATCCAAACCTGGAGGCATTTTGTCTTCTGAAAAATACCAAACAAAGCATGAAACACATGCATGAGCTTCTTTTGTTGCATTAAGCTGCATTTAAAGGAGGGAAGGGTTGCCAGCGAGAAAAGATGGATTGAAATTTTCCATTACTTCATTCAAAGCTTCTCTTTCAGTTTCAGTGAATTACCTGATGGCAACATGACGGGAGATGAAATGATCAGCAGAATGAAAGAAAATTTTCCTAAATCCCCTTTCTTGGGAACTGAAATATTTTGGGTGATCAAAATGGCTCACGCTGGGAAAAATGTCAACAGGGCTGACCCGTTTATTGGCAAGGGATGGTTCTTTCTTTTCTAAAGCTGGCAGTAAGATTGAAGCATCACGTCATAATGAAGAAATGCAAGTGCTCTCAGTGCTTATGAATAGCCAATCCCCGTATATGAAATATTGATTTCTCGATAGGGTTAGGCTGGGTCACGTATTCTTTCGGACTATCCCCGTGCACCACAATGCAGCCAACTTGTCCAAATAGTGCCGATGGGTAATCCAACATTCCTCAATCCTAAAATCTCGGGATCATCACAGCAGGGGTATGGAGGCATATTCATGACTAATTATGTTTCTATATCTTTCTTCTCCGCCTCTCTGTGTTCGCAGCTCCGTGGGGATCAATCACTCTGAGCTGCCTCGCCAAACACCGTTGACGAGGCAGACGCAACGCAAAGCTGGTCCAGCGCCTCCATGGCATGCCACCATTCAATTAGTCTTGGTCAGTAGGAGGCGTGATTATTCCAAAATTAGTGATTATTTCCCTGAGTAAACAGGCCAGATTGGGGTGTGTCATCCCTTGTGATCCTTGCTGGTCACTGGGCCTCCACAAAGGGGGCTGAGGCCTGGAAGAGAGGCCAGGGTACAGAAGACCGCTTCCCCTGAAAGAGCAACCCGCTCCCCCTTTCTCATTGCTAGAGCCTGCAGCTCGACACAGCCCTCCCTGATAAAGTGGTATTTCCCGCATACAAAGGAGGCATCGGGCTTAATCCTCAAGCAACCCACACCCCCTTCTTTCTTCCCAGCAAGAGAGCACAATGAGCACGGACCTTTTCTTAATCCAAAGGTGGGTTATCACAGTAATCTGATAATACATGCAGATCAAAGTCCATTCAATGCTAATCAGGACAACAGATCAGCTTTATGATCTAATTAGGGGACGCCTATGTGCCGCTGAAGTGACACGGGAGACCATTGTAAACACTAAAGGTTGGCACTGAAATCAAGCTGAAAAAGGCTGAACGTGATGAAGGGGCATCTTGGTTTGACCCTACAAAAAATACCAGGAAATACCAGCGAGTTTGAAGCCTGTTAAACATTGTAGATGAAGCAATATTTTACAAGCAGTTTTACAAATTGATACTGGTTGTATTTTATTTGCATGTAGTTTGGTGCAAAGGCGAGGACTGAACGAACGGCCCTCTTGACAGTTTTCAGCATTCTGTACTTTATTTTGCCACTCGTGGTATGCCTAATTAGTCACGAGCTATTAACAAAGCACCAAATCAATTACCCACTTGCCCTTCGGAAGTTGTTGTTCTCCTCTGGGAGGCGCATCAGTCACGCCTTGCCTGCAAAGTCATCCACTGAAACTCCAGAAATCTGGGTGGCCACGGTGCTTTCAAAACAGCACAATACAGCTCCTACATTTGGATAAACTAAGTCTACTACAACAAGGCTCCTAGCAATGGTTAATCCTATCAAAATGGACTGCTTTTAGAAAAACAATAAAAGCAAGTGCCCACTAACAACAGCGATATGTTACGCATGGAATGCAGGAAAGACAGAAATCAGCGTGCGATGAGAATTCCTCTTTGCGGCAACCAACATCCCTTCCACCTGGGACTAAAACAACAAAGCCGTTTTCGGATTCAGACCTGTTTAGATACTCCTTAGCTACGAAAATAAAAGCCAGATGTGCAGGCAGGAGCCTCGTGTGGCTACATGCAGGATGCTTGTGTGCGACGACGCAAAGGCAGCCTTGTCGACAGCCGCTGCTTTGCGAGCCGACTTTCCCTTTCACTGTACAAAGAAAGGTTTAAACCAACAGTCCTAACAAAACGTACAAACATCGCTGACAGTGTGGGAGCTGAACCTGGCAGAACTTCAGATAGACGCTGTGTTTATGTGTTTGATAATAAACAATATCTATTACATTTTTCAAAACATCAAATTTGCAGCTTGGTATTTTGGGATGGCGTGTCTAGACAACAAAGTAGATTAACTGGATTAGCCATTGTAAAATCTAAATGAGTAAAAAAGAAAAAAAGTGTCATGACGACTAAGAGACGGCCCAGCATTTCAGTTTAACCCCTGAGCAGCTTCTTGAAGTTTAAATTTTGTCCTGTGCGGGTCAGCTCAAAGCACTGCCCCCACCCCCAGCTGTAGCTCAACTCCCACACACAGGCAGGAACAAAAAGACCCACCTCAGTGTGGCCCTATCAATGTCACAGCTTTGTGTAGCAGTCTTTCAGGGTACATGAAGTGTCTTTAGCCACAATGAGATCAATAGCGCGGCCAACTGTGCAGCAGCTAGCGGCAGCAGCAGCCGCTCAGGAGCTGCAAGACAGAGAAGATCGGGCACATTGTCTGATCTGGATCTTTGATCTGCTTGCACGCACTTTGCCTTCACTTTTTTCATCGCATTTGTTTCGCTGAATATGAAACGCTGCAGTATCGACGCACCATATCGCCATTTAGACGAAAGCGTCCCAGAGGACCTTCTGAAGTTTTCTGTGTACTTTGCTGAGCCAGATCTTTCCTAACAGTGACCTCCGTCAGCTTATAGGTACACTGGCTTGGACAGGTCAGTGCCATTGATTTCCCATTGCCTCTTGGCACAATAAAGACTGTCAACGAACCACCGAGACGTGTCCTTGACTAAAGTGTAACCCACGCCGTTATATAATGTCCGCTTTGATGCTTTTAACTCAATAAAGGCCCGTTGGCGGTGCAATAACGCACAGAGTGAAACGCAGCCTTAACTGTCCATGGCTTTTGCTTTGATCGTTCCCTTCTGTAATCACGTAAACTGTAGGTGAATATATCATTATGAATAAATGGAGACCACCAAGTTAGACTTTAGAGGTTTCTCCTCTTTTTCCCCAACAGAAAGCCTGAGCCTAATTTGCCATCATCAGCTTCTTTTGTTCAAACAGGGGCTGGTATTTGAGAATAATCCTCCTTCCATAGATGAAATAGTGTCTCGACAGGCAGCGGCAAGACTCTGTCAAAAGCTTTTTGAGGGGTGAATCGTTGGAGGATCTGCGATGTTGGAGGCTGAAAAATGTCTCTTTAATGACAAAACCAGTGATGTAAATGTGCCACCTGGCTTTGAACACAGGAAATGTGAAATTAAGCAAAATTGTAGGCAATCTTTGCTCTACTGCAAAAACCTAGTTTGCATTTGTCTAAATGACTAATGTATATAATTGCTTTCGTTTTTTTTGGTCGCCTTGATTTTATATTCAGTGTATAGTTATCCTTGCAAAATGCCACGTGTAATGTCATGCAATATCTGACAAAATGACCTTAATTTAAAGGGCTGCCATTGATGTCAACAGCAGGTAAATACCAAGTTGCAAATGTGCATTGATTGTTTAGATGCTCTCGGTGACACCGTGCCAGCAGAGAGAACTTTTGTTTACATCTCAAATTTCACAGAATGTTGAAATGGCACTAAAAAATTATTGACATATTGCTAAAGCGTCTGCGCTGATAAATAAAAATTAGAGTCAAGCGCAATTGATGTATAAATTTTAACGTTTAAATAAATAAAAATATCTATCTGTGCATCTCTTGCTTGACGTATCACCGATGTCTAAACGGGCCCGAGTGTACAGAGTTTACGGTGCGATTCAATGAGGAAATTAGATGCAAATTACTCCATACATCTACAGCATATTTTAGGACTGTTATTCAGTGGTTTGATCTAGACGATCCCTTTGTTAGTTAAAATGTGCAAACTATTCAAAAGATTTCTTTTGTTCTTAGCCTTTGTAAGAAAGTGGAGGAAATATTTGGAATGCATTAAGTTCTGAAAACCGCCTGTCATGGCTGACAATAAAGGGTGGCCTAATAGATGTTAGCATTGGTGGTAAAGAGGACAAAAAGAAGCGTCTCTCTGTTGTGCACAAACTGCCTGGCGCAACTAAAAATGAATCCATTTACTTCACTCTGTTTACTTTGTACTTTTGGCAAAGAAGAAAAAAAACACAATTCATGAGGTGCAGGAGCCAAGGCTTCAACTTCTCTTTCACGGGCCACGTTTTTTCAGCTTTTTAAAACCTCACACGCCAAGCGCCCTGGCAGCCAGCTCTGACAAGATGCGGGGGAGAGGGAAAAGACGGAGCGAGGAGACAAAACCAAACACAAAAACAGTAACATCTGCAGCCGCTTCCAGCCAGACAGTTTGATGTGAATAACTCAGCACTTTGTGCCCTGACCTTGGCGAACAAAAGGGAGGGGGGGATGCCTCAGGAGTGAAGTGCGACGCCCTGGGAGGCAAGCGTCCAGTGAGCACCCCTGCTCGTTTCGCTGAGTTGGACTTATTGTCCTTCGGCGGGGCAGAGAGGTGCCACTGGGGCACCCAGGCACTGCATGCCACTTGGACTGTCATAGTTTCAGCACAGAGGTGGCTGCTTGACAAATGAAGCTGAGCGGTGCCTGAATAAAATGTAATTTTCAGAGTGGTTCACCGCCGAGGTCCCCATGCCATATGAATGCAGATCAGGGTCAGGCAAATAACTACAGAAGTGCCTTTAAAGCGACTGGTAAATGTAGAGATAAATCAGTCCAAGGGGGACTAGATGAATATTTATCAATCCTAGCAGAGGATGCTAATATCCACACAGATTTATTTCACCTCAGTCCAAAGTTAGAAAAAGGCAAATTCCTCCCCATCGAATCAAAGAGAAACACAACAAAGCAACTGTGTACTTCAAGACTTAAATCTTACAAGTTCCTAATCCTACTGAAGTCCACACGGGACCTGTGGTCTCCATGGCAATGGCAGGGCATTCAACCAAGTGATTGCCTCCAATGAATTTCAGATAAGACAAAATGGAAGTGAATTGATGTGATTTTAATGCAGAAGTGAGCGCTGAAGGGGAGGTCCACTCGGTTCATATTTGAATAAAGCAAACAGAGCAGACAAAAGGCTGACAGCCGTAAATGACATTGTCAGAACAAAAATTATCAGCCAGTTTACAATCTGTTTGCTCATGTAGAACAAACAGAATGTGTGTGGCATCCCTGGCTTTGTGAACGGCAGGGCCGGCAGCCGGCGGCGAGAGAAAAGCAGATATCAGCTCCCCCTGCAGCCCTGCAACAATTAGATAGCAATTTGACAGGCACACTCAAAATGTGAGGTTTGTTGTTCACTTCCAAGGGCACCTCATCTTTTCTTTTTAAATCGAAAAGGAAATACATAATTGAGGCATTGAAAACAAAGATAAATTGCGTGACCTATGGCCAGTGGACTCGCAGGGTGGCGTATCACACGCACAGGGGGACGCATTCCAAACACGAGACCCTCAGTTACCTAGCAAGGACTCGAATCAAGGTCTGCTTTTCTACCCTGCCTTCCTTTGGTGGACCAACGGGGAGCTCCTCCTTACAGACAGCCCTGTTCACTCCTTGGTGTTCTTTGTTGCATCTTGTCACTTGTTTTTGGTGGGAGATTGTTAGCTTCTCTATAGCCACACGGACAAGCGGCAGCTGGTGATCTTGCAGTGGCTGCGAGACATCAATTTTACCCGCGGGACAAAGCCAGAAAACAAGCCAGGCAGGACCTTGAACCTCCTCCCTGCAATACTATCTGTCCAGATTTCTATGCAGCGATAAGTCCAGCTTACGTTTGTGACCAGAGAGATGTGCAAAGGTGCCACACGACCACAACAAGTGTCACCGGCCTGGGCAACTTTATATACTGACATTTATTTGCACTAAACCTTACATGCTGATAACGGCTCACTGGAAGGTTCTGACCAATCCCACTCAGTGTGGAAACATGCAAAGGAAAACACGACAGCAGCGTGGTCCTCGAAGCACCAGGCTGCAGCCGTTAAAGCAGTTCTGGAAGACGTCGTTTGAGCCGAAAAGTCAAATCCGGCTAAGCTGAATGTTTTCTTGCTGATGAGCAGTAAGCGGCCCAATTTGAAGAGGCTGTGGCCCTGTGAGTCACAGCTTGCTTGACAGATCTGAAAGCAGCAAACAAAGTCAGCTGACTGCTCTTGATACTGTGTCAAACTTTTCAGTGCAGAAAAACAGCATGTCAGAGTGTTAATTGATATTCATCCCGAGATTCTCCTCGCTGTTCTGTGAAGCCCCGCTCTGTTCTCCGGCTGCGGAGATGCAGTTTGGTCTTATTAAAAAGTTGTTTGATTAGCCGGCCCTGGAATGGAGGCAGTGGAAAGGTCTGGCAGCAGCAGATAAAAGGGGAATGATAAATAGGCGAAAAGCCAGCCGATTGCCAGTCAGCCACTAGAGCATCAAAACACATCCATTTCTCTGCAAAGTTGATCCAATTATTGTCAGCCACTCACAGATAGCTACTATGCTTTACTCCTTTCATTCCGGGCTAAATTGCTCTTCCCCTTTTTTGCCGATACGGCAATCGGTCATAAAGGGCCAGCCATCATTAGTGCTGTTTGAATTGGAGCCCTGTAGTGTTTGGTTAAGAGGGTAAATGCAAATTTGATGAAAGAATAAGGCTGCATTTACATATCAGCCTCAGCTCACATGGGGAGGGTAAACATTCTGTTTATCTCAAGTGTCATTTTATGATTTCGCTCGAATATAAAACCGACCTTGGCCCAGTCGGAGCAAAAGACCAAGGAAATTTACTGTTGTTTAAACACAATTTATTCAAGTAGAACTTGTCAACAAATCTTCTTCGACTCGGCAAATACGAGAAGAATATCAGGACGTTTCAGTCGAAAAGCAGCAGAGATTACCTCATCAAGTACAATAGGTGATTTTATTATTTATGTAGTAATTTAACAGTAAAAAAAATTAAAATAATTAGGCAATATTCCCGTAAATGGGAAAATTAAAAATGCGGCGCCTCTAGACAGACAGCTGAGTTTTATAATGTGTTTCCCTTTTTTCTGTTTATGCACAGGAAATAAGGAAACTGTTGCAGTTATTTTTAAAAGTACATTAGAAAATGGAAACAAAAAAAGTAACAAAAATATGGGAAAATCTTTAGACAAAGTGCAAATTTTAAAGGTGATTGTAACAATATGCCACCTGGAAATTTATATCATAAAGGATTTGCTTAAATCTAGAGATTCATCTCCAGTTCAGGAACAGATCAGCCAAAAGTGTTCTGTGTATACATAAATGTATTATATATATGCTGCCACCAGGAAGCATATTACACAGAAACTAAATTTAATTTCTGCATCTCCACAGAACTCAGTGGGCTGTTAAAAATAAGGCAAAACACTGCCATCTATGGCTATGTTCCTAGGACTGCTGAGGTCCTGTGCACCCAGCACAAAGGCAGTCATGTATTGCTAGGAGGAAAAAAAAAAGTATGGCTTGTTATTTGTAAATAAGATTAATAAAATATAATTGTAATCATAAAATTGCAAACAAATGTCTGACAATTCTCAATCTAGTAAAGTAAAGAAGTGCTCTGGAACAGTGTTAACAGCAAAGTTTCTCGCATTGCTCATGAAGCTGACACGTTTTTGGCTTCTGAAATTGACAGATTAGACTGAAACCTAGATTTTCATCCAAATGGGCATCTGGTGGCCATATCCTTTAAGCAACACAATTCTGCACAAATCAGGGGTTCTGTCAGAGCTTTTCGTACCACCTGCTGTGTATCTTCCCTTCAAAATGATTGAGCCTGCCTTTATTGTCTCATCATAATTTTATCTTTACAGTTTGTTGGCCAAAATGCAACACACATTGCACATTTGTACATAAATGGGCAGCATAAAGATACTGCCAATGCCATATACTGCATGCTGTTGTAACTCGCCATATATCTTATGGTAGATACTTCATATAAAGTAGATTTTTATTGGCAATAAAGACACATATCAGGACTAAATTTTGACTGTGATTCAAGAGTGCATTAAGGCACAATAATGAAGTGCATATAGCTGCCAGACTGGGGTAGCAGGTTGGCGGTGAAACATAGAAGAAAGCCAGATGTCAGGGCTTCTATAGCTTAGGCCTTGACCAGGCCTTCGTCTGCGGCGGCCCTTTATGTAGCTCTCTGTGTGATGCACCGGTCCCCTATGGGAGCCCCGAGGCTTTACTGGTGATGAGACGCGATCTGTCCCGTCTGTCACCTCTCTCCAACTTATTCATACACCATCCATACAGTCAGTCCTCCAAGGCCTCTAATCCCCGTCTCCCGAGGTGGCGTGCAGACAGGGAAGCAGACAGGCGGGCAGGTTGCAAGTCTGTTCATAAGATGTTTAACACGCCGAGCATGACAACGCGTTTCACATTTACAAAATTTCAGAAATGTTATCAGCATGAGGATGCAAAACAGTGGGTTATTTCTGCAAGCAGAATTTGTGATTCGTACAAAAAGGTGGAAATGCATCAGTTAGAGAATGGCGCAGAGAGCGCCACCTGCCCGATTTTACAGATGCCGTGAGACAAGTTAGGACTAGGTCGTTACTTCACATTTGGACTCAACCACCAAATTTTCTTTGGGCTGTTTTTCCCCCCTTTTTTAAAAAAGTACAATTCTATATTTGCAATTTCAGTCCCTCCAGAAAAGTTGGATTTTATTTCGTTGAAAATGTGCTGATCCATGTAGTTTTTTCATGTCTTCAGTTTATGAAAACTGAGATTTAGGGAAAGCTGGAAAGGGTAATATTCGGGCTGTTGGGTGGCATTATGAATTGGAGCTACTTCAGCACCCCTGTGACCACACACGAGAGTAAATTTGCTCAGCACGTCATCTCCTGATGTTTACAAACAAATACAGAAAGAGTTTATGTAATGCATTTATTTAAACAAGACCTAAGAAATGAGCAAATAGATCATTCTTAGGGATTCTTTGCTTTGCAAACACACCTATTATAGATTAAAGTTTGACAGTATGCCAAAGTTATCAAGGTAAACTAGAGCTGTGACTGACAACTGAAAGTGGTTTCTCTTTGTTCTCGTACGTGAGCGAGCGAGAGAGAGACACACACACACACACACACAGTATAAAGAGGTTCAGCAAGTCTTTCTATGTGGCACTTGTTTCACCTTCCTCCTTTCGGGAAGCACCATCAATTTGCCACAACTTGACCACTCCCTTCAAGGATCAGCACAAAAAGACTGATCTGGGACAGCCTCGCAGGGTTCAGCTCGGAGCCCATTAATCAAGTGTCGTGCTTGTGTGTGGATGAGGTCAGATCCTGGCATGTCGTGTCGCAACTGCTAGGTCATGTACGGGGCACCGGATAAGACGCACAATATCTTAATGGTGCGAAACCCCCCCCCCCAGAAAGTATGATTTGTGTTCCTGTTTTCCAGTTGAATATTGATTCACTATGTGTGATCAGGAATGTTTGTCAAACTCAAATAGTATTGTTTTTCCTGCAGAGATTAACCTGTTTAATGCAGAGAGCAATCATCCATTGAGGTTGCACTGCAGTGCGTTTGTGCATTTAGAGTGGCTGAGTGTGTCGCGGCGTGCGTGCGCGTGCACGCGTGAGACAAAGACCACCTGTGCAGTGGAGGGAGCCAGTGAATCCGGAGCCAGAGTGCGCTCTGTCAATTGGCATTTGATTTGTCACTCAGCAGACCGGCTGACTCACTTAGCAGGCCACACCCGCTGTTCTCCATCTTTCTCTCTGCCTTTCCCTTTTCTTCCCCCTTCACACAAGGTGTATCTAAGAGTTCACCTCCAGGCCAGCGCTGTTGACACACATACCTTATTGCGCGTGGCTCACACCCATGTCTTTCAGTGGCTGGGGTTAAAAAGCAGTGAGCAAAAAAAATCATCATGTAAACTGTTGACTGTCGCGATTAGATGTTGATGATTTCTTTGGATAATTTGAGTGCAGGAATATATCCGAGAAACTTTGAACTGCCTTCAACCAGATCACAAAGGTGTATCGTATGTTGCTGCGCCGCCGTCTCGTCACCTGTACTCTGAAATGTGCTGAGACTAAAATATTTATATTGTGTACAAATCACGAGAGATTGCATGGTCCAAAGCGGGCTTTTAGTTTTAATGCACACCTACCAACGTAATGCACGTCTGAGTCTGAAATGAGAGGACCGTAGCACAGGTATTAGGAAAAGCCACATCTGAGTGGCACCACAGGGAAGCAGGTGGCAGACAGTAGCACGCTCAGAGAGAGAGCTGCATGGATAGCACGGCCAAAAAAAGATCACAGATGCACATGGAAGCCTTATTGTCCACACTGCGCCTCTGAGATCACTCTCTAAATAATCTGAAGGCAGAGGTAGATAAGCTAGTGTATGTTACTTGAACTAATAAAACACATTTGTCCCTTTATGAACAATGAAACACTTTTTCTTGTTGTAACAATGTATCCCGTCTATATTAGCCTTTAAAAAGGTCCTAAAAGATTCCTAGTCTGAAAAAAAAAAAATGCACAGAGCTTGCATAAGAGTATTGGCATTTTAAATACGAAATATTCTTGTTGTTCTGGATCACAAAAGGTGACAAGTTTTGTGTGAAAAAGCTGGGAACTTTCATCTAGTTTAAGGAAAGAACTGAATTTTGTTCACTTTCATTTTAATGCACTAGAAAGGATCATATGATAGCCAGTTTGAACTGTGCTTTATCATATTTTATGACATCACAGCTAAAACAGCAGAGCAAATATATTAATCTTTGCAAAGACAACACAAAGGATTTCAGAAAATTCTTGACTGAAGCTACATTTTCATTTTGCTTCAACAGGTTCATTCATGAAGCCTCAGAGAGGGTGTGGAGCAGAGCATGAGGCCAACCACATCAAACACCTGATTAACTGACAGTGCGATGCCAGAGGGTGTGCAACAATTGTTACTGCGAAACTTCTCGCTCGGTGACTCCTCTTCTCCTGAATTCTGTCTGAAAACCTTCATCCCACACAGGGATGCATCAAAACCTAATTCCAGCTCACAGTACAACACTAACAAATAGCCCACCACTCCCTGCGGTAACAAAGCATATCTGTCTACAGACCTGTGTGACAAAAGGGACAAAGCTGCTCGGCGCTGTAGCGATGGAAGTCAGAGGCGATTGCTGAAAGAACTGAAACCTCCCAAGTCAGGTGAGTTTAGTTTCCCATGACAAAGAAGTCTTTGAAGACAAGTTTGGAAGCTTTAGACAAAAGTGTGAGAATTTTTTGCTTGTTGCATGATTCTCTTACTTTTGGGTCTAGGAACTCAAAAAGCACAAGATGCAAGAGAGAGAATCTTTTGCATGCAAAGCTCTGGAGGAAAAAGCAGGTCGTTTTCCATTTGTGGAGCGATACGTGCGGAAAGGTGTCCACTGCGATAAGCAGCTAATTGATACGCTGGCCCAGACAATAGGAGGGTGCCACCCGGTCACATTCCTCACATGCCAGTCAGTCTGTCAGTGACCCTGAAACTGAGCCCACTTTCCCAATTAGGGTCATTAGTGTGAGCCACTAAGTGCCCCAGTCACACATGGCTGCAAAGCAGGCCCACTTTGGCACCAGTGAAACACCACAAGCAAAACAGCACGAAAAAAAGGCCGTCGCAGGACATCTTAGACAAGCAAGTGTTGCCTAAGATGTCCATCAAGACCATTAGATGTTTTTAATGTAAATGCTAAATTTGATCTGCAATTCATTGAATCCAAATAGCTCTGAGCTGCTCAAAAAAGTAAGTAGCTGTGGCTATTTCTTCAGAAAGGAAGGAATAATTCAGCCGAATCGAATCGAGCTTGTAAAGAATGAAAATGAAATAGACGCTGGCAGTTGTAAAAGCTGCTTAACAGCTGACTTAAAGGCAATAGACTGGCAGTTGTGGCAGTTGCTTAATTTCTCAGCGATATAGAAAATAGCAGACCACATGATGTGTGTGATGATGTGTTTCTATGGATGTGAACAAGTGAAACACCTCCTAACCACCTTTCTTTTTTGGACCATCTGTATGAGCTTGTTGGCCTATTATCATTCTCATGTCATATGGAAATAGATATTGATTCCGTGAATGATATTTTCCTATTCCTTACAATAGTCTTTCTAATGTCGGACCCATTTTAAATCCCAGAACTGAAAAGAAAAGGGAGGCATTTGAATCTGCGGTCACGTCTTTTTTTTGTGTTGTCTCTGGAAAACGTTTCGACGTTAACGTATAGCAGATGTTGTTGCTCATTTGACTTCTAATTTGGCTAAACAGTTTAGATGCTGCTTCGAAATATCCGTTTATGGATATGAGAACAACGACGTTGATGGGCCAGCATCATCACATGTGACTGACTGCGAGACAGCTGCGGCGCCTCTTGTTTGGCCTTCTGACAGCTACGATTGGTGCTCGTTTTGAAATAAATAAACACAGAACAGTGCACCCTGGAAGAAAGTGTTTTAATGATAATGCTGGAGCATCATATTATTTGTCTGGCAGTCAGGACTGCTTTTCCCTTTGCTTTGAACTCTGTAGTGGCAGTTTTCATAGAGCATTTCACATATTGGCTGCTCAGGCTAATTTAGTTGTAATTAGCAGATTGTCCCATGTTAAAAAATAAAAAAACATTTTATTTTGTTAGGCAGCATTTCTTTAAAGTGCACAACAGGGTTCGACTCGATATCTCCTTGGTTGTAAGGATTTAGCATACACGCTTCGCTTCTCTCTGCTATAATTTGAGCACTAAGTGCACCTGCATTCAATTCAACCATTTACAGGCACTGGGGGTTTTATCTCGAGATAAGGCGCGCTGAGAGATTTGAAAGGTGGCAGAACAGTAAAAAAATCAGTCATCAACTTTCACATTCAAGAAACAATAAAGCAAAATGAAAGAGAAAACAGAGAGCGAGAGAGATTAGTGCCAAAGCTGTTGCTAGGCTGGAGAAAAGAAGCCTCTCAGCTGTGCAGCAGGGAGTTGTGCAGATTCGTCAGGTGAGCCTGCTAGCAAGGTGCTGAAAGATGCTAAAGCTCACGCAGAAAAGACGGTACCTTTCGGTGTGCTGTATAAACACAATGTTTCTTAATGCCACGAGTGCGAAGAAAAGAATAAAGGCGGCAACTTAGATCTTCTGTCATAACTGAGGAGATGATGCTGAATGTATGTTAGCACCAAACAGCAGGGTGGTGAAATGCAGGCAGGTTTCAGAAAACACAATATTGCTGTAAGGTGAAGATTATGTGCAGCGCAACACACAAAGCAACTACATCAGCACTGTATTTATTTGTGCCAAGCTGTAATATTATACTAATGTCAATAAATTCTCTAATAACACAAACGAGATGGTACACAGTGAGTGTACTCAGTGCCTCTAGTGTGTTTGTTTGATGAGTTGTCTGGCTTGTAGTGTCTGAAGCCGCTCACCTTGCTCTCTGTCATAAAGAGGCTGTTTGCACAGCGATCCTCAGACTTACTGCACATCACACTGAAAAGTAGAGCACTCAAAAAGCTGGCTGTTGATCTGCTGATCTCAACGGCATGTTGGTAAAGCAAAGCAAAAATAATCAGCAAACCCTGTTTGTACAATTGCTAAGCCAACCACCCTGTGCAAGTGGCTGAGTGTTGGCCACAGCTCCAGCTGTGGTACCGTTCAGATAATCTTGCAAAACAAAAAGAAAAAAAAAAAGTGAGCCATATTTGTTTATTGCACCCAGCATGTGCTGCAAGTAAGAAGCTGTTCTTTGCAGTTCAGAGCTCCTTTGTTTAAATAGTACCTTTAAAAAGTGTCTGTTCCTTTGAAAAAAACTAAAATAAAACGTGGAAAATATTAAAAATAGAAATCAAACCAGTTTAAGTATGGAAAAAGGGTTTGTTGTTATAGTGAGCACCATTGCCCTCCAGTGGACGGCTTTGGCTTCAGCACAGACAGAAGGTCTTGCAAGGTTCAAGAAATACACAATGTCTCTCTCTCTCACCCACACGCACAAAAACACACACTGCACTAAACCAACACGGCCACAGTCATCAAAATATTGCACTTCGCTATTATCACAGCCAAAGCCAGAGCCTGGCAGGCTATCGCTGCATACAATCCCTCTTATTGTCTTATCGTTGTTCCGACAGGTGGTCTTACCTGGCCGCGGCTGGGAAGTACACAGATATGAAGGGGATGTGTAGGGCAATAAAACCATAACTGCTTGGTTGTACTGAGGGGACGTTACGTACAGAGCACCACCTGCTAGATGTGAGTGCTCTTTATCACCAGCTGGCCGGTGTTTTATAGCACTTGTTTTTACAGTGGCTGTGATTAGCAGAAAAGGTCAGGAGGAAAATGGAGAAGCTGTCTTTTCATCTGGACGTGTGAAACAGAGTTCATATCTGTTAAACCAGGTTTTAATCTACGTGAGATAAGAAAGTCGATAAATTCTCCTTTTGTTTTCCAGCACGTCTCCCATTGACTAAATGAAACAGGGCAGCATCAAATCTTATTCTGCAGCTCCACCTTGTGTGTGGTGTAGTGCACTGCAGGAGTCCCCCTTAGGATCTGAGTCTTATTACAGGCTCAGAGAGAAATATATGCACGTATATGTTTTTATGTACCAGACTGCAGTTAAAGAACAGCAGATAACCTGTGGAGATAACGGATTCAGTTTAAAGTAATAGAGTAGCAAACCTACTTAGATCAGAGCAACTGCCAGAATTAAAGTGCACAAGAAGCACTAAATGTAAAAAGGCTAATTTACACCATTAAGCTCTATTCTCAAAGACTGACATACAGTAACCAGGGGAGGATCTGCTGTGATGGAATAAAAACTCTAATGCCAGCCTAGTTTTGCATATGACAATGTTGTTTATTAAAATAAGCTAGCATTAACTTTGAGCCTAGCTACAATTAACACTGAATATAAATTCTAAAACTAAATATACTGCGTAGTATTACCCCCCAACCCCCAAATCAAACCACAGTTCAGCTCATAGCACTGACGGCTTTATTTCTTGCTGTCACCAGCAGCTGATGCCTATGAATGTGCCAGAGCAGGGGAAGGCAACGCCAGGCCTCGAGTGCCGGTGTCCTGCAGGTTTTAGATCACACCCTGGGTTAACACACCTGAATCAAATGATTAGTTTATTACCAGGCCTCTGGAGAACTTCAAGAAATGCTGAGGAGTCATTTAGCCCTTTAAATCAGCTGTGTTGGTTCAAGGACACATCTAAAACCTCCAGGACACCGGCACTCGAGGCCTGGAGTTGCCTACCCATGTGCCAGAGCATATTTTGAATCAACCCAATGGGCATTTCAACACAGGTGAGTGTTATTAACCCAAAAAAAATCAGGTTTGAAATTTTAGTGAAACATTTGTTCATGACAGTGCAGATTTCTAACATTTTCTTTAAATTTAAGCATGTAACAATTTGATTATTTTTAATAAAAAGGGTTTGAAACTTAAGTTAGACTTGTGTTTCAAACTGATACCCTCATGTTGTGTAGTTTTCTGGATTTTATACATGCTACATGCTTATCCATTATAAAGGCTATACACTACAAAAAAAAAAAAAATCAAACTAAATTCACATTTTTCTTATATAACTGAACTTTTTAGTTATTTGGGTTAAACCCGATAAGAAAGTTACAGACTATGTTCATATAAAACATGTGTACACTTACTGCATTTGATCAATTTGAACCATATATAACACATATTACCAGTGTTGGGAAGGTTACTTTTAAAATGTATTCCATTACAGAATACATGCCCCAAAATGTATTCTGTAACGTATTCCATTACGTTACTCAATGAGAGTAACGTGTTCTGAATACTTTGGATTACTTAATATATTATCATGCTGTTTACAACTACATGAATGTACTATTGCTGTGATTTATTACTGTTACTGAAGGTCTGCGGCTCCGAACCGTAGTAAAGGGACCTCTGGCTAATACGGTGGGTTCGTGTCGGGCTCGTAGCTGAAAACTAGCTTTACTTTGTTGTCTGGGTCAACTTTGCTAGCAGAGACAGAGAGAGGCGTTGAAAGGCTGCTCCAACGGAGCTTATTGTTTCAGAGGAAAACACGAACACGGTGTACAGTCGAGTCTTAATAGCTTACTTACAACTGGGCTCGCAGCGGTTATTATTATATTTACATGCTTCCAGCTCCCGTTTCTGCTCGATGACAGCTCGTACTTTTCCTTTTTCTCCCTCCCTCGCTCACAGACACATAACTGTGTATGGCAGTCCATTCTCCCTGCAGCACGGACTACACTGCCCATGATGCTACATTCTTTAGAGCTATACCTGTAGCATTCTGCCTATTAGCTTAGCACAACAACAACAAAAAGGCCTCTCTCACCCAGGAAACACGCAGAGAGAGAGAGAGCGTCACCCTGTAACCATGGCAACCGTAACGCTGCCGCCTGGAACAACAGAACGTAGCTGTCAAACAAAACCCAAACAGTCCTGACCCGCCACAATATGAAACAGGGAAGTACCGCCGTGTAATCCATTTATTTCAACAAAGTAACTGTATTCTAAATACCACCTTTTTAAACGGTAACTGTAACGGAATACAGTTACTCATATTTTGTATTTTAAATACGTAACGGCGGTACATGTATTCCGTTACTCCCCAACACTGCATATTACAGAATGCAACACCTGCATATGTGTAAAATAAAGTGGCTTTAATTTTGCCACCATATTTGATTACTTTAAAGCCACCCTAAGAACATTTCTCTGGATCCGCCCCTGGATGTAATTGGGTTTATGAAATGAACGCTTAAAGCTTTAAAAACATGTTTAGCGCCATCTTCTGGCAGCACAGAACATTACGTCACTGGGTTAATTAAATAGACTTATACTAGTTTACCTTAGCCAGCTAGTACCAGAACCAATAACTCGGGAAAATAAGAAGGGTAAAAGTAAAAATCAGTTGGGGGTGGTCACTTCTGTGCTGTCCCTGGCTGTAACAACGAGTTTTATGTTAAAACCGAGAGTATACTGCCCACTTCCACTGTCTGTAGCAGTTAGTGGTTCTTTGTTGTTTGGCTAGCTGCACTGACTGGGGTTTGTAAAGCACTTTATGAATGAAAACTGTGCGAGTCTGAAACTCCAGCCTTCCCGCGACAGGCCAACCAGCTGATAAAGCACATGTTTGTGTTAATGTTAATGCAATAAATAAAATATTCTGGCGTTTCCTAAGTGCAAACAAACATTCTAGAACATCACAGGCACTACATGCCAATCACACCACAAATATAACAAAAAAAAAAGAAAGAAAATTACTTACATTTGGGCTTCGCTTTTCCTCACTTCTAAGCGAAGTAATCAATCACTGAGATGACGTGAAAGGGAACAGTGTGCCATTTCTTCCTCGGTGTCTTTCTTGTCCCTTCGCCAACACGTTCTCACTCCCAAAGCGTAACATTTTACGCTAGGTGACAAATCCTCAACATATTACGTTTTCGGCTACCCACCACGTTCCTAAATGACGACCTCGGAAAAAAATGACGAAATATGAGAACCATATGGACTCAATTTACACATGTTCGCTCTTTTTCTTCAAATCGCTTAGAAACACGTTATTTAACATCATTAAAGTCCTGGTTAACCTCAGGAAAAAGGTTATGGTTAGGGCTAGGGATAAGGTTAGGTTTAGGGCTGGAATACAGGGGGAGTGTCATTGCACTGGATTTCGCCCATAACCCGCCGCGTACCATAAGAACGCCGAAGGTCTCCTTTTGCGTTCCTCAGGAACGCCCCGGGACGTGACAAAACGTCGTCATGTTACGCCTCGGGAGTGAGAACGGGCTCCAACACACTGACCTAGTTTCCCTGCAGGGGTGCTCCGGTAAGAAACACGGTTCCCGCCTATGGTGTGATGTGAAAGTGGACAGAACATCTTAAGTTTTCACATAAAAGTCGTTGTTATAGCGAGGAGCAACACAAAAGTGAAGCCCTTAAACTGATTCTTACTTTTAGTGACCTTATTTCCCCGAGTTATTGGTAATTCCTTTATCAAGTTAAGCTAATTGTTTGCTAATTAATTTCATGGTAACATAATGACATGCCAATATTACACACTGTAATTCTTATATGAACTGAAAGAGAAACAAAAATGACCTAAAATGAGAACAGACTCCAGAACTTATCAAAATATAACCATTTAATCATGATTCTAATCCAGGGTCAATGTGAGCCTCTCCCAGTTTGCCAAATGTTAGATTTGGTGTATAGCAAAGACAGGTGACCTGGACCTGTCCATCACAGAGAGACAAAACTGAATCAACAGTTAACCAAGCATGGGACCTTCTGTGCGTGAGGTGACAGTGCAACATGCTGCAAAATGTTTCAGTATAAAGAAAGAATCCCAAAAAAGTCCAAATGTTGTAGTCAATGAATTTGGGGAGCTACTGTAGATCAGATCATGAAAGTAATTTTAAATAATTTTGAGAAGCCTCTGTATTCCATTAGAACATGGATCAGTCTGCAATCATTATTAATGGAATTGTTTTGCAGGCCCTCTTGTAGCACTACAGTACGACTGGTCACAGTTAGGTTGTGGAAATCACTGCAGGCAGTTATGAACTTTCTGAGACCCCATGTTAGGGAGCACAGTTGGTGGATCCATGAATGCAAGTTAAATTATTAACCTTATTTCATACCAAATCATGCAGGAGACGGATGATCTCGAGTGTTATCGGCACACATTTCAAAGTCAGCATCTGTACTGAGGTGCGTTAGTGAACGTGACATACAGTGCTCACTTAAAACAATGCAGTAATTCTTGCAGTGCAGTAAATGGCTCCACAGCCACATTTCTGGCCCCACTAGTTCTCATGCAGCTCAGCTACACCCTTGCAAAGTTTTGTGACTATTTTTTTTCACAGGTACACCATCACACTGTCAGAATCTGTACACATATGAAGGATAAACACCACTGTGGTACCTCTGCAGATGTCTCTAGAACATTTTCAGATGACACATGGACTCACAGGGGGACACAAGACTGGCCGCAGATCGGAGAAAAGGTGGGGAATAATATTCCTTAGGGTTCCTTATTGTTGGGCTGAGTGAATGCAGATGCTCCACCTACTGTTGATGTGCTTGAGTATGTGAGCCATTTGAATCAGCTGTGTTGGATCAAGGACACACCTAAAACCTGCAGGACACCAGCCCTCGAGGCCTGGAGTTGCTTAACCCTGGGCTATGGTGATCTCCCAGGATCACAGCAGCACTCTGAGGTCCTGAGTACATCCACTTAATTTATTTATTTTATAGTAAACAGGTTTTTCTGGTGTTGTATCCACTGAACCAACTGATGAATGGCCTCTGCTCAGGTGAAACAACATGCCAAATTTAGGTTCAGGAGAGATGTGGGTTAATTGTGAAAGCAAAGCTATCCAAACCTACTTGGCTCTACCAAAAAACTAATTGCTGATGATCTGAAACATTTATTTGTGACAAATTTACAAATAAATTAAATAAATACAAACGTATGTAGTAATTAGTAGTACAGCTTTAATGGCTTTACTTGCAACAAATTTTTTAACAAACACTGTTAAGTATATGATTTAGTTCTGGTATAAAATAAGAAACTTTCAGTTTTTAAAAATTGTAGAAATTTGTTAAAACGCTTGATTGTTGTTTTCACTCCTAAACAGGGATTAAAAAGGGATTTCGCAGGTGGGAGAACTCTGAGATCAGGTGTAGCTGTTTCCAACAGCTTGTTTTGTGAGCTCCAGCAGATTTTTCTTTGTGATCAGCTGACCTGTGCTGATAATCTAATATTCACTGCTCTTTGTGGAGTTAGTCAGTAAAAAATAAGTATGTTTGGCAAGCTATATAACTGATTTCCAGCCCCTAGACCAGGGGTGGGCAACTCCAGGCCTCGAGGGCCGGTGTCCTGCGGGTTTTAGATCTCACCTTGGGTCAACACACCTGAATCACATGATTAGTTCGTTACCAGGCTTCTGGAGAACTTCAAGACATGTTGAGGAGCTAATTTAGCCATTTAAATCAGCTGTTTTGGTTCAAGGACACATCTAAAACCTGCAGGGACACCGGCCTTCGAGTTGCCCACCCCTGGTCTAGACACTATAAAGCAGGTATCAAAGGTAGCACTCAGGGAGTGAATCTAATTAGCATCAGCTTGAATATAAATTGATGTATGTGTCACAGCTGTGCAGCTGGATGACTAGGATGGACCCTAAAGCAGAATCAAAAGAGACAACACTTAAAAGTTTCACTTATACACAAATAGGAAAAAGACCTTTCAATTGTTTGCCAACCGCCAATACAACTGTAAGAAAGAAAGAAATAGGAAAAAGTGCAGGGTCGAGGGTTGGTTTGTGCGGTTATCATTCAGGTTTGAGGGGGAAGGGGTTCCACTGAAGAGAGAAGACAAGTGTTACATCAGAATGACAGGTGACTCCTGATGGTGAGCATGATTTGACTGGTGATTGTGAGCTTTGAGAGTCCACGAGGGAACTTTCCAGAGGGGAGTAGCGGGGTGCGGGTTGACATCCAGGTGAGTGTTTCTGCTGGAGGGTGAACAGTCAGGTGGGAAGATGCAGGTAAGTGATCCAAGTAGGTTAACTTTGCAAACCAGCTTGCTTATCTTGATGGTGTGAATTGATGGTATGAGACTCTTCAGATGGAAACAAAAAGAAACATGTAAGAGCAGGAGCACAGTGTAGCTGCCACTGGCTGTTACCACTAGTAGGAGGCAGAGGTGATGACGCAGCTGCTCCTCTTATACTGGCCCTGAAGAAGCAGAGGACAGTGGCTGTGTCCCAATTCCGGGGCTACATTTGAAGGCCGATGACGTCACAGCAATGAAGGCTGCTCCAAACGCGGCCAACAAATGCGTCCTTCATTTTGCCGAATTTGAAGGATGGGTCAGGCGTATCCTAAGCAGCCCAACCTATCCCAGAATTCATAACGCGGCGGTGAATCCCCCCCACCCTCCCAAAAAAAACCCCAAAAAACGGCGGATGGTTGAAGCGGTGCAGCTGAAGAGTAAACTTGTAAAAGTAAGTACTGAATATTATGTCACTTATTTATGTGGAAATATTTAATAACGATGAAGATTAAAACATGACTGGTCACATGTCAAAGTTATGTGACAATAGTGATGCTTGTACTTTCAGCGTTGACTTTAAAGCCTTTAAAATATACGCCGTTCAGTAGTCGACCTTAATCTTACAGAGAATGTGATGATTTTGTGGATAATTAAAGTCAGTCATATATCCACAAACACAACAAGCTGAAAGTCAATGATGCTGCTCTGTTTGCTGTCCTGAATATCACGGCACAAGCAGGATTCACTGCACTGTTAATGTTAGCTATGTTATATTGCTGCCTCTGTTCGGTGGTGTCGAGCCAAACGGACTTCAACGTGTGTTTGAACGAGCTGAAGATGCTTTAATCACAGGAGTCACATGTGTCCACTGTACCATCTTGTTTAGCACTCGTAATAACGCAGCTTATCACATTTCATTTTTCATGTGTGACAAGTGTCCAAAGTGAGGACAGACTGAGGGACCCACTGTGAGGCTTTGCACCCCTGATGATCCACCAGGACAAACTCAGCGGTTTGTGAGGAAGAAGAGGAGGAAAAGCCAGCAGCAGCTGACAGATGGAGAGAATAGACTAGGGGTGGCAACTCCAGGCCTTGAGTACCTGCGTCCTGCAGGTTTTAGATATCACCTTGGATCAACACACCTGAATCAGATGATTAGCTCATTCGCAGGCCTCTGGAGAACTTCAGGACATGTTGAGGAGGTAATTTAGCCATTTAAATCAGCTGTGTTGGATCGAGGACACATTTAAAACCTGCAGGACACCGGCCCTCAAGGCCTGGAGTTGCCCACCCCTGGAATAGACAGACTGTTTACTCTGTGTGAAGGACTGCTAGAAAAGTTTAAAATGACTAATTGTCTGTCCTTAATCAGTCTTATTAGGTAATGTTAAAATAATTTTATCATTCAAGTGTTTTCAGCACTCTAACACTATGAAAGGCAGTAGCAAGTTTCATAACATCCTTATAGAATATGATGTAACACTATAGATCAACTTACCTCAGAATATATAAAGCATATAAACAATTACAGCGATATGATGCAACAAACACAGCAGTACTACTAATCCAAAATACTCAAAGCTTCATAGAACTGAAACAAACATTTATTTTAGGTCCATTCTGCTGCTGATACATACTTTAGGTTTCTGAATATGTGTTTGTAGACTTTCTGCCCAGTTTGACCCATTTAGCAGAAGTCAGCCTGTTTAAGGCTCTGATATCTATTCTGTATGACTTAAAGCAGTTATGACATGGTCTGATTTTCTCACCCAATAAAAGAATATTTCATATATCAGTCTACTCTTCATTTTATCATAAACGGTTATCACAGCTCGTACATTTGCTTTTTACACATGTAAGCATTGAGCCAAATTTAGTAATGCCAACATAATAAAATAACAATATTTGTCTCTCCTTTGTGTGTACAGATGTTGTGTGTAAAGATGCTTGTCTTTGAGTGAAGATTTAAGGTGATAGGAATAATAAACAACTGCCCCGCCGGATTTGACACAGACTTCACGCTCACTGCTGTAATAACAATAATAAATATAATGCTGACTTTAATATTGGCCTTTTTATATTTACATGACCAAAGTGAAAAGCGGGCCAGCCGAGTAAAAACAGAAGAACAAAAAAATGTCTCCTTCATTTCTGTCAAAGCTGTATGAAACGTTTCCAGCGGTTAGTATCATGGTTGCTAGGCAACCTGAGCAGCGCGACGGAGGCTGGACTGTCCCATTTCGCAAGCCTCGTGCTTCCGGCCCTCTCGGTTTTCGGATGACGCGGACTGCCACGGCCGGGTCCTCCGAAGGATGCAGACCCTGAATTGGGATACAGCCAATGAGATGAGCACACCTGAAGGGTGAAAAACCCAGGCAGAGAAAAATGAGCCCAAATCACGCCCCTTATGACAGGATGGTACCTTTTGATGTGACCCAGCATTGACTGTGAACATCACAGCCAACTTTACTACCAGTCATGGTCCCTGTGTTTCTGTTTTCTTTGGGATTTTATGGTTATTTGGAGCTCTTGAGTTTTTTTTTTTTTTTTTTTTTTTTTTTTTTTTTTAAATATAGAGTTTTTGTATAAGTTTTTTTCCAATATTCCCACTAGTGTAAAATTGTTGTGTATGTGTTTGTCTTAGATTTGTATTTGCTAGTTACTTCCTGTTTTATTTTGACACTCATTTGTTTCCTGTGTCTTACATATAATTATAATTTGTGTGTTAGTCTTAATGGTTTCATCTCCATCTCGCTACCCTCCTTCAGTTCCCCTGATGACCCTCTTGTATATAAATAATGGTGACGTCCCTGAAATCCTTGCCTCAGAGCCTGTTTACCTCCCCATGTGTCGCCTGTCTGCCTTAGTTTGCCTCTTTGTCTGCAGGCTCTTTGTTTTTGTTGAATTCTTGAATCAGCCAAAATAAAGGCTCACCTTTTTGTTACCTTTTGCATTTGAATCCACTTCCTGCAGTACAAATGACAACAAATGAAACAGTTTAACCAGTGGTATCTATACCTACCTGACAAGTATAGTATTTTCATGCAACCTTTGCATAACATAAAAAATAAATAAATTAAATAGTAAAAATTTAAGTTTCTCACTGACCACTATTTCACTGAGTCACGACCTTCCAGTCAAACTAACCTTCATCAACCGGGTACAAAACATTGTTGTGTATAGCTGAAGGATAGTTGTACCAAACATTGTTTTGTACCCGGTCAAACTGACCTTCAACAGGTACAAAACAATGTTTATATGACTGACCTTTTTGTACAATGGAAGGTCAGTCGGAAGATCAGTAGTCTAGCATACCCCCAACCTGTAGCTGAGCCTGGTTCTGCTGGTGGTTTGTCCTCTTTAAAGGGAGTTTTACCAAGGGCTTGCCTGTTTGGAGCTATGGGATTGTTGGGTTTTCTTTTTAATCCTGTAAAGTCTTTACTTTACAATATGTTGTTTTTTGTGCTTTCTGTGAAATATACCAGCTGTAGACAAAGATACAGTTTATGTATTTGATATTTTTTGCAGTGTTTGAAATGTTGTATTTTACAATACACTTAAAATGCAGTAAAGTGTGGTGACTTTAAGAGAAAGGAAAGGAGAGATTCTCCCTACACAGAGAAACAAAAAAAGATCTTCCTCCACTATTTAGCAATAATTGGACAAAAATTGGATCAGATTAAAAAGAAAATTGTGCTGCCCCAAAATCTTCTATAATACCATATTGTATTTGCAATGAAAAGGCAATAAAACATTACGAAAACACGTCATCACACATAAAACTGTATGATTTGAAAATTGAGCATAAAGAACCGAATTAAACTGATTATTCTGCAAAAAAAAAGCTCCCCATCAGCGTCACATGTATTAACATAATGCTGCATATGCTCCACCATTTTCCGCTTTTTCTAAACATCTTCTCCACATCACACATGTTTGCCAAGATGTTTTGCAAGATGAAACTCTTTGGGCATGATGATAAATCACTGAAGCTCATTCATTTGCTAATGCTACCTGTGTCTCCATATGAAGCACAAATCCTAACTTGTCTCAGAGCAATGAAAGCAGAGCCAGTGGCAGCTTGCTTTACATGCGGGTCTCCCATCAGTTTGCTGTGAAACCAGAGGTTTATCCACATGCAGAAGTCCTCCCCCCCAAAAAAGCTGCTCGCCTCTCAGCTTACTCATCTCCAGCCACTGCTAACGGGAGAGACTCATATGACAGAGAGAGCTACGGTTTCCTATGATTGTGAAGCAAGCAGTGAAAATAGCTGACTGTGGCCACAAGATGGCAGTAATATAGAGGATGGATCACAAGCTTTATGGTGGATGTCTGAGATGAAATGAGAGAAACCAATTTACGGTGGTACCACTGATTTTATGTCTATTTTTAGATTTGCAGGCACTGCTTGCCTTGCTCGTCTTAATGAAACACCACTATTAAAAGGTTGCTTGCTTCTCCTCTGTTGTGCCAGCTATATGCTGGAGTACAGCAACCGCAGCTTTATTTACAATTGTACCATGAGCACACTAGTATGTTGAGGATGTAAGCAGCGCGTGGCACATTTTCTAATTACCAAGCAAATATCTCCATGCTCTCACTGACAGAAAAAACACGCGAAAAATCAACTCATTCCACAACACTAGCTATTAACCAACCCATCGGATTTAATATCTAATTAATTGAAGGTGCTAATACAACACTGGTCCACTTAAACAGTAGCAAAGAAATGCACATGACGTTCAAAGGAAGCTCTTACAAAGTCACATTACTCCCATGCAGGTGCTTTCAGATTGGACCCATCATTTGGGCCCCTCCCATACGTACCTTCCAGTCCTGAGATGATGTGTTTAACCAGACCCGACCTTCCCAGTCACATTTACTACATATTTTTATTCATGAACAAAAATATGAAGCACCCCAAAAACGCTTGCTTCCTAAAAAGTCCCCATATCATATTTTTCTTTCTTTTTATTATATTTTCAAGACCACATTATTCGCTAAAACCCGTCAGCTGAAGTGTGAATACGATCATTTGTTAAGGAGCATCTGTGAATTACAATCAGTAGGATGCAATTAAAAAGCTCTTTAGCTCTCCTCCCGTCATTTTTCCAACAGCCATGTTCTGCTAATAGCTTTGGATCATGGCTAAGCCTTACTGCAAATGGCTCCTAATCCAGTGGGCCTGCGTTTGGTTACCTGAGGGAAATACTATCCAGGCTTGCTGCTACCCCCACTGCAAGCTTCCAGATTAGTCCAATATATATTAATCCCTTCATTTATCTTTGTCAACTAAGGACCAAAAATAATTTAAGAGTGAGTAAATAAAAGCCACTGCAATAAAAGAGGCATGCCTCAGACAGAAGGCAGGTGCTTGCCACCTCGTGCACCTCGTCCCTGCCACTGACTCTCTAATGAGCTTCTCCGTATGGTAAATATGGCTCCGCTCATTTTCCTCATCAACATTTCATGGGTTAGGTGATTATCCTTTTCAAGCAAACAGGGGATGTTTCAGAGTTTCTAAAATGGAAAAATAGTCATCAAAAACACATGACGCCTCACAGCCTTCGTGTTTGTTTAGGAGATGAAGAGAATGAAGAATTTTAGAGAAAAAAATGTGATTTTGAATACGCTCGAAACTTGTTAGAAGGAAAATGGAGGCGACAGTTAATGACCTGTTTAAAAATAGAAGTAACATCGCACGTTTTCAGCGGTTAAACCTTTAGGTTGCCTAAATTCTTCTCATGTGCTTGTAGACACTGATCAGCTGAACCCTCCAAAGTTTGACATTTACTGTCAGGTGGGCGACTAATAAATACAAGAGCAAGAGTGTACCACAGAAGGAATGTGTCTGAAGTTTTACCAGAAGGTCCAAACATGATTTCAGGAGGCTACTAGCCCCAAATACTTTTTAAAAGAAGCAGTAAACTTTGGAAATAGGAGGTACAGTCATCATGATATTGACTCAGCAGAAATGAAAGTCTGAGTCGATCTGTAGATTGTCCTTATGTCCTGCTAGTGGAACTCATTACAAGTGGCACAGACCCACAGGCATGCTGTGCAGCCCCACCGTTTCATAATAGGGTGCAGATACACCATCAAAGGTAGGGTTACCTGTGTAAAAGACCTCATGAGGATCACGGATGGTGGTGGAGTCTGCTTTTAACGTTTCATGGGCTTCAGATTTTTTTAAAGGAAAAAAATTGAAAGTTTTTTTTTCTTCTTTAGCAGATGTTGCTTAATGGTTAAAACAAATATAACTGATATACAGGAAAGAAAGAAAAAGAAAGACGGAGCTTGTAGGACTTGATTACAGGAGGATGCAGACTGAAAGAGACTAACAGTGTGTGGTTACTGGGCTGATCTGCTGGTAACTTTGAAGTGCTGTGAATGTCAGTGGGAAAGTTATCTGTGCACACACCGTATATAAAAGGCAGCTGGGATGATTTGTTTGTCAAGTTTAAAGCTTTGAGGTTAATATTTCAGCCGATGCTCTTTTAAAAGCAGCCTTGGTGACTCTCTTCTCATCATGGGGGTGTCAACACAGATATAGACAAAAACGTCATCTGTACACAATGACACGCTCGGTTTGCAATAGCAAAAGAGATCTGGCTCTTCCGACTTGGCACTTGTCAGTGGTTACGATTGTGAAGGGGGGTGTTTTATCCCCAAATCATCATCTGTTTCTAAACCCAACCAGGCGAAAGTAAAAACTGAGTGAAAAAAAATGAGTAATAATTTGATTTGACAGATTTTTAGATCAATGCGTCGGTTACAAAGTGTTTACATATATAGGTTGTATATTAGTCCTTTATTGATCCAGGTAAAAAATCTCATTGAGATTAAAAATCTCATTTCCAAGAGAGACCTGGCATCATGGCAACAAAAGTCACATACCACATAGGTGTATAACATTTAAAACAAATACAATATCCCACACCAACATGTGTAAAATATACAATAACAGATCAAATTAAGAGTACATTAAAAACAATCACACTGAGTAAAAGAGCTGTTCTCTCGTAACTAAATAAATTAATAAACAAATGATCACATTTTCATTCTTTTGATGAATTCAAACTACCACTGAATTTTTTTCCTCACATTACCAAAGAGTAAACATTACAGCACTGTGGCAAATAAATCCCCAAAAGCTATTTTTTGTTTGCTTGCTTCAAAAACTATTTATTTTTTGATCCAGGATTTATAATCTCAACCAGCTCAACTGGATTATTTACCCAAAGAAAATATGCTGGTGAAAAATTCATGTCTGTGTGTCAGTCTGACCCTTGGTCATCTTCTGTCTCTCCCAGAAAAGCCTCTCGGTGCTGTTGAGTGAAAGATTTTGGAGAGGAGGGTGGCCATGCTGTCATCTCTCTGCAGCCTCTGCTCTTTTTCTCCACATGAGAAAGAAGGACAGCTGCTGACAGCTAAACTTGTAGCCTCTGTAACACGCAGGAGCTCAAATGACCTTTAGTGGCAATATTTAATTAGGGTTAACATGTATAACTATTTCCCTCCGTCTGTACATCCATCCATGGAGCCTAGCAGCTGCCATATTGTGAAAGTAGCTATGTAATTTAAAATAATTCAATATAAAAACAATTGATGTTTTTGAACACGATGAGTAGTTGAATTTCCCGTCTGAATCGTAACACCTGTCAAAAATCAAGTGACTACCCCGTGTTATTGATCTCATCCCAGGAGGAAGGCTCTATTTTAGCTTCTTTGACATCAGTTGATCATAAAAAGATGCTTTTCTTCATGGAACAATAAACGGCATTCATGTGGATCCACCGTTTTTCTCTGTAGTGGAGACAGATGACATGCAGAAAACCTTGGGACCTCCAACTAGCATTAACTGTCAAGTTCATAAGGAAGTCAAATATTCAGTGTGAGGATTGAAACGTAGCCTTATCCATCTGCCATAGCTGAAGGGGACATTTCAACCTGCCAACAGATTTAAGTGGTCACTGAAGCCCGCATGAGGTGCTCTGTGTATTACATATGACAGCAGTATTTCCATAATCCTACATCTCTGTTAAACACTTGTCTAAATAGCTATAAATCATCACAGGATTCCAGGCTTTATTTGGAAGGACGTAGATTTCCACCCTATAGGCCAGAAACAGTTCACTAAAAGATCTGCTTGGAAGCAAAAACCTTTCAATCAAGTAAACAACAAATGACCACAATATGACTTTAATAATAAAGTCCATCTGTCTTGTTTATCACTATGTAATGTCTTGGTACACATCAAACATGTGCATACAAAGACAGAGCAGAGGATTCTGTAAGAGAACTTACAGTTCTAGAGTAACTGTTAATTTCCTTTGGGGAGGAAATCGGCCACCGGTTAGAAGAGGACTTAGTGAGTGATCCATTTTCCCTCCCACAGATGAGAAAGTTAATAGGTTATATCCTCATCCTCAGCTGGGATTGTCATTTCCTCTGCTGTTGACCTGTACATCAGATGGTAGACTCTTACAGGAATCAAGGTGAAGAAGAACAAACATGAACGCTGGACTCTGGAAGGCTAGGGCTTGCCTGAGGTCTGGGGCTGTGTGCTCTGCTCCACTCTGCCTGCCAGCCTGTGAGGAAAGATTGGAAAAGTCATCAGCACGCCGGGGCCCTGCTTAAACACGGGTGGCCACCACACAAAGTCTCCAAACAAATGGCTTTACATGATGGGATCGGTGTCTTATGCGCTGCAAGGGGAGGGGGGAAACGCAACATAAATGGCACTTTCTTGTTGAAAGAAAAGTTATGGATGATGTAAGAACGCCGTGTTTGAGGGTGGCCAAAGAAACAGATGAACAGGGCTCTATTTGTCTGCTGCTCGGCCTGGGTAGCTTTTCTATGTCCACAAAGTCAGCCATAAAAATCTGAGCGAGGTGAAAGAAGTGACTTTGGCGCTTTCTTCATGCATACTGACTAAAAGGGTCAGCTAGTGTATGGGGGTGCAGGGCACATCTGTCAAACTGAACTAAATGCAGCATGCTGCAGAATAAATATGAAGCCCGTCCACTATGCATTGTGTCATTCTGCCATTTGGAACAAAAAAAGCACATTTAACAAACTAATTTATGCAATTGGATCATTTGTCATCTGCATGAATGATGCCAGGGAAACAAGGAGCAGCTTGAATATGACTGCAATAAATATAATGTGTGCTACTGGCTCCAGCTCACTCCCTTTCAATATGACCCCCGCTACAAGCTTGACACAGTTCCCTACAAAATCTAACAGTGACGTTGGCTTTGTGCTACAAACTTTGACATCGCACGATTTGTAAGCAGGGGTCGTGCACAGCATGCCCAGTATCATGTGGCGCTGCATATTTAACCACTGGTGTAAACCAGTTCCATATGGCAATGCAGTATGAATAGCGACCACTAGAGGTCGCCACAGTCACACCACTGATCACATGATGCGTGCGCAGCAGACGGGCCTGCACAGTTTACTCCGTTTTTATCCAAGAGACACACACAGACACACAAAAGTTTATTTCAGTGAGTATTGATGTAGATTAAAACATTTAAAATTAAATAAAAAAATATCTGTGGTTTTCCCTCCTCTGAGAGGAACCCACATCTTTCACCTTCATAGACATGTCACCCCCTCCCCTACAGCTCAGTCCCTCTATAAAGTCACAGCCTGCTCTTTGTGGTTCACATCCTTGACTTTGGGTCCACAGGTCAGACCACCAGTCCCTCAGGAGGAGTGTCCTAACCTCTTTCCCTTTAAAACAACAGCAGTGACTGGGTCAAGCGCACGTCTTCTTCTTCTTCTTCTTTTTTGAGTAGTATTTCCTCAAGATGACCACCAGCAGAAACAGCTGCAGGTAGAGAATTAACCACAGCTGGCAAAATGTTAACACCATCACGTTCTTAAACATTTGTAAAAGTATATTTTATCCCTTTATCCCCTCTTAACATCTAAAAAGGCTTTATTAAATTGTTACAGCCTGTATGGTCAATATAAAAGCTTAATGAGAGGGCTGATGACTTGACTCCAATTTGTCTGTTCTGTTAAGTTGGCGAGTTGGTTTACAGTGAAAGGCTCATTTGTATTTTTAGTTATTAGTGTTACTGAACAAACACGGCTTGCTGTATCTGTCTGACCCACACACACACAAATATGCTCACCCTGTTCTTTCTTATTTTTGGAGGCCCAGTGAGGTCTTTAGCCAAATACAGCTTCATACTGCCTGGTCTCCAGTCCAAATGGCTCAGTAACAGTTAAGAAACCTCCTGGGCCCACACAGACCAAAAAGAAACAGAGGAAAAAGTGGAATTGGCAGCCAACCCCACATATTCACTGAGCTCATCCCACCAGGCGGCAGTAAATCATTATGAAAGCAAAAGACATTGTGGTTGATGCTATCATCTAAGACCAATAAAGCAAGCGTTTGTAGGAACAACCTCCTCGCAAATGACGGTCAATGTTATGTCGGTAGCATTTCACTCTGTGGCTTTTCACTGGATAAGAGTTTCAGAAAATGTCTCAAAGGTGCAAAAGGGTTAGAACAATCCTCGTGTACACGATGGGGAAAAAAGATTCTGGTTTGTGTCTTTAGTCTGTCTAAGCTTTGAGGCACTGCTTGACAGGAACTGGCCTGGAGGACAGTTTCAGCGTTCCCACAAAGAGATGATTCATTTTTCCTAACAAATCGGGAACCGGACTCCTAACAGTGGTAATAATCAGCCTTACAGTTTCACAGAGTGAAAATACTGAGCTGCTGTTGGTCGACCCTCCTGTAAGAGGCCAATTGGCTTGCTCTTTTCCATGCTCCTGGGATATTATTCCCCCTTGAAAGGTTTGATGTCCAAATAGCCCAAATAAACAAAAAGAGAGGATATGATTAAGGAGCTCTGGTATGTAGGACACAAGAGATTTGCTTGTTCGTTTACTTGTTTCGATTCAGTATTTTTACGCAGATTCTCTCAGACTACTTGAGAAGGAATCACTTGATTCAGAAAGGATTATCTGAACATGTGGTACTCTCCCAGGATGAACTCTGCCTGATGTCCTGCATGAAAGGGAAGAAAACCAAGGGCGTCATCCTGTGACAGGAGCATCTGTTGGCACCTCATTCCTTCTGGGCCTTGCTTTGTGTTTGGCTCCATAGAGGCATAAGTCTGGTCTTGAAAGACGTGGTGCTCTGCCAAGTTCGACCCAGCCCGTTGACATTGATTACTATTAGCTGGCTTCCTGAGCGGGACAGGGAGGGCAGATAGTGGGAGATTCACAGCACGACTCGAGGCCTCTGCCCTATAATCTGGAGACAAGCTGAGATAGCAGAGCCATGCCATTTGACCACAGTTTATTCTATGAGGGAGGGGAACGTGGCCGTGCAACAGTATTTACTTCATCACTGACTTCATGTGGGTGGTCCCCCCCCCCTTGCTGGAATACAATAGCTGAACCAGACACTGCTCACTCACATACTGTCCTGCCTCATTGGAAAAGCCATAAAACACGAGTCATCCAGGGCTCCCAGGCTACGTTTTCTTTCCTCACAGGTTACCATACATGTCTTGGCTTTCTGACATTTTATCTTTTTTAACAGTGAGTATTTTCTTCTACAAGTGTGGTCTGAAAAAACAGCTCATAAGTAGATGTCTATCATTTAAAAAGCACTAATTGGACATTTTAGCAGCAGCTTGTCGTTGCTCCAGTTGACTGCTACATTAACCTAAATGATGATGAGACACAGAGGATGATACTGAGAGTGTGTCTGATGTGATTAGAACAGAGAAACTCTGTCGAGCGGTCTATCTATGATCTCGCTGCATGACCTGCGGCCCTGGAAACGAAGCAGGCCGACTTTGTAATTCATTTAAATTGACATCTGACCAGAGAGGAAATCTGCTGAAGTATGGCTTAAATTATTTCATTTCCATTTTTTATGCCTCACTGGAGAAAGGAAGCAGCAAAATAAACCAAAGACAAATGATTAAAGTGTTTGCTCATAAATGTTAAACATGTCTGAGTGACTTGCTGTCACTTGCATGTTAGATAAGCAATAAAAAAACAACAAATTACACCACAAGAAGATTCTTTATTCAACAAACGTCAACATAAAATCTAATTTTTTACAGGCTTCTACCTCCTTTATTCTTCAACTTCACAAGTCAAACATAGAAGCATGTGCATGTAGTCGTTGCGCGCACACACAGACACACACTCAGTAATAGAGATATAACTGGAAGAGTTCTAGCAGCATATGGATGCCATTTGCAAGCTGCACTGAGAATGTATAGGTCAGTCTTACCCTTTGGTATCTCTCTATCCATCTGTTTTCACATTACTTGCAAATTATAGTGTCCTCCAGACCCAAATGAACATAAATCAGGCCGGTGAAAGTGCAGAAGTTTTCCCATCTGTCATAAAACAATGATTTAATGCACGGGTTGTCAAAATATGGCGCTGTGAATTCGCCCCGCTCCCCAGCAGTAGGAACACAAAGGACCATCTCATCGGAGTAATTTATGGCCTCTGAGGGAACAGTGGGTGATTAGGGCTTAGGCCACCAACAGCCAGAAAAACAGTAGGAGCTCCAGTAAGGATGGTTGGAAAACCTAGACCAAATTTATCAAACAATTCAGCAAAATCTATTTCTGTTTCGAGAAGAGAGCAAGATATATGGCCTGTTTAGTATACTGGTACATCTTTGGAACGTTTGGTTGCACTGCATTTGTGAGTTTTGGAGATTCTACATTAAATAGTTGTAGACCAGACGTGATGTATTGGTCAGCTGAGGGGGCCTGAGGCCAAATCAAATATACAAAAGACCTTGTTGGATTTTGAACGACGTGTTCGTGTAAATGATGTCACTGCGTCGCTATAAAATTATTTCTTCTTGAAGGTGGAGTTTTAGGGTGAACGCGGCTCTGTTCAGCAGCGGGCGCTGGCATCCGACAACACATGGACTAGTTTGAAAATGCTCGCGTGAACTGCCTTTACCTTAAATGGCCTTTAAAACCTGAAAGACATACACGGTAACTATAACTGCACAGAGGGAAATGGCTTCCTGTATGGTCAGTTAATATATTATGATTAGCTCCCTACCCCAGTCAGGTTGAGGAAATGCAGGGGTATGGCGGCTGGAATAACAGAGTAACTGTTGAGGCGAGGCTCGTTGGCTCCCAGTTAATACTTAGGGTTATTATAGGCTTATTGGTACTCACATCTGCCTGTAAATAAATACAGATTTCCTGTGAACCTTAAATGGGAGCAATAAAATCAGCCTAGGTGGTCATGCTGCTATTAGGTAGCTTCATATCAATACAGTCGTTTTTTCATCTCAGAGATGCGAGAAAAGACATTTAGGCTTCAGCAGCTGCAGTTCGATTGCTTGATCTTTTGCAGATATTTAGAATTTCATATTTATCCACTCAACTAAAAAACTAGTTCATCTGCATTCAGCCCACCTCACATCGAGTCATTTTCACCTGTTTTTTCTTCATGTGCGAGGGAGACTTCTTTCATTTCTGGGCAGGTATTTTGTTTTCATCTGTTTTTACAACTGTTGTTTTTGGTCCCCGGTCAGTCGTTGGCTCTGTGTGGGAAGATTCATGCTTCTGGCCCCCACACGGTGAACAAAGTTCAGGGCTTGTCTTTCTGGGTCTGCAGGTGTTTGCTTGAACCTGATTCAGAAATGAAACTGTTGTCATTATATTCACTACGAGCAGCAGCCAGGAGCTTTTTATAGCACTTGTAGCATCTGTCATTCACATCACGTTGATGTGAAATATTGTAAATATTGTTTGTGGTATTGAAGAGACTGTGAAAGTGAGGCTGTAGGGAGTTGGGGGCGGGACACTCTTGTGAACTGCTGCAACAGTAATGTTCTCTGTAGTTTGTATACTCAGCAAGGGCCTGACACACATTAAGTAATTCTCCACAAAGCTTATTTGAGTTAATTGCGCGGCTGCCTGGCAATCTCCTGAACCACCCAAGCATCCGCTCCCTGGAGAATGTTCTGCATGTCTGCTAACCAATCAGCAAAAGGGTTCTGCATCGCCGCTGGCGGTCCATCCCGGGATCCAAAGGCTGTTCTGGCCAGATAGTTCGTTATTTCTCAGGAGAACTGCCAAAGCCCTCGCTGGGACTTTTAAACATCAGAAGTGGAGCGAAGTTCAGGGGCCTTTCCAGCCTCGGCCACACAGGCCCCGCTATCTGTTTAAACAGCAGGTAGTCCCCAACTCTCCTCTGTTTGTGTCCGTGGCTTCCTCCACCAGTTAGGGGGGATTTTCCCATGCAGTCCAGGGCCCTTGAAGTATATCTCTTTTCCAGGATGGAGCTTGATGGAAAGAAAAACACAATTTACAAATTGCACAAGAATATAAATTTTACTTATACCCTTCCCCCATCGCCTTTTTTCTTTTAGCAGAAATAGTTCACAGAAATTCTGTGTTGCGTTAAAAAACAAAACCAAACCCCAAAACCCTCCTTATGATGTGTTTTCCCATGTATTGTCGACTCAAGCCAAGTCAGCCCTATTGATTTTACATTGCTTCGGTCTTTTTTTGCCAGTGAAGTAAACAAAACAAGACTGTAGTACTGTAGGAACTGCTGGGTTTGGCAGGAATGTCTCTCAGCTTTATTTGACCAGCAGACACATATGACTTTTACTGGAGGTCAACTTGCAATCTAACATATTTGAAGGTAAAAAGTTTAGCATTTGATAACAAGTCTCAAAGGATATCTTTTAGCACAGTAGTGCACTGAGCTAACTAGCAAGTCAACCCATTAAAGGAGCGACTTTGAGGTCTCAGTCTCCAAAAGGCAGCTGGTGGTATTAGCAGATTAAACATTAAAGATAACAAGATGAATTTTGGCTTCTAATGCTTTCCATAGCTTCAACTCTGGAGATTAAAAATGCAGCGCCCCCCATGCCACCTTTGTACTATAATCTATACAGAAAGATGGAATAATTGCATAAGTTTGTGCTCTAGCACCTTGATGGACCGCCAGTGGCTATAATGGATAATGAGCTGTTTTATTTGCTCTTGGTCTTAATAATGGTTACGGTTGCATTGAATCTGTTTACAATCCTGCATATAGGGAAAAAAAATGGTACTGACTGTGTTTAAATGCAAGCTGTCCAGCCTATTTGTTCTCATATGAGGAGTGCAGAGTGACACCAGGCTCTAGTATTGAGTGGGATGTGTAAAAGATGGGGGCTAATAATAAGTCATTCATTTAAAACAGATTTGGTCCCAGAACTGCAATTATTTACTGCAGGTATGTAGGTGATGTAGGAGTCTGACAATGTTTGGGTCTATATTGATAATTCTGTTACATGACGGTAAAATGAGGAAGAGATGGAGAAGAAAAAAAACAGAGTGAAAGACATGAGTGGGAGTCCACACTTTAAAATAATCTGAATGAATGCACTTAACTTAACTTAAGTTCTATGAACATGACACACATTTGTCGGTTAAATTTCAATCAATTAGCTTTTTGTAGCTTTAACTTTTTTAACCTTTCATTTCTAATATTTGGATTTAGTAAATCGAAACTTTTTTTTAACGTTCATTTACTCATAAATCAAACACGTCAGAGCAACAAAATGTTGCCTTGTTATTATGTACTTTGTGTAACTAGTGTGTGTTGTGGAATGAACTAATACATGGTTAGAAAATATTATGAATATTAAGCTTATTGTTTCAATTCAAATTCATTTATTTAGATAACAACGTTTGCCACAGATAAATTACATTATTAACACACCCAAAGAAATGTAACTTTTTTCTGTAACTGGCAGCAATTAACTGTTACAACTACTGTTACTGTTGTAACTAGTTCTTCCTCCTTTTTTATGCTAAACTTTCTTTAGGTCTGTGTACATCCCCACAAACATGTGACACATGGCTTCATCACTGTTATCTTCATCATGCCTTTAGCCATGTGTGTATTCTCTTTGATTAAAAACATAAATCTACTGTTAAAAGAAGAAGCACATTATAAGAGTAAAGACATTTCAACAAACACTTGAAGGCAAGACAAAGTTTTCCTATGAATTCTCCAGAATCCCACAAATGAAAATACAGCCATAAAAGTAAAAAATACAGTTTTAACATCATAAGCAATATAATCAGTTTAAAAATTACACTGCAAGAACACCATTCCCTTATGAACACTCACACAAACACATATATATATATATATATATATATATATATATTATACTGTACATAACCATTTCATCCAGTTCGGTTACTAATATTGATCTAACCAGAATAATACACCCACCAATTTGAACCAAATGAAACGCTCTATTCCATATTAGACAGGCTACATCAGTGCCCGTTTTTAAGTCTTTATTAAAAACCTATTTTTATTATTTTATTTATTTATTTATTATTATATTTTTATTATTTATTTTATTTTTATTATAATTTATTATAATTTATTATTTTATTATGCTTTTAACTCTGTGGGAAACAGATTTTTTATTTTATTTTATTTTTTATTGCTGTGTCTGGTTTTATTACTATGTGCATATTAGTATTGTACAGCACTTTGGTCTACCAGGTGTGTTATTAAAGTGCTATATAAATAAATGATGGTGATGATGATGATATTTTTGATTGGTTTACTCAAGCTATACCGTTACATTGGTATATCATGTAAATGCATAGTAATAATGTATTAGTTATTGCATATGTTATTGTCACTATGCACTGTGTACAATATCCATCCAGGAATAATAATAATAAGCTTACTCTAAGCCTTAGTACATACATGTGCATCGTCTTAGAAATGTGTAAAAACGTACTGTGGATTAAAGAAGCTGGGCCCACGAGCAGATGAAGGCGACTGTTTTATTTTGTGACGTGCTTCTAGTAAAGACAAGAATATTACAACACATTCTACTTACATTTCCACTGTAAAACACACACAAAGAGCTCTAATTTTAAACTGGTTGCATCAGTTGTTCAGTTATTAACCAGTCAGAGGAGAGAAAATCAGAATATTTTCACGAATATAAAACATTTAGAGCAAGACATCAACTACCATTAAAGGTAGTTAATGATGGTAAAATGTCAACAGCAAAACTAATGTGCTAACTCAAGGCTGAATACCCCCAAAACAAAACCACTACTGCCTTCTAAAGTTTTTAATATAAGAGTAAAAATGTGCAAACGTCTTCAACTAAACAGACATGTTCTAATAGTTTCTAGTTGTGTTTGCATTGTTAGGTAAGAAGTGTAAGTTTGTGTCAGTGTGGCAGAAAACTTGGACAGGAATGACTCACTGCCTCCTGAGACCTGAAATTGGCTGTTTTATATTGATGGAAAGAAGATGTCAGAAACACATATAACCAGCTCTACTTTGTTGCATCTGTTCTGCAACTGTTAGCTCTGAAGATGTTCGTTTAACAGCCTTCTGACATTTTTTCCCACTTGATTTGATTTGAACGTTTTCCGAGTGTGGAGCATGCACTTAGTTAGCACTGAAATCGTCACTGCTTTGAAGTAATTAATTGTCATTGGATGAAGACATATAGATATAGTTGATCTGAGTTTTCTTCAGATACAACCAACAAGAAGGAATCATTTAATAACCATGAACATAATATATTTATATTCATTAAGCATTTTTATATCTAGGCAATCAAACAAGTGCTTTAGTTGACTTTTCTGAGTGTGCACTGCAAAGCCAAGCAGGTCTCCTACATCAAGGTGGTCATAGCTGGGTTTCTATTGCATCCCACGTCAACACCACTGACAGCAAAAAGCACTCAGGGGCCGACAGATCACTTTACCATTCCTGCAGCAGGAAGAGGAGCCTGGAGGCGGGTGGTGGGGGGTTGAGAAAAAGGGCAAAAGGACTGCAGGGGTGTACACTAATAAGCATTGGCCAGTAGGTGGGAGTATTGATGCTGGTTTTGCAGTTCCAACAGGGGGAGGATAGAGGGACGTTAGCAGTTAGAGGAAGGAAGTCATTGACCTTTATTGATTTATTCCCACTGCTGAAAACCTTCTGCTGAATATGATAATTATGATTGTGTGAAATGATTCTTTGTGATCGATGACTGTGTGTGTGGTACACGTTTAACCTCAGCTTTTAAAGTAGGTCGCACTTTTGTTCATCTACCAGCATTTCTTTTCTTCTGGCATCTTCCAAGTGAACAATTTAATTTCTAAAATTATAGGTTATTATAGGACACAAGTGGAAGATATTATTTAGTTTTAATGCTTAATTTGCTACAAGATAAATGCAAAAACAGCAATTAAAATATTTCCAGGCATGTAAAAATTTCCAGGAGTTTCCTAGAACGGGACATTAAATTTGCCAGTTTGTTTGCACATATGCATCTTTAGACAAAAAGGTTCTGAATGACAATTTGTTCAGTTGCAGTTCTCCTAAACTGATTATGAAAAGCCAAAAATATACTGCGCCAAAATGTAATAAAGTTTGGATATTACTGCACTGCTAAATACACACTGCAGTGCAATAAAGCAGCATTCTTGCCAGAGCAAGTAAATTAAACCAAATCAAGCTAAGAACTTCCTGAACTTTAAATATTTATTGGATTATTTGGATCCTGCTCTTGCACCAAATCCTATTTGTGTGTTTGCCTTCAGCACGCAGGGTCACCCTCAGTTGATCTGACCACGCTGTATAATTCTAACAACAGCTGGCCAAAGTCAGTGGCCCGCAGCCCACCACTCCCTCCCTTTGTGGGTTAGCGATGGCAAGCATACTCCCTGTGGTAGGGCACATATACTGTACATGCACAAATACAATACAGAGTACAGTATATACTACCCCTACAAATACTGCATGGAAAATATGCAACATGGGAATTGTTTACTTATATTATTGATGCCTATACACTGAATTATAAATTAGAATCAGACTTATGAGTGGATTATACTGGCAACTTTAAATCGAACACAAATAACACCGGGTGTTGAGGGTCTTTGGCACTGAGCAAACTGCTGAGCTGATGCTCAAATATACAGTAATTGTGTGTATTTAGCTACAGAGATCGCTGACCTGACGCTGGTGAGGTTATGCACTCAGGTGAAGCCAGGCGCCAGTCGAAGTGACACAGTCTCACCTCTGAAGACGTCTTTTATCGTGGGGAAATGTGGCCATTCACGGCCAGCCGAGCGTTTCAATGAGCCACATTAGCTGTTGCACCATTGTTTTTCAAAAAGGCAGCTCTGAACTTGCTTTGATGGCGGGGTGGCGGGCCCGTGTTTCACTTTGTCATTCTGATGAGTGTCTCGTCATTCGGATCTGCTGAGTCTTGCAACCTTCACGATCTTGTAAGATGAACCAGGGCAGGATGTGATTACTCAGTTTTAGTGAAGGTGTTTTAATTGGCTTAAGCTGAAGGCTGCTGTAAATGATCTTTAAGCTTATAAGAATCAGTTGCAGAGAAAACAAACGATTAATGTATAAAACTGAGTTTTTAAAAACATACTCCAGTGGTTGGGTATGCCAGTGCGTGTGCTTTTATCTCCCTTTGAGCAACATTTATACTCCACAAAGAGACTGTTGGACTTCTCTCATGTCCTCCGTCACTCATTCACAGCAAGCCATTTGTAAGTCACACTTTGGCTTTGAAGGGAGTCAGGCACACACCAGAGAGGAATTCCCTCTGAGGGCAAAATCCTCTGGAAGAGACCTGTGATTATATCTATATTAATGGTTCAGCAAGTCTAGAAAGTCTGCTAGAAGCAGCAAATTGTGTTTTTCACAAAGACGAGGGTCATCTTAAACTGATTAGGTTGCAGAAATATTATGTTCTTCTTGAAAGTTTGTGCTGTGCCTTTGGTCTTGTTGCGCAGACCCTGATGCCAGATGCAGTAAATTATTAGTCTAAATCAGAACAGAATGCCAGCTTTACATCAGGATTGTGATCCACGTCAAGGAAAAGAAACGTTACGTTTGAAGCAAAGCAGCGCCCCAGTGTCAGGGTCTATCCCAGCTAAGTCCAAAGCTATTATTCACTATTTTATATCTCACATGGATTTGGGTTGTTCCTGAAACAGCATTGCACGACTGAGCTTTGTGGGGACTTGTGTGATTTAGCGTGCTTTATGCCTTAGCAAAAACACAGGACGGGCCAAGCAACTCCTGAAATAAATACACTAGTGGTTAATAAATCACACAGTCAAGTGTGCGTGTGCGTGCGTAATGAGAAAAAAAAAACTGGTAAGCTGCATTGTAAGATGAAAAAACTGAAAGTCTCAGAAGGAAACATTTAAGTTATTCTCACAAAGATTACAAATAAATGTCACTGTTTGATTATATTATTTGGACAAAGATGAAGCGCTTCACTGCCAAGATATCTTCTATTTACTATAATCATATGGGATTCTAGGGCCTTATCTAAAGCCCTGTCATCATCAATACATTGCAGAGCATTTTCCACAGCTTGAGTGGGAAGACCCTTTGTAAGATTCACATTCTGCTTTCCTTACAAAATCTATTAAAACTTACAAGTTGCTTTGCAGTTTTTTATTAAGCTTGTACCTGCTGATCAAACCTTTAAAAGCACTCTAAGTGCTAAACCATACTGTGTGTGCATGTATTGTACATATCGAGACTGACGTGTCTGCTCAATGTGTGCTAATGTGTAATGTGTGTCTAACATTACAGCTACGCCAGCTTGTCTTTGTAACAAAACACAGTCGTGCTGGCTCGCGTCTCGGGCACCACGCCTCTTTCATTACCGAGTCAAACAGCTCATTACAGTTCAGTGACAAGACACCAGCACCTCCTTCTCTGGAACCACGAGTGACTAAATAGGAGGCCTATACAAACTCACTTCAAACTGGGTGTCATCTTAACGAGCAGCATGCGAAACACAGCGGCTTAGTGCTTCCTGGATGTACCCATGAGCCCCATGGGAGCTGTCAGAGGTCAGTGAGGACCAGGCAGGGAATATATGAACAAGATTTCCAATAAAATAAGGTAACCCCGACCGGCATTCGAGCTGCAAAATCAAAACCAGGTGGGCTGCCTATGTTCAAAACTATCAAATGAACACCAGATCATGATGTCATTAGGGTGTTTTTCTTCCTCTCCCTGTGCTACTAAAAAGACACAGAAGTGATGGGCTGCATTAAACAAACACCCTGCCTTGTAAGGATATGTGAACATGGGCACAGTGTCCTCTCTCTCAAGCAAAGCAGTGAAAATGCTCACAGAATGGCAGCTACGCTACACTTATGATTTATTCTGAAACAATATATCATGTTAAGCTTCTGGCCTTCAGACATTTTTGGACATTTGAGTTGTGCAGGAATCACTTGTCCCTGTCAGGAAAAATGTGATTTGAGTAAAGTGAGGTGAACAGTTTAAGTGATCGTGCATTTGCCATGAAATATGTCCTCATTAAGGATGAACGATCGGGTTACCGTTTTGCGTCGAGAAAACAGTCGGCTTTCAAACCTTTTTCTGCCAGGACTGTAATGCAATTTTCTGCACCGTGAAGGGCACGCTGAGAAACAAGCCTGAAGACATGCAGAAAGGTACACACAGAAAGGCTTTGCTCCCGGTCAGGAAGGAAGTAGCTTGCCACTGAAACGTAGGTTTGGAGTAACAGAAAATACAAAAACACTAAAAAGAAATCTACCCTACGTGAGAGAAGCAGGGAACTGTGGGAGGCTCGAACACTGACTGTTTTTTATAAACCACGCTTATTTGGAGACAAGGTATTTAAGAAAGTGAAACTATCATCAGTCTGAAGCAATGATGAAATCTTCTAAAGTACTAAGAATGAGAAGCGTTTGTGGCAACGGCAGCGGTGCTGACAGCTTTTATTAATCTTGCCAGCTAGAAAATTATTTAGTTAAAGAAAAAATGCTCAGAGTATTCTGGGAGAGGCAACAACCTCTGCAGCATAAACGGAGGCTTTTATGGAAGGTTATTGTTACGAGTGATCGGTGGGCTAACTTGTGTAAGGAATTATAATTGGTTTATGGCAGGAAGTGGTCTGTGGTGCAAAAAAGAATCAAAAAAAGAGATGACTGACGGGCTCAAAAGCTACTGTGTGTCATCACACTTCTAACAAACTCACACTGATTTAGCTCTACTGCAAATTTTAGCCACATCCAGTGAATATTTACAGCCTTACTTCACGTTTACTACTCTTTTCAACTTTTTGATTTTCTTTCATTGTACCTTTTGTCTTTAAATAGCGAATACGCTGTAATACTAACAAAACAGACAGTTACTTCCTGCTACGGCTAAAAGAAGAGTAAACATTGGTCCCACAATCATCTGTGTGCTATATGTGAAGTATATATATCTCTGTTTGCTTTCACATGTTTGCTTACTTTGTTTTTTTGCCATTTCAAAAACACTTTTGGTGAACGGTTGATTCGCCGTTGTAAGATTTTATGTAGTAGTTGTGTCTGTTGTTTTTGACATGCTAACACCCTTGTTTAAGTTGGAATAAGCCTGTGTAAAGATCACTTACACAATCGAGGCATCACCTGTAACCGAACCTGTGTGTGCATTGTGTAGTAGGAATGTATTTGTATATTGAATTGCTTTCTTACAGGATGTAGGAGAGATGCCCTGGAGCAAGGTGAAAAAAGAACAATCAAATTAGGATGTGGTGACATCATCACAAAAACCGCTTTCTCATGGCTATTACCACGCGGAGCGACACAAAGCGTTTGAGTCAAGGACATGAAAGGCCTGCGACAGCATTTTCTCATTTGAAGTAACTTAAGCTAAACTTTCGCCTCTTCACAAATACCTGTTGTGAGAAGTCTGCCACGGTCTGTTAGTGTTTAAGTCGGCCATGAGTCCCCCTGAGGCGTTTTCATGTATTTCCCTCACACTTCTGTCAAAGTTCATAATATGTGACAGATTATACCTCCAAAGAAGGCCAGGAAGTACAACCGAACCACATGTCGCGGTGTGTATGTGTACTCCCTCCCACCATTATTAGTATCAGTCATGTACAGTTTGTCACTAACCCGGTAAGATCACTGCTGAGAAAGTAGGTTAAAAAATAATAAAAATAAATGAGTTAATAAATAAATTATTTCCATTCAGACTTTGTTTTAGATTTTTTAATCAATGACAGTTTCAGATCTTAAAGTATTGGTTAAACTAAACAAATCACTGAAATAAATGACACAATAATTATGTCGACTACTATTAATGCTCTGACCCACATGTTGGCTCCAAACTAAAATATGCAACTGGGTAGTTTATATAAATACAGCAAAATGGCTGATTATCCCAGTAGCAGCAGCAATCCCGCTAATTACTGGAGCCCTCGATTAACTTTGCAATAATAATCTTCAGCTTCTGGTTGTCCAAATTTTTTTTTCTACATCTGAGGTATTCCTTTCGAAAGTCGCCTTTTAGGTTTTCTACTTAAATATGATCGCTGTGTTTAATGTCCTGAAGCTTTTGCCAGCTATTCATAGTCAGGATAACGATTGGATAAAACTTGTGCCAATGGTCAAGCTGTTTGTTAACAAGTCAGAAGATGTTTGCATTCTACTTTCAACTAGAAAAAGTTTCCCTTTGCACTTGAAGTCAAAAGACATTAAATTGCAGCAGCTGCTATCGACACTTTCGCATAAATAACGCTGTCGGTGAAACCATTCACAGGTGTTCCCAGTGCAAAAAAGAGTAAAAACACAGCATGGCTACAACTGACCTGCACACGTAAATGCCCACTTTATCATTTCAGGCAGCTGCTCACCATCGGAATAATAATTAGTCCTATTGAGATAGATCCACCTCAGCATTTTTTGTTGATTTAAGATAGCAAATTGGCTGCAGTGTTTGTTTGCTCCAGTAGCGTCTAACTACTGAAGAAATAGCTGCTGTCCCAGTCCAGAGCAATCAGGGTGTATTCTGTTTGGCATGCTCGAGTGCTCCTGAAGTCCACTGGGTGAAGGGGAACTACACTGGATGTCAGCCCAGCTGGAAAACTGTCCTGTGAACAGCTCTTCAGCTGTGAAATGGACAGCGTGCTTTTGATGCAAGAAAACGTACGAGGGTGGTGAAAAATGACGAGACGGTAAAAGAAAATGTGAAGTAAACTTCTAAAAGCAACAAAGCTTCGTTCCACTGATAGCGTTTTTGTTTACAGAGTGATCAACTGGTTGCAAGAGTAGAGTCAACGATAAATTATGTGCGAGCACGAGTGCTTACCACTCACACTCAGCTGGTTTTGATGCAGGGATGGGATCATGGGACAACTCTTGGATGGCTGTGGACTCTGGCGGTCTGTTGCAGTGCGCTGTGGGTGGGAACACATGTCAGTGTCCTCAGCAACCCAAAAGCAGCACTACAGTACTGGAATAAGTAGGCCCGACCCCACGGCCCACAACCCAGTGGGCCAACGGCGCCTGTCGGCCGAGCCCAAAACACCATTTCTACACCAGATGTATTCCTAAGATTTGGTAGTGCAACAACTTCAAAGTCCACTTGATTGTTTTTGATTGTATGATTATTCAATACTCTCGACTTTTTCTTTATTTCTGGGGGGAAAAGATATTATCATTCAACCACACTTATTTAATTGCAGCAATTGGAGCCACTCTAATTGGGCTTTGCCTTTCATCTGTAATGGTAATGATTATGAGATTGTGTTTGTGCTGAGCAGTCCAGTCTGATGAGTAAGAGAGGGATGATAGGACATTTTTAGCTGAGAATTCTTGTTTTTTGATTCGTCTTTTAGCCTCCTGTCCAGTAAACCCTTCTGTGATTTAAGTGATTTCTTTTCCGTGTTTGTAAAAACATGAAACAAATCCTACGTGCTCTCACATTGTTTTTCATCTTGATGTTTGTAGCTGATTTGATCTTTGTAATGGAGGCCTTGGATAAGTAAACAGTGAATGCCTGTTCAAAATGTCAGCATGCTTTGTCAGAGCTACGCAAGACATTTAAAGAGCATCTTATCATGTTGATTTAAGCAATTAAACATGAAGTTGCCCTCTGCAAGCTCCTAGCGACTGTATCATCTTAATTATTATCTACAGAACCTCAAAGCATTTTCTTTGGCTGATAAAGGGGACTTATCACGGTCATTACGTGGTTAAATGTCTGGCTAGTTTGTGGAAATGTGAGGTGCAGTACAACCTAGCCCTTAATGTGTTTAGGTATATAGTGGTTTCGAAATGCTTTCAGGCTGCACGCATGTTAAACAAAGTAATTAATCCTTAAATGATTCCTTGTTCTCGAAAACCTTCGTGTGACAAGCATCACTCGATTAAAGCGGTGTAAACAGACTTTGCTTTGACCCGGGGAATTGTTAGTAGGGTCTGAAACGCTATTAAATAGGCAGATTACTTTTATCTTTTGGAAACCCGGCCTGAGAGTTCACATCAATACACTGCTAACACCAAGTCAGACTTAAAAGGTTTCCCGGTTCAGTTTTATTCGTGTGCAATTGGAATATTTGTTTTCAGTCTTAAGACTAAAGAACAGACTCTATGCATTTACTTACTAGTATACATCCCATGTAACTGCATTCTTTTGCTCCTAAGTCAACCACAAACAGATCGTGATCTAATCAAGTGTGACAAAGCTTTGCAGGGAGAGATGGGCAGCGATCTGGACTCTGCCCATGCCAGTATAGGAGATGTTTTGACAAGGATTATCACTTTCATCACCAGGTAATTTATAACAACCCCCAGCTTCCACAGACCTCATATCTCTGGTGAAGAACTGTGCTTACAAATATGAGAGCAATGCTGGTAGCTCGGTTTCTCACCTTCTGCTGAAGTAGGAGAGGGAAAAAACCAAACATTCAAACATCATGTTATCTTTGGCCCATATTGCAGGCTGACTCTTGCACAGAAGCCCTCGCCGTGAGTGTCTTGGCAGAACAATCACCTGCATAGTGATGCAAAAGCCAAGGAATTTATCCAGAAGTCTTCATAAATCATCCGCTTTATGGTAAAATAAACACGTGGTGCGCTGATAGGAAGCAGATCGATTGTGCGAAATTACACAACCCTGATCTTGTCTAATTGTGTTTGTGGAAGTCAGTTTGTGACATGTTCGCAAAATTAGTCACACATCTTTACTGCTGAGTCTTGACAGTGAAATACAGCAGACAGCACAATAAAGCAGAGTCCTTTAAATTTCGTAGTAGAAGCTGAATGATACCGTCTGTGATGGCAGTCGCTACAGCCTTTGGCCTCCGTTCATGCAAGAATCAGCATTGTACCAGTGAATTAAAACTAGCTGTAAACCCAGACTTGGATACGAAGAATGTTTATGACATAAGGATGCCATCTATTCAATCTGTGCATGGCAAATGTTTTTAGAGTGCAGCGCTGTAAAAACAGCACCTGAATCTGGCACCACCAAACTTTCTCTCACACAGGTAAGCACAAGCACCAGTGATCTGAAAAGCTGAATAGCTTAAAATACTTGTTTTACTGAACAAAGAACTCCAAACGCGGCTATTTGTATCATTTATCCTCTAAAAAGTTGAGTATGCACACAAGTCAGTGCATAGATTGAAATTAGATAGACAAATTGTTGTTTTCTATTTCTTAATAGAGGACTGTAACATTGTAACAAGTCCAATGGATCTGTTGTAGGAATGCAAGCTAGCGTGTCATACACCAATATTAAAGACAGGAAGACGACCAGAGTAACCATCCACAAATGCTCCACCAATTAGTCTGCCTGCTTTGATGAAACATCACTGGAGAGATATGGTGCTCATAAGGGATATCACACATGTTTGTCGTGCATCAAATAGAAGTTTGCCACACAGAATCTGCAAAGAGAGAAAGAAAGCAAGAGGAACGAAAGCCAAAAATGTGGCAGCACAACATTTTCCTCATTGCCTTTTTATGAACTATAGTTCCACAGAGCCACCCACACCTCACCACACAAACTGGCACCTATTTATGGATTGGCTCCTGCCAGAGAGAAATTCCTCTTACAGTAAAAAAAGGAAAGAAAAGAAATCCCACTGAACGTGTGCTCATCCATCATTCCAAAGCCATTGGCTTTAAAACAGAAGTAAGGCTATGATTTGGTAACACACTGTGCTTTGATTGGTTTCCCCACTTATGCGTTTGACTTCCCTTTTAAGTGTTTTTCTTCAAATAAAATCCTTCCCCGCTGCAGTATATGAACATTTTCATTGGGAGAAGCACAGTCTGCATCTCTGCTGCCTCCCTCTATGTCCGAGTTTATGACTAGGGATGCAACGATACCAATTTTTTCATACCGATACCGATACTTGGATCTGAGTACTTGCCGATACAGAGTACAAAAACCGATACTTCTACCACACACACACACACACACACACAAATGCAATGAATTGGAAGACAGGTTTTATTTTATTCTCTGCCGATAAAAAATAAAATCTTAATAAAAATGACCACAAAAAAATTTCAAGTGAAAAATAAGCACTTCTCTTAAATTATTGCGGAGTCTCCACATTGTAATTTAACAAAATATCACTGAACTATTGGCACTGTCCTGAGCTTTCAGAATAATAAATAAACACTTCTGTTTATTTATTATATTTCATATCGCAGCTCGAGTATGCTGAGAAGACGGTGCAATCCTATGTTTTCCACGACCGGCATTGGCTGATCATCCAGAGCAATAAAATGAGTCAGAGCCTAAACTGTCTGTGGATTTTCTCTTGATATTTTTCTTCGCTTTTCCAAAACCTGAGTTAAAGTTGGCTGTTCCGGTCCACACTGCTGACATTTTGTTTAGCCTAGCTACAGCAGCCTCCAGTTTCTCTTTTTTATCTGGAGCCGCCAGTCTCACTCGCCTAACCCTGTACCTGTTTAGCGCGGGATGTCCCCCTAGTGGCCAATCTAAAAAACTACAACAGAAATGACAAGCCACCCTCTGATTAATGAAATAAGTTGGTATCGGTTCATGGTATCGGTTAACTTTTACGAGTATGAGTACACACACATTTTACAGTATCGGCACCGATACCGATACCAGTATCGGTATCGGTGCATCCCTATTTATGACCTTTAACAATGTGCAGTATGTGCACGCTGAGGTTGTGTGCAGTCCTGACTGGTGTGACAGGCTGACGTCATGAACTCCATTTCACCTGCGCTGCCCGCTGCTCGCACAAAGAATAATGGTATCTGCCATACCTGCTTTGATGCCAATTAACTAATCTTCCCACCGGTTTCTTCAAGTATGCAAACACTGTCACACTATCTGTGTGAAAATCAGTACAATAGTCAAAATGACGTCTATTCAGCACGCTCAAACCCAAAACACAAGAAACATTCCTCTCTGTGTCAGTGTGGGCCTCGAATGCCAGTGTGAGATCCATTAATGTTGTTATTAACAACCTATTGAACCAGTCATGGCAGCTAGAGTTGCGTGGTGTGAATAAGCACGGTTTTACTTTGGCAGCTGTGTTGTTGTTATAGTCATTTATCCAACTGCAATCAAACTTGTGCTGCTAAAGTTGTCCTGGAAGCATTTGTTGTTTATTAGAGTTATAAAAAGGATAATGACAGTCTGAAGTGAATATGATTGTTTAAATATAACATCTGTTTTTAAAACAGACCTGCTGGCTGTTGCTCTGAAAGCATTTCTGTGAAGGGCTGCGTGTCATGTTCTCATTTTTGCTAACGACAACAATGGCTAGACCTCGATGCAAACCTCGGTGTGCAGGAAATAATGTGCACGAATGAAAAGATTTAACACCTGTGGGTTCTGCAAGGGCTCTTTGCATCGTTGTATATCCCAGAGATCACGTCAGTCAAACACGGTGGCCAGTGTGCTCTCAACTGCAGACTAGTAGTTATTCATGTCAGTGTCTCTGAGAGATAAGGTGCAACAGATGGCGGAGATGGTGCTGATATAGAAACAAAAGAAAGTTGAGCAGAGTTTAGAGCTGAAGGTGCAGCAGTGCACTGTTTGGAAATAAATTCCCACCTATAGATCACGATGTTGCGAAATTAACAGCAGAAGAAAGTTTCTGTGCAAGTATCCAGTGAAAGTATTTTCATGCTTTATGATTTCAGTAGTTGCTTTTTTTAATAATTCATTTTATATTTTGTCTGCTTGTTATTCAGTTTCTTTTTTGTGCATTGGGAAAACTGCTGTTTTGAATGCTAAAGAAGGTTTTTTAACATCTCCCTTAGTGAGTTCAGTGAGCTACACCTGCTACACACGAGAGCTGACAGAACAGATGACATACTGGGAAAGACGGAGGCTGTAGTGAGCTGAGCACCCAGTAGTTCTAGTGTGCTGTGTGACTGGGTTATGGTAAGGAGACCAATGGACCTATACAGTCTTTATCTACCTGCCAAAAATATGAATACATTGTTACTTATGTAGGGCACAGATACTATTTCAAAGGCGCATCTACAAATAAAAGTTACTCGCGGCTGCTCTCTTATTTCCCAAAAGATCATCACGGTGGATGGATCATAATATTTGATTTGGCACATATTTTTACATCATATATCTTTTTTGGCACAACCCTGCCATCCATCTGGTCTTGGGACCAGCACTATTAGCACACTAGCTTGTCGGGATTTCGTTTGCTCCCTGTCTCAAACTGGGATCTTTCATATTTAAGGCAAATGTGTTAACCACAGCACCATGGGTTATAAAGCAGTTGTCCTTGTTTTTGAGTTGTTTTAGATTTTATATTGTCTTCCTTTCTACTTTATTTGGAAATGTGCAACCTCTAACAGTTGCACATTTCCAGATAAAAATGCCCTGAAGTGACAGCAGTTAGAAAACATTTTGTCTTTATTGTTCTTCACTGGTGCTGTACATGGTTCAGGAAACGATCAATTTAAAATCAAAATGTGAGAGAATATCCACACGCATGACTGACCTGTACAAACATTTATAATATGAAACTGGGTTAAAAAAAATCAATTAGAAGTTGCTACATCAATACTTATAATGCATGTCTGTACAAAAATCATTATATCTATATATGTCTATATCTGCCTACCTTGCATTTTCTCTGTGTGTGTGTGTGTGTGTGTGTGTGTACTTAAATATGTGACGAAATGTGAAATATGGTCACATTCTCCCCTTTTTTCTCTGAGATGTTGAATAATGTACAGAAAGACACCTGCACAGTGAAGTTGACCTTCTGGATATAAAATATGTCAACACTTTGATGCATTCTCAATCATCCAGGAAAATAAATCTCCAAAAGTTGATTCTGTTCATCTGGACGTAGCGTTTTCTGGGAGAAACGTTTCATCACTCATCCAAGTGACGTCTTCAGTCTCAGCTGACTGCAGGTTTCCCCAATCTTATAAACAGTACATTTGCATAATGACTGAAACCAGCCCACTGAAGGAACAATGGGCTGTGAGGTCAGTTCCTTCATAATTATGCAAATTCTCATGACCATTGTTTAACAACCATTGACCAAAACCCACTGATCAAAGACCACTGATCAATGGCCATGAGTCCCATTCACAGAGAGTTGGGGAATGGCTGCAATCACAGCATTGTAAGATGGTGACAGATGTACCCTTAGGCCCCCTCCTCGATTCAGAGATGGTCTTTCCCTTTTCACGTAAATGGCCTCCTTGACTCCGCCCTCAAACCAGCGTTCCTCCCTGTCCAGGATGTTACATCCTCATCACTGAAAGAGTGTCCACTGGCCTGTAGGTGTAAATAGACTGCAGAGTCCTGACCGACGAGGTAGCTCTTCTGTGTTGTGCCATCTGCTTCGCCAGAGGTTGTTTGGTTTCCCCGATGTATAAATCCTGGCAATCCTCCTGCACTTAACAGCGTACACTATGTTACTCTGTTTGTGTCGGGGGACCCGATCCTTGGGGTGGACCAATTTTTGGTGCAGCGTGTTTTGGGGTTTAAAAGCCACAGAGACCCGGTGTTTCGAAAAAATGCGTCTCAACTGTTCCGATACTCCTGACACATATGGGATCAGTGGGCTGGTTTCAGTCATTATGCAAATGTACTGTTTATAAGATTGAAACCTGCAGTCAGCTGAGACTGAAGAAGTCAGTTGGATGAGTGACGAAACGTTTCTCCCAGAAAACGCTACGTCCAGATGAACAGAATCAACTTTTGGACATGTCAACACTTTGTTCTAAGTCATTTCTGTGAAATTTGGTCACAACATATGAAGACACAGGTTATCCTTGAGACCCAGATGTTTGTGCCAGATGTAAGGATGATTCACCGACTCGTCGCTGAAATATTACGTTTACACAAGAATGGGATGAACATAGAAGTCAACGTGCAAGGTCACTTTGTCCTAATCTATTCTTCCTTCAGTCAAATACACTTTTGTGCCTAATAAAGACCCCTGGCCTTCATCACAGGAACAAAGAGGCAATCAACTCCTGTATCGCAACAGGAAAAAAATGACCCAAACAAAACAGTTGGGCATTTAAGATTGAGAAAGCAAGAGTATTATCAGCCAGGGTCGGTAAGCGTGGTGAGGCTGGAGCCTGTTGAAACAGCAGGGTTTCTTTCCTCCAGTTTGCTGCTTTAACAAGTCTGATTTTGAGTGACCTGGGGAAACAGTTTAATGACTGTTTCTTGACTGTGTTTCAACACTGTGTGGGTGGGTGGTCTCGAACGGCCGGGCAGGGACGGTACTCTGATGTACAGTACAGTAAATGGATGTTTCAGCAGAACAACAAACACTTTTCTTTTCACCAGCCCAGGAAAGCGCCAGATTAGGTCTTGTTGTGTATTTATACAATAGTCCTAAATAGTTTGTTTTCTGAAAGCATTTAGTTCGGTGATTTCCCACAGAAAATATTTTGGGTTACGAGACATCTGCGAGATTTTTGATACCTGTATTTTTACGCGGCAGCTTTGAAGTAACAACATTTCTTTCATTTCTGACGATAGCGACGGCGATGTAAGGAAACCCACTCCGTATGTAAAACCGTCACTGACCTTGTCTCAATAACCACCGCAGACTTTTATAGGAGGCTAGGCGCCACATCCTCTCATCAGCTGTTCCCTTTGAGAACGTTTCCTCGAAGCCCATCGTTCAAGTGTCATTTCTTTCATCTGCAATTAATCAGCCATCATGTTTGTAAGCTTTTACCCTCCTATGCCTCCCCACACAACTCCTGCTAGGTTTATGGTCAACACAGAGCCGACACCAGGATTTAAGAGCGTTCTGCATGCTTTTCAAGTTTTTATGCCCGTGTAACACTCTATAAATAGATGACTGAGTAAAACAACATGCAATTTTTGTGCATTAATGTTGAGTCAAATTAATTTCCAGTAAATAGTTGCAATCAGTCCGTAAATATATATATAACATGTACCCATCCATCTATTAAGAAAATAACACTTTTCTTTAGATGTATCATTTTAAAATGATACATTTTATGTGAAATCACTTCTGTAGCGAGTCTTAGCTCCATCTATAGCTTCAGTTTATTTGTCAGTATTTTTGTCACATGACAGAGGGTGGTACAATACCATACAGTCTTTTACCATTATATTAAATCCACTATTGGACAGAAATCTGACTCAGAACGCAGAATTTTGACAGCGAAGTTTACGAGTATGTAAGAAAAATGTTGTCTTCAGTTTGTTGCAGGGCCAAGACACAGTTTAGGTTTCAGGTTTGAGCTTAAAGTTCTGATTCTGCAGCTTCACGATCAGCTTCGTGCGTTTTAAAGCATTATGCGCTTTAATCCCCACCTGATTTTTTTTTTTTCCAAGGAGGAAAAAACATGTGTAGTTACACGTCAGCTTCTCAAGTAAAGCCATGTTAATTTATTTTTACTTCCCTAATGGAAAAATTTTCCCCTAATTACAGTAAACAGAAAGTTGCTATTTCATATGGAATCATTCATGTTTGATGCCTGGCTCTGATAAGACACTTTTGAAGTTCCATTGTATATGTTGTAAATTGTTTCTTTGAGCTCGCTCAAGTACCAAAATCACCCCTTCTTTACCTACGGGAATTGAGAGCAGAGTGGGTACCACTCCAGCACTTGGAATCTGGGCCAAGAGTTTCCAAACATCTTTTCCTGGTGCCTAAAATTAGCAGCATAATGAGGTAGTGGCTTCCTTTTCTCTGAACTAATACCCCATCCCAGTGGGACAGCATGATCTGGACTAACACTCAAGATCAACAGAAAAATCTCGCACCAACACTTAAGGTCCCAGAACAGAACATTTAAAATTGCAAAGAAAGAATTTAACTGTGCCGCCTTTGCTTTACAGAGAGCTGTAGCTCAAATTTTTATCTGTGCTTCTGTAATTCAGTCGCAAACAGAATCTAGAGCAGTCAAAATATCCTCTGCAGTCTCCTTTTCCACTGTTTCACTTGTAACCTTTCTTAAAAAGATTTTATTAGGACCCCATGATGGCAGAGGAAAATAGAAAAGACATGCTTAGGTAGACTCCACTGCATTATTAAACCTATAGGTCACATTTAATTGCACTTGCATTAATCTGTTTTATTTCAGCTAATGAGTGCTGCCATAAATTTAACTGAAGGTGAGGAATTTTTAAGACCTTCAGCAAACTTTTGATCAGGGGGAAAAGAGTTGGAAAAAGAGTTACTGTGTACAGTACAGTGTCCAGTTACACACCAGAATGATTTTCAGCTCTCATTAAGAATTCACACTCACACTTAATGATCTCTTTGAGGGTCAGTTTGAGCAGGGACAGGTAATCCTGATAGATTTGTACCAGAATACCTTTAAAATGTTCACTAATCAGGCCGAGGTTTGTACGTTTATTTGCACATGCTTGATTTACTGCAAAGATTCGGACATTGAAGGCACCGTGAAGCCCCAAAGAAATAAGAAACACAAGTACAGACTAACAAAACAATCTGCTCTTTTTAAATGATGATTTAATCGAGTAGTCACGTTTTTATATTTTCAGGAAAGCAGAGATGCATTTACGGCGCATACATTATTAAAAATGATAGCATCTGTGTCATACCTCATGGGGGCTCATGTAGTTTGTTTTATTCTTTAGACACTTGGCACGGCTTCTGGTGCAAAAACGTGCACATACATACTGTATGTCTCTGTGCAAACAGAAGTAAACATTGTTTTTCTGGAAACTGATAAGCATCTTTAAACCTGCACTAACTGGAAATTAATGCAACGCTGACACATCAACACCTCACCTTAAAATTATTGTGGAAAATAAGCGAGTAACAAGTTGTTCCACATGTACAGATTAACACTGATTTATTTAAGTATCTGGTGACATGGTGAATGTACCGTAAATCTCCTTTTTTCCTCAGGTTTAGTTTTCACCAGTTCTTGGGAAGCAAAAATTGGTTGCATCTTGGTGTGGTACTTAAATAATTGATTGCACCTCTCTTGGATGCTCAAATCCATATCCATAAGTCAGGTTTGCAAAACTGCATCTGAACAAACCACAAGACTTTGGTAGATGTGACCAAATCGAGATAATAATGCACAGCAGCACATTTGGAGAAAACCAAACCCAGCACATCAGCACAAACACCTCATACCAACTGCCAGCACGGTGGTGGAGGGCTGATGATTAGGCCTGGTTTTGCAGCTATAGAACTGGGAGCCTTGCAGTCACTGACCTAAACACTGAGTCCTCTCTATAGCAAAGTATTTTAGAGTCAAATGTGAGGCCATCTGTCCAACAGGACAATGATCCCAAGCACAGCAGTAAATGTACAAAAGGCTGAAAAGGAAAAGAATCAAGGTGCTGCAATGATCCAGACCTCAGCCCGACTGAAATGCTCTGGTGGAACCATAAGAAAGCTGTAAATAGACAAACACCCTGCAAGCCACAAAGAAGGCTGGGCCAAAATTCCTCCCCAGCGATGTGAAGAACTGATAAAGTCACACAGAAAACAATTACTTCAAGTTACTGCGAATAAAGGTGATTCTACTGAATCATTGGGTGCACTTATTATTCCACAGAGCCGTGTGAAAACTTTCTTTCCACATGACTGGAAGTCTAATTTGCTGCTGCTGAGGTTGCATCCAATAAATCTGTCAGACATTTTTGGTACAATCAGCCGCTTGTAGCTGCTAGAAGCTGCCACTGTTGAAGTGCACCTAACACATTGTTCATTTAAAAAAAATACTGTTAAAGCTTTGGATTTAAATCTGCTGTGTTACATAATTCCTGAAGTCTTTCTGTTCCGTGAACCTGTAAACCTAGCTCAGATAAAAGCAGTTGCATTTGCCATTTACAGAGAAGACAAAAATGTCAAGAACAAATAAATAAATGGCAGCAAAGATACAAATATTTTGCATGTCTGCTACATGAATTCGTCATCCTATCAGCCATGTTACTAACTAATGCCCAGACACACGGGAACCTAGAGTTCCTCCAGCCCGCTGGCTCCAGGATACCTTTACAAGAACCAAGCATGTTCTCAAAAACAAACAGAACAACCTGTACAGGAGTCCAGACCTAAAGAGCCAGACACTGGGATTGCTTCTGACAGCTGTTTCCTGTTATGTAACTACACACAGCTGCTATTTCTAAGAGAGGGCATCTTGGTGTTGTAGACATTTCCAAGGGTCAGGAGGAAGAAAAATAATGCAGCTTTAATAGTGACCATCAATGGACCACCAAGGTTTCCTCCTTCTGCGTGCAACGTTCTGAGTCACCAGACATGTCAAGCATCTTCCCAAAATACTGGTTTGTTTTTATTATTATTATTATTATTATTATTTATCAGGCTGTGGTTCGTTGTAGTTGTGATATGGAAACATGATTTTTCTTTCTTTACATTGTTGAAAAAATTCCCGTTAACTATTCCTACAGCTGCTAAAGCCACAACATGGTTAATTACATCCATATTATTTTCTCTCTTAGATTAAAAAAAATGATATTTTTAATGTGTAGTAGAAACATTTGATAAATGTTTTCTGTCACTGGGATAAAGGCACAACTACAACGTCTCACACATATGACATTAAAGGCATCATATAGTATTTATACATGGCTCTGCATTCTGGTATGTTAGGCTTTAAAGGAGTTTAACATAATCTTCAGCCTATTCCTCTTTGTCTTCTTAGCAGTAGCAGTGAAGTGGTATTAACTCTTGCAGAGCATCCACGTAACTGTATACATAATGTATGCTCAGAGCGGCCAATGCATCAGGGAAACTATTTTTTAAGTGACTATGTGAACTCCTTAAAAATAATACAGAGAAAATATTATAGTGTCCTTAAGGCTTCAGATGCATTAGTCTTCTTGTCTACGATTTGCTCAAGAGAGCAGAAGATAAATGAGGGAGCAGTAATGTCTGGGAAAAAAGGCAGAATACTTGGCTGCCATTCTCTCTGCAAATATTGGTTCAGTTTGTTTGAGGTCCCTTCGCAAAATAAACATTTTACATATTGAACAGATTATCCTACTTATCCAACCTGGACACTTTACGATAGCATGCGAACATGTCTTTAACCTCTATGCATGGCCGACAAAGACAGACCACCCTTAGAAGGAGAGGGGTGGAAGTCACTTAACGTGGAGGTTTGTGTCCTTTGAAATGCACCATTTGTGATTATCAGATGGAATCCATCCTTTATTAAGGATGTCCCATTTACTTAAATAAGTCCTAAGCACCCTAATGTAATAATTTAGTGCCATGATTTACCCCAACACTAGAGCAAGTGAGCAAGTTCATGCAAAATCCAGCCTCACGTTGACAGCAGCATCATCTGAGGCAGACACCGACATGGAAACGGCACATTTCATAGGAGCAGCCCCACATTCAAAGCCAATGGAAAACCGAAGACGTGTTGCAATAAATCACAAGAGGACATGTAAATCTCGCCTTACAGATGTTTGTGGAAAGATTAGAATGGCAAGGCGATAGGTCATAACTTAGGAGCAGACCTTGTAACAAGAGGCAGATTGTAGCAACTCTCACACAGCTCCCACGGGAGCTGGCAGTGTGTGCAAGCTAAGCTGTTACGGTACCCGGTGAGTTTTTAAAGCATTGTTGTTTCTCCAACGATCACTCGAATGCAGGCTTTATGCATCTATGCTGTAAACCTTTAGGTTTGGTCAGGTGTTGGCCAGCTAGACAAGCCAGTCTAGCATGCTGCAAAAAAGGCCTCCGTCACACGCTGGAATGTCTCCATGGGTCATGGATATTTATTGATGGCATCTGTTCCAGGTTAAAGGGCCACAGAAGGTACAAGTACATATGGAAGTCTCTTTTCTCTTTAGAGAGGCCTTTCCCTCAATCAGCGCGGATGTCCAGAGAGTATGTCCCTTCTCCAGCCTTGGACTGTACACATGCAAACTGACAGCCATCCGCTGAGATTTATCAGGACAAGATTTATGTTTTTAGCAGCCAGTTCTCGCTTCTTAGTAGCCGCGCTCACTGCGGGCAGTGTTTTTCTTCCTGCACATTCTTATTAGTTTAGTTTATTACAGCAGCACGTCTGGTGAGGTCATTTATGGCCAACCATGGTGGTAAGACAAACTCATTTATAACGATGAGCCTTCAACACCTTGGATGAGCTCACGTGTACCTTCCTCTCGCTATCCCTTGTTGCCCAGACATCAAGCTCCAGAGCTAATGAAATCATCTGTTTGTCTGTATATTTGTGCGGGGATATGACGGACTAGGGATCGCTGTTGTTGGTGTTGAATTGCTAGCTCGGGGGACATTTCACGTGCTGGTGAATTTCTTCTCCCACAGTTATTAAACACTATTGAGATCATATGATAGAGGCAGCAGGCTGGGGCCACATGCCGCCAGTGCAGTCCTCAAAAAAACAAGACTGGAAAAGGTTTATTTTGATGAGCTCCTGTACTACATGTGGTGACATGTGCTTGCATCACATTTTCTTTTTGCTTCATTGTTTTACCTTTGAGCAACAAACTAACAAATGACAGATGTTTTTACTTCAAACTTGTATCACAACAATTTTTCATTTGCATGCAATGGATTTTTGTTGTTCATCTCTCATATCTAGAAGTAGAAAAACAATCACATGTGTTAGAAGAGGCTGAAAAGATGTTGAAAGACAATTAGCAGCTAAATGCCATGTGTTTGTACTAGCACAGGTTCCCCGCTGGTATTGAACTTATGACCCTGATCCCTGAGGGAGATGTTCGGACAAAGATAGAGGGCAGTAGAGAGATTTAGACATGCTTATGGATCCTGTGTGGTCTCCAGATATGCAATGTGCAGTCCAACACACACATTCAAGCCTTGGCTGAAACTTAGCCTTGATTCATACTGAGTATCCATCTGGTAGAATACCCAGCAGCGTTGTACCCAGCCCTCTGCAGTTCCCATTTCAGAAGAGAAAGCACACTGACAGAAAGACGCACAAAGGAATAAAGATTAAGATGCCACATTGAAAAGAAAGCGCTTGAACGATAAATGTGTGTATAAATACACTTTCAAAATGAAAAATGACAGTAAAACGGTTGCATTATAAGACTGGATTTTTCTGTTTTTTAGATTATTAGAAATAAATTTGTTCGGCTGAAAATAAAACTCACAGATTGTGTCCCTGTCATATGTGTGCAGTAGATAAATATTTGTCATTTATTCAAATTGTTTGTGCTAAAAATATGATAATTGGCTAATTATATTGTCTGTCTCAAAATGCAACACATCGTACACGTGTGTTAGCAACAACTTTAATATTTTTTATCAAGAGAGGGATCTTACATCGCATTCTGTGCGTGCATTTTGAAGGACACTGGAAATGCTGCTATTGTAAAAGTGGAGATGATGAGTTTTTCCCCTGGAGGACTGCACAGCCAACGCTGCTCTCCTTTGGTCGCACAATAATGAGAGTCACATCTGTGGCAACAACTTCTCACAGTGCAGCGTGGAGTGCAAGCGACAAAAAGGAAATGTTACTCATCATTTCATAAAAGCAGATCATACCCAGACTCTTAACAGATATTTATGTTTTATGAAAACCAGTCTTGCAATTTCACCAACAGAGTGAGAGCCGGAGCTTCTTTTACCCACTCTGAATGAAGGCAGCTGAAGTGGATTAGGCTAAATGTCCTTGGAAAAAGGGGCTCACCACAAGAGTAAAGGAAAAATTTTACAGCACAACACTGACCGCTCGGTGTGTTCCAACAAATATAAGTACTAAGTCTGTTCATCCAGCACTACAGAGTGAAAACTTTCTTTATAAGAGTTTGAAGGTGTAAGCAAAGCTGTATAAGTTGACGTTAATTGAAGATAAACTCAGGACGAGTTGCAGTTATACTGTAATTCTGACAGATTCTTGCATGTAATGAGGTGTTCTGCAAGTGACTTGGTGCACTGGCGCGTCTTCCTCTTTCAAAATTGCTGACTTTTTTTTATTTGCAACACGTAGAACTGGTCCAATCACGATTTATCAGGATATGCATCTTAAAAATAATCATTGGATTGAGTAGAGATGATGATATCGGGTAAAGAGATGTGCAAAAAAAAGCCTCCTCAATCAGCTGTGGCAGCCAGCTGTTCGAATCATACACTTCAGCCTGGTTGCAGGGCAGTGGATGATAACAGACAAACTTTGTGCTTCTCCATGGAGACAGTTGGCAAAGACAGTATTAATGTCTAGTTGAGTTCAACTTGAGCAGCAACAGTGCTTGGTAGATTAAGATACAGCCTTTGAAAACATTAACTGCATCTTAGAATGCAAACTTATCCCATCTACTTCATGCTTCCTCTCCATTTTCTTCCTTATCGTGTCAACAAGTCCTGCAATAGTGACCACACCACCAGAGAACAATTGTCTGTGGCTCAGAGATTTCTGCTGAAGTCTATCGGCCTACCCTCCATGTTGAAAAATCATGCCACCCAGTGACGCAGTGGGTCCTGCCTGAGATTCAGTGACAAGTTGGGAGTGAGACCCCCTCAGTCGACTTGTAACTTTACTTTTGTTTGCCTTTAGGCATACAAAGCAAACTTGGATACCATTTCCATCTCTTTACCACCCATGTGGATGTCTCCAAGATTAGGATCCCTCCACTGCACACGTTCAATGTGCCCTCATGTAGGACAAACCATGCACCATCAGTTGGACCGCAGCCTATTGTGGTTTCTTGAGATAGGAGAAAGCACATTTTGGCAGTTTTTCACTGGCCGAGTAAAAGAACGACGCTGACGGTAATTACGATAAAATGCATGTTTGCTCTTGCATGAGTGGCTTTTACCTGCTGCCGTTTTTAATTGGTATGTGAAACCCAGCGTTCAGTTTTGAACCACAAAGAATTGTTGATGGACCTTGAAAAGATTAGAAATCGAAGTGTGATAGCTCTAGTTACACGAATCAGCTGAAGAGACTGTTGTAAATGTTTCTCAGCAAGTGTGAAGGAATTTTAGAAAATCATCAGCAATCATCTTAGTCTCATCCATCTCAGCCAGTGGAAAATAAATGCGTGAAGACGTGCTGACATGTACGAGTTCACTCTAATTCTAGTATTGGCTCGTGCTCCGCTGCTTTAGCCACAGAGGAGGATCTTCGCGCCCATCTGGCTCACTGTGCAGGACTGAAGTGGAAGCCAGCTCAGTTGGGTCACTGCAGAACTAAATCTACAACATAGTAATTGCTGAATGGATAATATTGGAGTGAAGCCTTTAACTGGATTCTGGGCCCTGACTCGATTCAGCTGTGCGAGGATTTAAATGAAGTTACAGAAATTGTCAAAGCGGTACATACTTTGAAACAACTTCGAGACTGGTTAACATACACAATAAAATATTAAAAACAATCTTGATGTTATTCATGATAAAAGAAAGTCCGTTTTCCTCAGTCTCTACCTGAGCAGTGCCATGCGTGTAAGGTTGATCTTCTAATCCCTTGGATCTAAAGGTAAACAGGAGGACTCCTGGATATAAAGAAAGACACTCACAATATTTAGTTAAGAGATTTCAGGCTGGAGTAGGGTTACTTACCTGAGAACCGGGAATGGCTTTTGTGTGGCTGGACAGGTCAACAACATATCCATTTTCACTAGTGGATGGGAATGTGTTTGCTTAGGTTTATCTCCGGTCTCCTGGAAGCCGAAGGTGTTTTATCGTGAATGAATAATCTCTGATTGTATCTTGTATCGCCATTTTAGAGCCGTCAGCTTGGAAGGAATCGATTTTTTTTTCTTTCTCCAGTTAATAAAGTCTCTTTTACATTCATTACTTTATTGCAAATCATTTTATCCGCTCACACTTGCAGAAATTAGGTGTTAAGTTAAGGTGAGAAAACGATTCCTTACCTCTGAGGCACGTCAGCGCTTGTCACACCCAGTAAAGCTCTTCTCTCAGCCATGTCTTAACTCTTGCTTCATCTTCTCTTTAATCAGCTATGCCATTCTTATAATCATACACGAGAAACCTAATATTGCTATGATATCTGGTGAGATGAGAAGAAAAGCACTGAGCGATGCTGACATGGAGAGGGAACAGTAATCTATTACTTTTATGTTTCACTTGGCTAGCTAAAAGCGCAGTCTTTGCTTTTTCTTCAGTCCCAGCTAGAAATCTATCCTCCTGATTTTAGTAGTGCTGAAATATCTCCACAACTACAGAGTAAATGGGCATGAAATTTGATACAGATATCCAGGATCCCCAGAGGAGGAATCCTAGTGACCCTGGCGGATGTCTGACTTTTTGTCTGCCCAACAATTATTACAAAGATTTCTGTGAAAGTGTGAAAGGATATACATTAACGTGTAGCTCATTCAGTGTCCTCCCATTCTTCAAGAAACTTGGTGGCCAATATCCAAGGATACACTTTAAAAAACAGCTAGTAAAAGCTACATAATGCTCCAAACCTCAGTGCAAGAAACACATAAATAAAAGACTAAATGGCTTGAGTTAAAATTGCCTTTAATCTCAGTCTCACACTCCAGTTTCTAACATATCAGAACATATCAGTATCCTCGCAATCTAATCTTTTAATGTTACTTGCTCCGACATCAGCGCAAATATGTGCTCGTAAAATTACAGCAGCTTAAGGCAGATTTGCTGCTAAGATGAATTGCTGTGTTGACAGCATCGGCCATGATTACTATAATAAGTCTCAATTCATTACATCCTTTTTCAGTGTAGGCTGAGGCAGAAATTAGCAAACGGTGTCGTGGGTGTTACGAAACGCGGTATTACGGTTGACAGCTTGTCGGCGTGATTGTTGACTAATTACAGTGCTCGTCTACCCTGGGGTGGGACGAAAGCACAGAGCGGCGTGCTTGTGCTGCTGGTTGCTTTGACAGGATGAGTAATCCCACGGTTATCAGTCAGCTATGACAGCAGACGCCCACTGACTGATGCCTTCACTCTTTTTGTTTTCCGCTCGTGTTTTTTTTTCTACAAGAAAATGTCTCTGCTACTAGCTATCAAAGCCAAGAAACCTACAGAACATTATGAAGCTTAACTAGGCTCCAACAGCTATTAAACCTCATTTGCAGTATCAGCATAGTATTTTGCAAATTATACACAGTCTGCTCTGGATCTCGCAGGCGATAAGAACTCTCCCTGGAGATTGGGGGAAATGGCTCAATTTGGGCCTTTCAGACGCACTCACAGGGAGCTGTGCTTGTGCCTCCATTCACCAGGCTTGTCATCCTACCTTTTATTAGGCGCTTAGCTGCGTAGTATCTCCTCCTGAGATCAGAACTCGCCAACAAAGAGTCAGCATTCACATCGCCAGATAGATCCCGGAGCTGGGAGGGGGTCTGGGGTGTTCAGACTTGGAATTGTTGAGTCGGGCAAGAATGCCCAACCCGTTCTCATACCCAGCCAAGTTTTATTTTGGTGTAGGTCTATTGCAAGAGCAATCTCCGAGTGTGTGGCATTATGGAGGACATCCAAATGGTTAAGATGGAATTCCCTGATTGTTATTGAGACCTGAACCCCACCGTTCCTGAAATGATCTCTATCAGCCAGCACTCCTTGAAGCACATAGCTATTCATTAAAGATGCTTATCGCTGAGTCTGAGGTGAGAGCAGGGTTTTCAGGGGCATTCAACAAGGCGAGATCATTGGGTAGCATCTAAGATTAGCCCAACTCGACGTTTTTCTATGTGCTCCTTCACAATTAAGACGACTTCAAAGAGTCTCGCAGGTATCCGTTTAGCTCCTTAGATGTTGCAACATGAAATGAAAGCGCTTATGAGTTTGAACTCATAAAGAATACTCACAAGCACATGAAATTGCCGAGTATCCCATAACAAATAAACATAAAATACCTTGCAGATGCAACAAAAGATCAAGGCAGTCATGCTAGGAATTAGCTGTGCTCAGCTCCCTTTGGACTCAGTGTTGCATAAAGCTGCTATTATCGCTTTGAATGTCATATCTAGACCATATATTTTCCATTACTGAGTAGTGTGCTTGTTTTGCAAATGTGGAAGATTTGTACAGATGGCAACCCAAGCAAAAGCATCTTTTTTATATATGTAGATATACATGTTCAGGGGTGACTGATTGCATGCTTATGATAGGAAGCAGGGCCATCTGCTGATAGACCATCATTACTAGTCTGTCGAGCATATGTCTCTTTCTAAAACTTTCACTACTGTTTTATGATGCAACGTGTACAAACATTGTTTTACAGCAGCTTTTGGCTCTTTTTAATAACACTGCAAACGCCTCTGGTTCAGGGAAAGGCAGTTTGAAGGCAGATTCAGCAGCAGAGGGCTCCCTTTTCCCCACGAGCCTCCCAACTTGAAGCGGCAAAAGGGAAATCTGACAAATCCTCAAACTTTCATTTAGCAGGTTGGTTTGCTTGGGTTTTATATAGAGTATATACTCATTATCCAGAGAAAAGTTGTGTTTTTTCAACCTGAACACTGTACAAATGAGTTACTACTGTGACACAGCCCGTTTTTGAAGTCTATTTTTTCCTGTATTTACTCTACGTATTCCCCTGATGTTCCTCCTGCAAAGTAAAGCAGCAATTTGCGCTTTAACTCTGCATTTCAGAACTATTACTCAAAGCAAGTTATCTGTTTTGATTGAGCGGGATGTTTGCCAGACAGGAGTTCCCCTGCCATTAATCTTGCTGTGGGTCTGAGTGACAGACTGGATTATCAACTAAAACTTTCAGCCACTTGAGACTGCTACCAATGTTTTGCTTTCAAGAAGAAGAAAGAGTGGGAAGCCATTCTTCTGTTGGAAAAGAACAGAGGCTGGTGTAACTTAAGCAATGTGGAAACCCTCAGGAGTCTGTAGCATTATCTGGACAAACTAATATTTACTCCGCGGCAGTGCAAACATACTCATTTACTCTGGCTTTATTCAACACTTTGGCATTGTTGATGGATTAACTCTAATGATGAAATCCAACCCATCTTCTCAGTTTGATCAAAAGGCTTCACTTTGAGAGCGCTTCGCATCAATCGATCGCTTGCAAGTGAAACTACTACGAGAAACGCACAGGGATCGAGATTCCAAGCGAAAACTGGTTACTGGGTAGCTAATATCAAGGAACTGTGATGACATATTTGCTTACAAATTACTGATCAGCTGCTACGCCATCAATGTCCACATTATTAAGGAGGCAGTCTCCCACAAAGATGGAAGTCAAATCAACAACAGTCTGTTTCTTTTTTTCTGCTGTGTTCAGAAGGACTGGAGATTTGCAGCAGTCTGTACATGAAAAAAGGCAAATAATGACTTGGTTTGAAGTCTGACCACAGTGCGGTGAATCTCTGTTTGAGTCAGGTCTGCTTCAAATAAAAACTGATTTGCTTCTCCCCCTGAATTTAGTCTCCAAAATTACACAGTCTTCAGAGCATCGTCGGAATGCACGAAACTTAAAGGTCCTCTTTTCTCACCAGAGCGTAATGAGAAACTGCTTGCAGAGGACGCTGGTCATAAAGGCAAACACCTGCAACGATGACACTGAAGGAATCAATCTTCCTTTATCCCACCCCATCAACAACAAATAGAGAAACTAGATTCCCCTGACCTGTTAGCCTTGTGCGATGAAAGCAAAGATGACGGCTTTGCTGTTAGAGCCAGACGGACGGATGGATGTGGGAAGAAGCTTAGACATGAGTATCTTTTTATCATAAACACTGGAGATAAATGCATAGCATCACATGCAAAATTCAAGGATGATACAAAGACCTTGACTCAGACGACTGCTTACAGTTTTGGAAAATTTCCTCTAGTCAAATTAATTCAGCTGGATAAAAGCCATAAAATCACAAAAGTATTTCTAGTATTAATAGTTTTGGCTGCTGATTTATTTATTTATTTTTATTTTCAAAGTCATTCCACTGCTTTCCACTGCAGCTCAGTGATGAGCGCAGTGACCTCATGGCAGTAAGGTCTTGAGCTGGAACCCATGGCAGGACAAAGGACCAGACCCAGAGCTTGTCTTTGAGAATTTTAAGGGTGTACTCCCTGGGTGATCCCTAGTTCTGTTTGTTATCTTCTGTGATCACTGTGTGCCATGCCAGTCTCAGCTAAGCATATTGTGTCCTGGCCTGGTCAAAGAGGTGCCCAGGCTCAGACGAGCTGGACTCAGGCACTGCATACGTGTCGTGTCATTGCTCTGCAAGAGCGAGCTGAGGTCCCCCGGGAGGGGGGACAATAGGGTTTGAGTGTTTAAGTACACTTTAAAGGTTTCCCCATGATTGACCTTGAATGAAGCTCTCGCTCAGGAGGTGTTTCTGCAGTATATCGACTCACTTTTATACTTTGACCTACTTTTACTTAAAATTGGTTAAATTCAATGAACAAATATTCCTGTCTTCATACTTTGCTTGCAAAGATTTGTGAGTAATTCTGGGAATCCTCTTTTTATGATATTGTGAACAATAGATAATGACTAATTAAACTCAGCCTGTGCTGTTTTTATCCAATCATGTTACCAGTATGTTGCCAAGCTGGCTCTGAGATCTTCAACCATGTTATTTCTTCTATTTCTTCTTACACAAGGTAATGTGTGTGGGAGTGCGCACGTGTTTGTGTGTGCCTGTCTGTGCATGCATGTGTGCGTGTGACATTTGAATGACGCTTTCTGAGAAGCATCGAGGGAATTGTAAGTCAACACGCAGTTTTAATCTTTGTTTTACATGTATTGCATTATATGTACGTAAAACAAATAGTAATAAAAATTTGAAAATTAAATTTCATAAAACTTCAGTGTCAAGTATCTTGGATGTGAAGAATAATTATGATAAAACTATGTAACTTATATAAAATGCGGTTTGATGCTTTCTGTGCAAGAAAACCTCAACATGCTATTTTTTCTAAAATGATTTTTAATCTGTTTCACTCAAATTGAAATGATAACGTCTGTGGGACTAATTCAACCTGCTGCACAGTGAGAGTAGCCGAGCAGCATCACCTTACTTTTCTCCGTGTTTTCACTGGGTCAGCCAGCCAGTCTTGCAGAAACAAACTTTTCTTTGGGGGAAATCTAAGCCTTCCTCCAAGAATTCCCCTATTTGCATTTGCAGGTGGACTGAAGATGGCATGATGCCGTATCCATACGGTGTCCTGTTTTTAATGGACAAAGACTCAGCATTCTTTGGCACGTAGTGACCCCTGAGTAGAACCTCGTCAAATTCACATGTGTGTTTATTTGTTTTTTTTCCCACGTGACAGACAGACAGACAGCCTTGGATTTCAATCATAGAATAGCAGAGAACTTGTTAACTCAGTAACAGATAGCCTTAGCGTGCACAGGGACACCTTCATCATTCTTGAGTGGCTGAGAGCAGGAAGAGCTGAAGCATTTCCTCTAACACGCTGACACTCACCTTTTGTGTCGGTTAGCTGTTTTCATCGCCTTTTCCCATGAAGAAGCTGATAACGAAAATACTTTTATGCATTATGAGATGTAAATGTGGGATAAACAAAACCACACTGACAAGTCGCACAACCTAAAATACAATATTTAATATATCTAACATCTGTAAATTAACACTATGTGATGTGTGAAACTCTAATTTCTGATTCTATAGAATCACATTGCAAAAACAGTTACTGTTTCTACTTTGACCACCTCCATTACGTTAACAGGGATCCATTATATTCAATTTCCAAAGCAGCAGTCAATGCTAAATTTTGCTTGTATGTTTATTGCTTGTATAAGATTCAGTCAACACAGTTTCACCATAAACAAGTACTATAGCTGCACTGACCCCCGTTTGCCAAAACATACAAGGTTTCCTTAATAAGCTACTAAAAAGCTTCTCAACCAGGGAATAAAAAGCGATTGTGTTTCTCATTATGGTTTCACACCACGACAGAGAGAGTTTGGGAGCTGAAAGACAGAGGGTTCACCAGACAATTGAATGCAATTTAAGCATTTCTACAGAGGCCCACCTTGTTATTGTGGCTTGGAAGTGCGACTTGTGGTTGTCTCAGTCTACAACAGAGAGCGATGAATGAGAGGACACCCACATAGGTTTGTACCATGTGCTCTGTGGAGTCTATGTGTGTGTTTTTTAATATATTCTTCTGCAGAGAAATTATATGAACACAGTTTGACATTAAACTTGCACTGCTTTCTGCCTTAATTGCATTTTGCAATTGTATTCTCTCTAGTATGAGAATATAAATGCTACCTATACTACTGTTTTGGTTATTAAGTATCCTTCAGTATCACTTCACCACATTTCATTGCCAAAACAGAGATATTTTCTAAATGTCTATTTTCTTTCAGTGCACACCATGTCATGTGGGTTATTTCCATATCAGTGTCATTTACGGAATATCTCTAAACTCAGACTAATGGTATCAAAGCTTGAACTTGAGATGATTATTCATGCTTTTATTTCTTCTCGTTTAGACTACTGTAACGGCCTTTTTACTTCTTTTAACAAATCAGCCTTAAATCGTCTTCAGACTGTGCAGAAAGCTGCAGCACGTCTCTTAACAGGCACCAAGAGAAGATCACATATCACTCCAGTCTTGGCCTCCCTTCACTGGTTGCCCGTAAATTTTAGTTTTCATTTTAAAATTTTACTTCTAACCTTTAGGGCCCTACATGGTCAGGCTCCTCAATATTTATCTGACCTGCTGAAACCACATACATCTTCTCGGGCTTTAAGGTCATTAGATCAGAGACTGCTGGTGGTACCGCGCACTCGTTTTAAAACTCGTGGTGATCGGGCCTTTCAGACGGCGGCACCACGGTTGTGTCTGTCTCTTCGCTGCACGGACTCCATTGATTCTTTTAAGAAACAGCTGAAGACATTTTTATTTAGAAAAGCATTTGATTAATTTCTTCTTATGCTGTTTTTATAGTTTTATTGTTTTACATTGTTTTATTTACTGTTATATCGTTTTTATGTTCCCATTTCCTGTGTTGTAAAGCACTTTGTGATTTTTTTTTTATCTGTGAAAAGCGCTATATAAATAAATTTTACTTACTTACTTACTTTTGGTCTGGCTTGTGGAGCTACTCGCTCTTACCGATGGAGTGGCCAGTGTTGCCAACTCCTCAGTAAGGAAAATCGCTATTGGCTGTCCTAAAAGTCGCTAGAAGTCGCTAAATGACGTCATCACCTAATTTGCATAATTGGTCATGCTAATGTAATTGTAACCTACGTTGTTGGAGAGAGAAATAACATCGTGGACGAGACATAAACTGAGTAAAAAAACGTCCTAAATGCAGTTAGAATTTATTTGGAACTACAAATTAAATTTCTTTTAGCAATTATTGTTTTTTTAATGTCACAATTCCAAACCTGCTCGTTTATCCGGGCCTGGACCGGCAAAAGTGACCCGAAATTGGCACTCTGGTGGAGTTACTTTGTGTGTGTTTATAAGTAGTTTTAAACCTTGTGATCCACAAAACAGCATAACAGTAAAAGAAGAACTGACTGCGTTACAGTCAGTGCGGGAGCAGCGGCTTCGCTCATGCGCGATTCATTTGCCGTTTGGACGAACAGGTGTGAACGTCTCCTGCCCTGATAGCAGCTGGGGGAGAACTATCCTCCACCCGTGAGCGCTTTGGCACGGGTGAGGTGCCCACGGCAGCACCGCTGCTTGTTGAGAGTAAGAGCGATATGCGTTTTCACGTCAAAAAGTAGTCATAAATAAGTCTCCAATAATACCAGAAAAAGTCGCCAGATTTGTCGCTAGTCGCTTTTTAGAAAAATAGTCGCTAAGGGGGTCTGAAATCTCGCTAAATATAGCGACAAAGTCGCTAAGTTGGCAACACTGGGAGTGGCTACATCAGACCCTTCTTTCAGTTTAAACCCATGTTTTCGCCATGCCAAATTAACAGCCCCCCTTTGGGTCATTGCTGTGTGTGAGTGCTGAGATGGGAGAGGTGTATCTGAGTGAAAAGCACCAATAACAGCAACATGCATGGTTCTCCACAACTGGTTGCACTCCGTGTTCTTCAAAGGGCCCCTCTGTCTTTCGCTCTCTCACTTATTGTGCGCCAGTTCAGAGCGGCGGTTGACTGCGTGACGCAGAGTTTCCTGGGCCTCGCTGCTCGCAAACACACAAACCGAAATACTGGTTGTTTAAACCTGACGATACTGTCAATATGGGAAAGGTCAGACAGTTATGTATATGTTTTAGTCCTTCCCGGATGTTTCTAAAGTCAATAGGTCAGTGTAAATGTGCGTTGATATAGACATGTGCCTGTCTTGGTTATTGGCCAACAAGTTCCTTAAAATCTGACAACTGATAGGGGTTTGGCAGCTCTTACTGGCGCCTTCGCCGCAAACGCTTCTGGGAGCGGCGGTTGCTAGGCAAGGTCAAAAGTTTGATTAATGACATTCATTGCTGTTTACCTTTCACCTTTGGTTGCATTATCTCGTGAACTCGCGATGTGATGACAGCATTTGTTCCTGCTCCTACGGCACATGTGCAGCATTCAGCAGAACAACAGGTTCTGCATGATTCAGAGCTGCGCTTACAACTTCCTGTTATCTCATGAATAATGGGGCGATCAGCATGTGCTGTAGGACAGACGTACAGGAAGAAAAGGCAGGTGGGGGACAAAAAAACAATCCCAGAGTGATATCAAAGAGCAAATTTCATAAAGTACGCGTCTTCTTTCACTAATAGTAAAAATATTTTATTTTATTTACACCTAATCAGAAAGACTAATTACACAGTCCTTTCTCTTTTATTGCCTTTAACCCTTTAAAGCCGGTCAGAGCGGGCACGCTCCGTTTTGCGTAACTATTTTTAAATCCCGGTAGCTCTGCAACCACGTAAGCTAGCGCAAAATTTTTTTTTTGCATATGAAACCGGAGGAGTTGTACTTACATCTTATGCCATCAGCTTGTCCTCGGTCACAGTTTCCTTCCACATATAGCTTTGAAAAAACTGCATAAAAAGCACTTGCAGCAACAAAAACATAATATTCCAGAAACACGCTTTACTGATCCGATCAGCTGTTTGTAACACTTCCTATGTCCATCAGAGCGAACTATCGCATGTCCGCCATGTCTTGCCCGAAACCGGAAGTGATGTCATTTTCGCGGAAATGTAGTTTTTTTACCGTCAAGGCCTCATGAGCCTATACTGGTGTTTTTAAAAGTTATCTTTGACTTTATGACTTTCTGTGTCGTTTCTGGGATGCTTAGGACTCATATTGCACTGCTGGAAATAGTTTATTTTGATGCATATGCTGCTTTTTTGCAAATTTGCACTACAATATTTATTTTTCGTTTTTCCTGCAGTATATAAAAATTGGTGTATTTCAAAAATAAAAGTATGAAGACACTCAAAATAAATTTCCTGTGGTGGGAAACTATTTTGTGCAACTTTTTTGTATTTACAGTTTTGAGGGATAAGCCTCTTAAATTTCTCTAACTAGAAATATATGTTAAAAAAACAAAAACGATTTTAATTTTTTTTTGTAGTTTATTGCACTTTTTTGCAATTTATGTAATTACTATGCACTTAATGCATACATATTATTAAAATTTAGGCTGTAATGGTTGTATTGATGTATAGCAACTTGAAATGCTCCCAAAAATGGCTCCACAGCATGTAAAAATATAATATAAGCTCTGGCGGACTTGGTTCTGTGGTAGGTCTTAAAGGGTTAAATAAAATAGTTGGTGCTTTTACATCGACGTGAAGTCAAATGTCTGCAAACAAGCTATGATTTGACTTTTTGACCTCTAAAGTGAAGAAGTGAACTGTAACCAGAATCCCGATCCTCATGGGGAACATGTACATGTGTAAAAATAAAAGAACTTTAAAAAAGGAACTTTACGTACCCAGACTACACTGATGCCCTAATGTGGTTGGAGAGGTTTTTATTCTGAGGGACAAGCCCGGTGCTTTCTGTCTTTTTCCTTGTGTCATCATCTGGTGTCTCGATAATCACATGTAAACATAAAATACTTACGTTATCTAAATAATGCCGATTCGATGACGTAAATAATGAAAACGAAAATCTGATATCTTAAAACCCTAGTTACAAAAAATGAAAATGGCCTTTTGATTCTGATGCTACATGTAAAAAAGTCCATATTACCGCGGAAGCACTAGCAGCTAGTTGAAGCCCCCGTTGCTCCACACTGTCCGTCGCAAACGCTCCCCCCATGCACAGTTACCGTGTGTTAAAGGAACAGTATGTAAAAATTAAATAAGGCAAGAAAAAATACAATTTAACTGTAAATCTTACACTAAACAAATTATAAAGTAAAAACTGAAATTCCCCATTATCTTACACTTATCCTTATCCAAAATGATTCAAATTATTCACAAATATACACTCTGTGTAATCTGAGTAAACTAAGAGATGATTATACCTTTATCCTATACAGTCCATGTCGGACTGGTTTGCACATTTCTTTAAGTAGGAACGTGCCCTCTGTAGTTTATTCTGATTCCTCATACACTACTGACATAACCACCAAGGCAAAAAGCATGTATTCATTTGCAGCTGAAAATAGTCCCCGGTCCTTTTGTGGAATAGCATTTGCTTAAACACACAGCACAAGACCCTTTGAATTCATCTGAAAGAGTTCTGTATTCGGCTGTAATGAATGAACTTGGGGTCAGAAAGTCACACACTGATAGATTTAAGCTTTTTCTTCTTCTTCTTTTTAAAAATTATTGATGGTAGCAAAGCTCTTATTATTTAAAAACACAGGAAAAAGCCATATTCTGTAAGAATTCCTTTGAATCACATACAACGTACAGTAATAACGCTGCTTTTGAATCTTCTCTCCAAACACAATAACGCCCATTCACCCGTCTTAAGGATCCATCTGAGTCTCATGCAGGACTTTCCTCCTCAAACCAGCAGACAGTACCGTGGTTTACCACTTGCATTTTTGGGGAGAAGAGTCATCATCTTATTATCACCTAATAAGAATTTGAGCCAAAAATTAACTATTTTATTTGGTGGTAGCATTTTGCATGTGTGTGGCGTGGTATATGTCTCAGCACACTTTAAATAAGTCACAGATGGGCGATCTGGTAGAACATTAATTCTATAGTTTCCACAAATTAGAGAGGATTCTCTTCTTCTCATGACTGTCTTTCTCTTTGCCAGGATCTGGAGTAAAATAGACATGCGAAACTGCTGACAAATTTCCATGAAGGTCTGTGTTATGACTTTCCACTAAAGGAGTGGATTTTGCTATAGGCATTGATGTTTACAGACAATATGCACAAATTATGACAAATTACAAGCATTCTTCTAATTTAAAAAAAAAAATAGGTCTGCTTTCATGGCATTGTTTTCAAAGAGTGCATTTTAATTGTGTTTGCAAACCTAATTTCATGGTCTTTTAGTCATCTGTGTATAATAATCAAATCTGGCCTCTGCAATTTGATGTGATCCTGTGGTTATTCTCTGTATTGCTGTGTTGCTGTCTCCTCAAAGGCAGCAGAAAACAGCAGCGGAGTCTCCTGAGAGAAAAAGTGAAATGATACGTTTTCATTTAGAAAGCCAAATGTCATCATCATGTCTCTGTCCCTTTTACTTTTAGAGCGTCTGGTTGATGTGGTGAGCTGGCAGAGCAAGTAAGAACATGGGAGGGAGACATTTATCATCCCCTAGACTACAGAGCTGTAACTCTGCCTGCTTGGAAATCCTGTGGACAGTCAGTGGAAAAAAAGAAAGCAGTAGTGACTGCGTTACAAGAATTTTCACAGACCCATTGCTTTGATCTTTACATTCTTGGTGAAAAATGGTTAAAATCTAAATTAATCTAATAATAATATTTAGAATATTGATAACTTTTGGATGTGTTATGAAGGATGCATGTATAACTTACACTGTCTAATTCTTTCAAGAAAATATTAACATCATGCTGGCGACTATGACAGTTTTAATTCATGAGCGTTTCTCACACGCCTGTCAAAAAACAATGTTCTGCTCGTCAGGGACGAGGATACGCACATGTTCCAGCATTGTGCACCGTGTTTCCACGGCAGGGCGATTCATTTGAAATTTCAGACATGACTAGAAGTGCTGACACTGGCCTCCTTTCTAAAACTGAAACTTTGCCAGCTTGCCACTCTCTTTCTAAAAGGTTTCTCGTGTATCTTTCTTTGCTTTTTCCAAGACCTGCCATGTCGCCTGTCCTGAGATGCTTTCTTGTTGACTTTTACTTGTGCAAAGGCAGTGGATGAATGAGTGAATGACTCCTGGCGAGCCTAGGGTAGTTTTCCCCCTTAAAGCGAAAAGAGGACACAATGTAAAATGCCTCAAACCAAGCAAAGTGTCAAATTCATAAACTGAACTCTCACTCCCTCCTGTACACATGGCAGACACTGATGGATTGTTACAGTTGAAGACAGGAGCGCCTGTTCTAGCTTTTTAAGGAACCTCTGTCACCGCTTCATTTCTGCTTGGATTATTAATAGTACTTAATATCATATCCATTAGGCTCAAGGAGGCCAAGTTCCTATCCATCTCTCCAAGTATCTGTTTGAGTTTTTGGTATTTGAGAATCCTTTCAAGTCTAAGTTTTAGAGGTAAGACCCTTAAGACCAACGAGCTCGGTGCCCAGACGTATTAAAGCCTGGGCATCTGCATACTTTTGTGCTATTACTTGCGTTTAAAGTGTATCACATTACGTGGCAAATGCATTTATCAATTTAAAGCGAGGAATCCAAGTTTTTTAAAATAAATAAATAAATGCTCATGCGTATCATTTTACATTAGAGTTCAAGTAGAACTAATGCAAGTAGGCATTTCTGTATGCAGCTACTGGATTCATCTGACCCGAGGCAATTACAGTCATCTGCAGAGAGATCAGACTGTAAATCTTTAAAAAATACAAATTCTTTTTGACTGTTGTTTCTTTTCAATAAAAAACAACATCTGAAACTAGCCCACCTGCTGCCCTTTGAGCACAGAGGGTCTGCTGAAGACGCAGTGGGGGGTATCACTTGCTGCCCTGATTGATGACCATAGGTCCCGCAGGAAGTAACCCCACCACCATGAAGGAGTATTTTGCGAACCCCAAGTGGTATCCGGGAAAACATGAACGACTCCAGTCAGGGAGCGTGTGTACTCAAAGGCCATCTTAATGTTTGGATATACTGAGTCACTTGGGATTTTGCTGCAAAAGGGAAAAAGAATCAACAGCTGCAAAATAGAGCTTATGACACCCAGATTCCAGCATGTATACCAAAACCAGCCAGTAAAAGACATTAAAGTGCTTTGTATTAAGAAATCCTGGCCTTTTACAGTCGATCATTGCCAGACATTTAATATTTAACTGCTTTTGTAACGGCCGGCAGGCAGTGGCAGGGACAACTGCTGTAGAAAGCGTTTTGAAAGCCCACAACAGGATCAAGCTGCATACGCTGTACCCAGCAAAATTCAGCAACACCACTATGGCAGTCGAGCTGCATTCCAGTTGTGCATTTATGCCCTCGAACCTTACAACAACAACATCAGAATAAAAGAATCATAACTCGATATGAATAACAAAAAGCTAAACTTACTGAAATGATAAGTATTGAACTCATCCTCCCTCCAGTCAACACACTTTGAGTTAATGTGGCTGATTTTGCTCAGTTTTATCACTTTAGAATAAACAGATACAATCAATAATCCCAAAAGGTGACTGTCACCTCAGCTCAGTCAAAACACTGTCAAGTCATCCCTGACCGACCTGAAACGTTAACAGCTTGGAGCACTGGGAACTATAAAGCCACAGTTATTAATTTTTAAGGCATGCTGACGTCAAAAAGGGGGAAGAAACACATTTAGACTATATGACAGCTCTTTCTAGCTGGATGTGGTGTTAAAAACCACAGAAATGCTCATTGTTACTCAGCCAAACTAAACTGGGTCTGTCACCGAAACAACAGCAGTGCTCACATTCCCCCTGACCACACATCCTGATGCAGGTTTTACACGGAACGACAAAGCAAATTCAAATTGTATTCGTCGTTTTTTAAATAAAATGTATTTATTTGTTGATTTATTTTATATTGCAAGTATGTATAAATTTAACATTTAAAAGAATTGTAATTTTTGAAATATTGGTTTCCCAGAAAATAATCGGATTTTTTTTTAACATTTTGGATTTTTAATTAAATGAAAGTAAAAACAAACAAGTAAGCAAATAAATAAAAATGGTGTTAATCCACTTTTACTGGTGAGATATGCAAAAGTGCGATTTTTTTTTTTTATTTCTGACCCAAAGTACAGTTAGACGTTTTGCATTGAGACAAACTAGTGGATTCATACACAACGATAAGTACCATGATAACATGTAAGACCCTGCCTCACATACCAGCGGGCTGGATTTGTTGAAACGCACCATAAATAGGGTCGATTGACCCCCACACATAGAGGCCAAACATATAAGTGAAATCACACATGACAAACGTGGTCACAAAAACCTTCAGTGGCGCACAGTGAAGTCTATTAAGCTGTGAGAAGTCTTTTCGTTAGGGCTGGTACAGTACAGCCAAACAGGTCGCAGGAATAAACAGTTTACAGAGAGAGAGCGGGCAGAGCCTATAGGCCTGTATGGGAAAATTCTCGTAATTTCTATGCGGGACAACAGATCCCACAGGCGGCATGTGGGTGGATTGGACTGTCAGCTGCTCTCCTGCACACACCGTTCATTAACGTGTATGATCAGCCTTCAGATTTTTATCACGGTATCAATTACAGGCCCGATAGCATCAGCCGAGGCGCCCAGCAGTGGAGAGCTCTTTGGAAGTGTAGGCAGGTTATGCCTGTGTAAACACAGTAATTACCTTTCCCGGTAAGTAGTAGAACTAATCATTCTACTAATATAAAGAGTATAAATCCAATCAAAACATTTTCTCATAAAAGGCAGGCTCAAACTTAATCTCTTTGTCATCGATTCAAACAGGTTACAGGTCATTAAAAGCCTCACAAAAGGCCAAACGACGCTTTCACAGCCCTTTATTTCACCACCGCCTGGAAAACGGACAACAGTAATATCTGGCAATATCTTAAAGGCCTGTGCTATCACCAATATAGCCAAAGTTAGATTTCAGGGTCGTAATGGTAGGTTAAATTTCTGGTAATCGAAAGCATAATGATTAAAAAAACTGGCACGAACTGGGGTGAGCCGACCGTGGCACTGTCACGGGCTGAAATTAAACGAAAACTTGACTTCAGCTTCTTCATCTGATTTCCAAATCATAAACTCATCACCTAGTCCCATAAATTAGGACTGAACCAGCTGGTGTCCTCTCATTGATCCAAAGTGAAATGATATCAGCGGCAACAACATGTGGCATTTAAGAAAAAGGCTTTATTTTTGAATATTTACAATGAAATTATAAAAATATATAATTAAAGCTTTGGCAAATATTTTACATTTAGACAATTTATATAATTTGTTCACATCGTTGAGTCACTGTAGAGTCATGGCCACAAATTAAAGATAAGATAATGATAAAAATGGCGGATTACAGACCAGCTCTGGTTTTAGGAAGAAAACATCCACGGCAGAGGAGACGTACACAATGTTTTTTGATATTTTTAAAATCCTGCAATCTCAATTGGAGAATATACTGTCCAGCAACATGAAGGGTTTCAAATGAAAAACAAAGAAAACTATCAGCCAGTGCGGGGAAAACACCGATACATCCATGCAAGCTTACATTCATATGGCCGCAGAGACCGGTAAAGCTATTCTGCGCTCGTAACGCACGTGATCTGGCCCGTGTTTGACCGTCAGATGCAAACAAGCCGTTAGTGTTCAGACTTACTGTCGCAGTTGTTGAAATGAGTTCATTTAAATGGTTGTGGTGACTAAGGTGTTATAATTCCCGGTTATGATGATGAGGTAGGGAGACTGAGTCCGTGCACACTGTTCAAGTCTTCATGTTGCTGCTGCGGCTTGCTCAGGGGACTGGGCGGTTTTCTGTCTCCTGCGAAAAACAGAAGAAATATACAGTGTGCAAATTCCCATCAGGTGATTATTTGCTTCTGTAGAATGGGTCTAAAGAGAACTGTTTTACTTAAGTTTAAAATCCAACATTTTCAGACGTATTTCCTTAAAAAGTAAGTTTCCAATGGCTAAAATGGTCTCGTGCAACTTGGCTGGCGTGAAGTTGTCCAAGTGTGAAAGGTCAATATTTGATCATTGTCTTACAGTTCGACTTTCTCTGGGATTGGGCACGTGTTTACATCCGTTACGGTCATTGCTTATTGCAAAGTGTGGGTGCGTGACAAGAGAAAGGCAGGGAGAGAACTGCGTGGCCTTATGCGGCCACCAGCTGAATACATTTCAAAAAGTAAAAAATAAAACATAAACCCAACAACAACATTTAATTTAAAAAAATTACAAGTAGTAATAATAATAATAATAATAATAATAATAATAATAATAATAATAATAATAATAATAATATGCCTGCCTGTCCTGTACCTTCTCGGGCCTGGTGTTTAAAGGTCATCGGGGAGTGGATTTCTCCTGCGTGCATGCTCATCCCGCTGCTTGGGTGGGACAGAGCCGGGCTCTGCGTCTGCCAGTGGTGGTGGCCCGGGGCCACGTATCCGCCTGCTGGCCCACTGTACACCCCGTACTGATTGGTTGGGGAGTAAGCACACGCCGGTACATAACTAGACAATGTCGAGGAAGGCTGTGGACAGGCAGATAGGACACGCGGAAAATAAGCACAAACACACAAAATCGACAGAACTTCTAATTGCAGGCTGTGTGACAGCGGCATGTGGCCTTCGGCAGTGGTTCTGACAAACGGTGCTTGGTGTTTGAGTGGTTTCGAATACATGTGTTTCACTATAATTTAATTTACCATGAATACGCTAAATTAGAATATATACGCGCTACTAGATTTCCTCCATCGACCATCCACTTCAAAACTCAAAAGACTCGTTTACCCAATAAAATCCGCCTGAACGCAAAAAGGACTCTGTGGATGAGCCCTTTTTACAGTTTTGCCACAGGCCTTTGTAGCACGAGCATTTGGCATTAAGCACTTTGGACTGTTTCTTTTACAGAAAATAAATGAAAGCAATGCGAGGTGTGCATACGTGTGCAGTTTGAGTGTAGAAAGGTCACTGGCCGTGCAGTGTACCCACAGATTTTTACCTGAGGATATTTTATGTCGGCGTCAATGGCTGACTTGTCAATCCCGTTGACTGTGTGCGCGGCTGGGAAAGCTGCTCTGTTGACACTACCCCACTCCTCCATTTTTGGTGGGTATCCCTCTGTCCCAGCAATTGCTGATTTAGAGACAGTAACTTTACGTTAAAAGTGTGTAAAAATAGAAAAATTCTCAGGTTTCAGAAAATGAAAAGAAAAAACAAAGGAAAGGTAAAGAAAGGAAAATGACAGGGCAGTTCCATTTAAGTCATAATTATAAAAGTAGAAGACAGGTAAACAATTTCCTCACGAACTTTTCTTGAGTATCAAACAGATTTAATTTTCAATACTGAAAAATAGCTTTCAAGACAGGATAAATATAATATTTAATACTATAATAATTATAATTGCTCCAGCGCGCAACTTAATAATGAGTAATAAATAAATAAATAAATAAATAAATACAACTGTCTTAAAAAATAAACAGAAAAAAGCTGTTCGGTTAGAAGGCAACAGCAGCTCATTATAAACATTTCTCTCCATTTTAATGATTTTTTTTAGGTTTTATTACATAATAAAGTCCTACATGTTATTTTTTATGCGTATGAAAGAAAGAGAAATATTATTGCATAAGAAGGTTTTGAGGAATTTGATCGAGAAAGTATATCTTTAAATAAATATATTATAAAATATATTTTTTTAATAGTTCTACATATGTTTTGAATAAATTCAGTTGGAACACAACCGTAGCTGTGAGACCCAACAGTAGATGAGTAAATGAGTAAAATGAGTAAAACACCAGCAAGGCAGAGAAAAAAATATAAGGAATGCTTGAATTATTAGGTTGGATGTAGCAGGTGGGCAAGGTGTTTGTAAATGTATCATCCCATGAAAAGGCCCATTGAGCGTGGCCTTACTACGTTCTGGCTGAATGGTGAAATAGAGGCCTGTGCACATTTTAATGGGCACATTGTCCCGTCTGTTGCCATAGCTGCTTGTACGCAGAGGTATGGAAACTAGTCGTGTGGAATTGCACAATAACCAGCTGTTCAAGTTTATTAAGCTCTTATTTGTGAGAGATAACGTGTCGTGCATTTTGAAGCCTGTGATTTTAAGGATTATAAAGTGTCGTTTTTCCTCACCTGTAGGATCCATGAAGGCTCGTATTCCGAGGATGTTACTGACGGTGTGCGCAGAAGGCCAGGCCCTGGAAATGCTCACATGTCCAGCCGTCACTGGTACTCCAGGAGGGCTGCCCATTTTAGTGCTAGTGGGTGACATAGTGTTGGGGTAGGAATAAGGGTATATGTGGTTGTAGGGGAGGCCTGCCTGCGCAGAGGCTTGCTTGGTGCTTTCATACTGGTTAGGCTGGGAGAGATTTCCAATCTTGTTGCGTAAAATCCTGCTGATCGAGCTAACCGACGGGACATTGTACTTATCACAAACACCATCAGCCAAAAGCCTGTCCCGGATCTCCCAAGCAAAGATCCCGGGGTCGTTTTGTTTGTAGTCCCTGATGTTTTTCACCACGTTCGGCGTCGTGACTCGGGGTTTGCTTCCACCGATGGCACCGGGTAGTATGGAGCCAGTCTCGTTGTACCTCGCTAAAATCTTGCTCACGCAGCCGTGGGAGACTCGGAGTTGCCTGCTTATATCACAGGGTCTAATCCCGAGCTGAGCCAGCTCTACAATTCTTAACCGTATCGCGTTAGGTAGAGGTCGGCCGTTGACGAACACACCGCCTAGTTGGTTCACCTCTCCATAGGTTTGCTCTGCAGGAAAAGAGAAAGATACGAGTTACGTGTTGTCACTCTTTGAGTTGAGTCCACTAATATGATCAAAGAAAATATTACAGCGTGTTTTGTCATTGCATTTATTCTCACACATATTCAATTAAGCGAGAGAAAAAAAATAGTGAGGCAAAAGCATTTTAAAATGCTCAGCTGCGACCGTTTGATGCAGTTCAGTTATAATCCGCCATAAACAGAGTTCATAAAGCTGAAAGCTGGTTAGCCTTTACTTTGAAACTATACAAAGTATATAAAGTGTTTGGCTGGGATTAGCCTCCAACACAACAAAAACATAAAAAATGGCGAGCTCGAAGGATACAAACAAGAGCGCTTCAAAGAAACGCGTCTCACTGGATAATTGGTTCTGTGGGTAAGTTTACGATTTAAAGCTTTAAACAGGCTGTCATTCCTGCTCAGCAGTGCTGGAAAAAATCCTCCAAGGAATAAACTTGTTCTCCAAAAGTTTTTATTTTTTTTATTTGCACATTATCTGAACTTGGAGAAGGGGGGAAAGTTCCTTAATTCTTTTTTTACGCAGGCGTGCTGAGTTTGGATACGCTTCCATAAGCTACATGTCACTGAAGCATGCAGACGGTAAAGGCTTACCCATTTGCCTATATGTTTCGAGATGCTTGGAAATATAGGTGTCCTTTCAAATGGCTGAATGCGCCGAGCGAGGTCAGAGAAGAAAAGGGAACGGGAGGAATGAGCCCCAGAAGAGAAAACGTAGACCTTTTTAAAATCCTCCGAAAGCAGCGTGCTCGCTTCTTTTTGGAAGCAAGTGCCCGCAAGGTACAATAGCGCCAAAGTGATCTTCATCCGATATATGCAATTTAGAGTTATCCCGGGGAGTCCGGAGCCTGCTGGAATTAATTTGGAGCGTCCTTCAATCCTCGCTGTTATACGCCGAGCCTCTGCTTTGGTTTCATTGGTCGTCCTGCGCTGGAAATGCTCTCAGCCAATACAAACCCCATCCGGTTTAGAGCTGCGCAGCCTCCCGACAGTTTTGCATAGAGGGAAGTGGAGACAGGGAAACGTTTCATCCACCGTTTCTGGTAAGGACTTGTAATAAGCGGGATGACAGTAGAGGTGTAACCTTGCTGAACTCGTTCCAAGTAATTTCAGGTCTAAAATAAAATGGAGCCATTTTTAAGACATGTATTAATATCGATAACGCACGTGGTTCAGTTTGACGGTCATTTTAATAAATGAATCTCTTGAACGTTACAGTGTAATTATATTCACTTAACTGAAATTGCATCAAATTTGAATGTATGGAACCAGTGACGCGTGTTTATAACAGGGAATGTGTTTGTCTTGTTTTTCTAAATTACCCCCAAAATCTCAAATTATTCTTTTAGAAGATCAGATCTGACACGTTTGCAGTTTGTAGAGACTTTTTTCTAACTTTTGAGATAAAACAGTTTTGCTTACTTACGCCAACAAATCTTTTTTTTTCCTCTTTCTTTATATTGTATATAATAAATAGGCTGACTGAGCAACTCTGGAGTATTTAAAGGTATTATCCCGCAGAAGCGACTCCCTTAGCCACCAGAGCGGGAGGAGACTTGCACACTACCAGCCTGAGTCTTTTTATAAGCCAGTGTTAAGGCATCAAACATGGGAAGGGCCTCATGTAATCGATACCTCTGTAGATCGCGGAGCTCCCAGACTATGGCTTATCGACTGGATTCCACAGACATACATTATCACAGCATGTTTTCGGAGTTTCCTGTGCAAGTTTAGAAGGTATCGTTTATAAGCTCGCAAAATGTTACTTGTAAAACTTAACAGTCGACCCAATGGTAACAAGGTGCAGTGTCGTCGTCGTCCGCCCCCCCCACACCAATCCTCACACACAAGGACGCACGGACGCACGCACATAACCGGCCCAGCCCCTCTCCTCTCTGTCTCCTGACTACTTCTCCATCCAAAGCTGAAAGCAGGACACATGGAAAGCATCACGTTAGGTCAGAGGAATAGAGTCAGGGGGGCTGGAGAAGATCGCCTGAAAGCTTCATACCTGCCACGGACACGTTTGGTTTTACTGTGGACTTTGTCTGGAGACCAAGCGACCAGATATCACAAGTCCACATGCAGCACTTCTGCATTTGCAGGTTGCAGAGCGGTGATACTGGACAAACATGAGGAAGCATCAGTTGTGTTCGTTGTTGAGTATGAATTATATTTAAACATTATTATTATTATTATTATTATTATTATTATTATTATTATCCCTTCTCTGCCAGTGCCCGGCTGGCATTTCTCCCCTCATCTGGACATTGTAGGAACTGCACCGGTTCCCTCAGCACCGCCTCAGCCTCCGTATTTGAATTGGGCACGTTTTAAAAATCAGTTTCTGAATGTTGCATGGAAACAAAATATCCAAATAAGCGGCATCGATTAAAACCGTACATTTGCATTTAAAAAAAATGCTGCACTGATGAGTCAGCTTTATTATTGAATACATTTACGCAGACGTTATAACACTTTTTGCGGTTTTTTTCTCCTCGGCTGACGTTAGACAGCGCTTCAGGGTTTTGTTCCCTGAACTTGAAATTGTTATAATTGCATCACGTGCATCAGTAATTATTTGGAAATACTGATAAATGATACGTTCATTTTGAAAAGTGAAAAAAACAAAACAACTTTGAATACCGGAATATGAATATATGCTGTATCACATGCACATCTTCCACTGGACTGCATTATTTTTATTATCTAGCGTTTGTCTCTGTGAAATATATTTATTTTCCAGTCTTGGAAATTTGAATTTCTTGCCTTGCGAGCTTCTCATTTCTCAAATTCAGATGGTTAAAATGACACTGAAGTCAGAAATACGCACGGGAGCGATCTGATTTTCTGCCGCGTGAATCCAGGATGAGTCAGTTAGATAAGAGGCTTCTAGGTCGAGGTCGGTGGTCTGGCTGTGTTACAGGAATAAACGAGATTTGACTAAATTGTTTGAATTATTTGTATCCTGTGTTAACGTGTTAGACTGTTGGAACATTTTCTCTTCTTGAAAGTAAACCGCAGCTGCTGCAGGTCTACGTTTTGCACGCATGTCAGGTGTACGTTGAACCGTCTGACTTTGTCAAGTGTGACAAAACAAAGCAACCTTGAACCGCCCCCACATTTTTTTTTCAGGAGTCCCATTGTATCATGTATATTCATAAAATACATGCCCACATAAACATAAATAAATAAGCCCAAAACGTGCGGTTCAATATCCAATATTTAATTTTGGATCTAAATTTTTTACTCAACGTATTTTGAGGAGCAGTTTGTCCGTGACTACTGTGACAGGTGCGTGGATATTTCCAGATGTTTTCATATAGCATGAGCATGGGGATAATTTGAAGAACAGCAATAAAATTCTGTGCAAAAAGCAGCTTTTAGTGTGTGTTTACCTTAATTTTTATTCTAGTTGCAGTGCGTAAGACGAAACTGTAACGTGCAGCATTATTGCGCATTAATGCGTCTAAAGCAGGCTTTTACTGTGAAGAGAAACAAGTCTGATCCGTAGATTAGATATCTTTCCACGGGGAAATCATTAAATGTATTTAGTCTGTGTTAAATCCTGCTGAAAAAAGTCAGCCTCTGTTCAGTCTCTTTTTATGCCACCCGTACGTGATGAGAAAACTTCATTTCATTTAGACCTGCCTTTCGTTTAAACAGGCCTCATTGCATTATTGTAAATGTTCTAAAATTTAACTTGAGAACATGATTTATCCTAAATATTTGATTACCTGCGAGCATATATAAAATAAAAAGAAACAAAAAGAAAGTACAAAGGCCTCCACGGTGTATATTTTCCCTCCAAATCGCTTTTAGATCAAACGCAAGTTATCTCATCCAGCTGACACCTGACACCCGTAAGGTGCAGCGACCCCGGTCGGTAAATATTGATGCTGGTTTTAAGTGGCATCAAAGGATTCGCTTCCTCGGGTGTGCTTTGTCTTTAGAGTTTTAGGGTGAATTTAAAGTTCTATTTTTCGTTGTCTTAAAGGGGCCTAAAATGTTGCAGTATGGTTTTCGTGTGTGTGCGTTGGAATTTAGTGATCTGTCGGAAGCTGTTGTACAATTGTACTCCTTTGTAAATGGGGGGGGGGGGGAACCTGAAATTAATGAAGAATACCTACAAGCATTTTCGTGTGCATGCACAGTGTGTGCAAGTCTAACGCAACCCAGGCCTCCTACTGGCTTCTTGGAGTGAACAAAAAACGCAAACACATTTACGTGATGAGTGCGTGATGTTTACATTCACCCTAAAAAGTGTGCAACTTTCTCATCTCTCACCAGGTACCGGGACCCCCTATCGTGCCACCTATAGACACCCCTGTGTTTCCCATTTCAACAAAATCTGTCGGCTATATTTTTTGACATGGTTTCAATTTTCTTTCCACAACGGAGCGAGCCATATTGTTTTATTGAAGAGCTTTTTGTGTGTGTCTACGGTTTTGATTTAGTGTTTGTGAGTTTAGTGATCTCAGCCCTAAATATGGAAATTATTAGTCAGGGTCCAGCCTGCTCGCTTTGAGCACACCAGGAAGAAGACTGCACGTTTAAAGCAAAGTGTCAGAGAAAGTCCTGAACAGAAAAAATAAATACGCACCCTTTTGTTTTTTAAATTAATTCACTTATCTTGTTTATATTTGTGCCTGTTGTTGTTTGTTCTGGTTCCATAAAGGTTTGACTCAACATTTGCCTCTTTTTCAAAATATCAGTTGTGTGTGATTTAGAATATTTTAGCCTTTCACGGCTTCTGTGTGGTAAGAAGCCCTTTTTGCTCATTATAGGAAAAAGGGAGAAATCAATGTTTTTCTGTTGAAAGCCAACCAAGCTCGACCTGTAAAGAAACACAGATTCCTTGGTAAAGTATCCCCCTCCTTTACAAAATAAAGTTTGTCCATTCCTATCTGATCTAGAGGTGGTGATGTGTAGTTTCTTTGTGCTCCTGCTGGTGAAGTTCTGCTAAAAGGAGGCCGGGAAGGCAGCAAGCTCAGTTCTTTTATAGCCGCGAGACCCACTCTGAGCTGCAGAAGACGCCTAATGAGGGTGTGCAGCAGTGCCATGTGAGACATGCCAGCTTTTACCAGGCTGGATAATTGCTCGTGACCTTCACTAAACACGTCTCAAGTGTCTGTGTATTCTGAACGTACTTCTAATTGTTACATTGAGGCCAACGTCTTAGGATTACACACTCATTGTGAGTGTTTTTGGACGGAAGCCCAGGAAAGTCAAATGTTTTAATTCTGTTTACAATGGGGAGGTGCATTTGTAGCTTGATTTGATGGCATTTATGCTTGAATTAAACGAGCTATGGATGCTTTCTGCTTGTTGTTTACACATCTCAGTGACTATAAACACTACCAAACTTTTCAATTAGTACGTCTTAACGAGCTATTTTGTTTTTCTTACTTACTCCACAAGTATGTCATTTTCCTATGGAAAGAGTTCTTTCTGAAATAGGTGGGCTGCATTTGTTTTCATGCCACTGCTTGTCCTCAGTAACTCGTACCAACCACTAACAGCCCTGCTGCATGTCAGGGATAAACTTGGTTTTCATTAAACTGGAAATTATAATAAAAAATACAAAGAAACTAGTGAAAGTATTAAAAGAAATCACATATTTTACAAACTTATTTGAGCTCTCAGTGCAGGTTTATTTAAAAAATGATTTACTCAAAATTTCACCACAGGTAAACGTGTTACCTTTTTAATATGACCCACCACTTAGCATCAGTAGCAGTCAGTACAGCACAGGACACAAAATAAAAACTATACCTGGGACAGAGCTCAAGTTACTGGAGCTGTCTCTAAGAAATCTGTTTTTTATTTATACTGTCTTATTAAGTTAAAAGAAGTTAAAATTGTTAAGCTAACAGAGACAATGTAGCATTACTATTTGATTTGTGTTTAAATTTGCCAACTTAAAATCATCTTGGCTCGAGTATCAAGCAAAAACGAATCTTTATGGAAAGCGACGCTTTAAGCGAAGAGAAATGCTGACAGTGTTTCTAAACAGCCTCTTTAGACGCCACAGCAGCATTCATACGTAATGGAGAATTTATATTTAGGTAAGATTAAACTGTAAGCCGTCGACTTCCTTGTTGTAGCAGCTGCATTTTCTGGAAGACTATAATTTGAATGCAGAATAGTAATTTCTCTGGATATGAAAAGGTGGCTGTGTTTGTTGTAGTGTTTTTAATTAAGATAGAGCACATTACTTCTAAATTAGAAGCCGTAAGATGACAATCTGCTCAGCAAAAGATAACTTTGCTCAACAGCATATCCAAGCTAAACATCTGCTAACAAACTAATGAAGATGTGACCAAATCGCTTTATCAGATATGGCTTCAAATTACTTACAGAAAGATCAAGAGGTCAAACTTTGAGTGTATCACACTAATGCCAGACAATACGTGCCATAACTATAATACTATAATATAGTCTGCATCTGTTTCTGTCTCTTTGGAAACCATTCAGCTGTATTTTCTTTTGGGGCAGAAATATTTGGTGAGACTTTAGATTGTGCAGAGTCATTAGAGGCCACAGACTCATTCCTATGTTTCATCTCACACGGCTATACAATAATAAAGCAGAGTGAAGGGCTCCCTCTGTGTGCATAAGCAAAGTAGTGATGATCATTGAAGGAGTGAAGCTCTCTTGATGCTCCTGTGTCCACTCACTTATGCCCTGTTGTTCTTTTTTTTTTGGTGATTAAATGGTCTGAAACACCTGCAGGAACCAAATTCAAACAGCTAAATAAACAATATAGTCAAATATTTAAAAAATGGCAAAAAATCTTTTTAATGGGATTTGTTTTCTGACATAAAGCGCTCATTTGAATCGTTACTACATCATTAACACTCACGCTCACAGTCTGTCCAGTCTGTTCTGCCATAAAACTTTTCTAGGCATTGTTTTATGCACCTTGTATGGTTTTTGTTTGCAAGTGGGGCTTTGCTTGGCTGGATCTGTTGTCAATTAAGGAGGAGCCTTAATTACTTTTGGAGCACTTGAGACTGTATCCATGGCTGCTGCTGATTCATGCCTGCCCTACTTGGAAATCAGCCCAGGGAGTCAAAAACACTGGGTCACATGTGGAAACTGACATTAACCTTGTACGTTGAATCCACAGTGCTGCTGTAATGTTTTTGATTAGCTTTTAACCTTTTTATTTTCTTCTTTGTGTTCTCAGATGAAAGCTTGGCTCGGCCGGAGCATTAGGATATCTGTAATTAAAGCAATGATAATTATCACCTCAAACGAGCCTCTCTTGAGCTGTAAATCCAGTCAATTGTTGGGATTGCAGCTGCGCCAAAAATCTGTGCTTCTAAGTTTAAGAATGCCAGATCTATAATGGAAAATTCTGAAAAGGGACATTCAAGGTCTTCTATCGAATGCAGCGTGATGTTGTTTTCCGCCAAACCAGAAATCAAGGCCTTGGATGGGCCTTTTTTATGTCAGGGATAGGGGTACTGTATCATTTCTGACAGTTGCTCCTTTTAAGATTAATGGGCTTATGAGAACCATGTGGCTTCTTCCAAAAGCCAAGCTCAGTGTCAGTCAATGTTACCAGCATGGTCATGTTGTCCTGACAAAAAGAGATCCCAGAGAGATTGAATATTGGTGTCACAACACTGGGCAATCAGAGTCTGCGTTTTGAAGGTTGTAGGAACACACAGGCTGGTAGTTACCAGCTCTTATTTTATAATTGTCAGAAAAACTAAAGTCATGAATTTACTAATATGTGAATCCTAAGCGACACAGGTCTTCTTCCCTTCAAAATAGTTTATAGAGGTGCAGGGATCTCTCCTTGTACTCTATCAGTTCACTGACCTCACTGAACCACAGCCAGATGCTTATAAATACGTTCCCTTATTTCTACTCTTGCGTGGATGCCAGTTGGGCCGGGAAGCGGGTTTGTTTTGGGAGTTCTCAGTATTTTTCAGCCAGGGCATGCTTTCACGTTTCTAATAAGAGAACTGTGCTGACTTCCTGAAATGCATATGCATTCCTACTTGTGGTCGTCTGTCATGGTGGTGATCTGTTGAAAGCTACCAAACCCGAGTCCGGTGTCCGTATAATGAGGACTTGTTTGTCCCGGCACTTGAGGATTAATCAGTGGATGTCTCTCCTCCACGAATTGCGGTGCCATGCTGCAGGAGTCGACATTCAGCAGAGAAAATGTGAAAACTGACTCCAGTCTGGGTAAGTGAGGAGTTAAGTCTGCGTCAAAGCATGTCAGAAACTCAACCCACATGATTGTTTGTTGGTCACATCTGGACACATTGCTTGTAGAAAATGCATGTGTCGCTTTTATTATGCAGGAATCCCTTATGTCCCTTCCTAATTTTCCATATTCTAAAGCTAATTATGTGACATTAACATGTTAATCTTGCTGAGTAAAAAAGAAGATCAGGCTTATGATCGGAGATCACTTCAACCTAAAAGGAGTGAGTGAACTCAGCTCACTCATGCTGGTGGTGAAATGTCTGACATGTTTGTACTGAGTAGGGACAGACAGGCCTGCAACCAAGCCTGGACTTGCTGGCCAAGAAAAAGCCCCTCATAGCTCCCCCATTTTCCTCAACATGCCCCTTCCTGAATGAATGTGCTGCCTAGCTTTGCCTATTTAGTCACTGCATGCACAATAATGAGCAAGCGTGCAAAAATCTGCACATAAGAGTGCATATAAACTATGATGCATGTGCAATTCTGTGTTTCTAAAGCAGTAATGCAGTAAAGACGTAACACTGTGTGATTTGTACATAACACACTACAATGACTATTTCCAACCTATATTTGATTGAAAATAGGTTTGGAAATATATTTTAAAATATGCACTCGTTTTTAATGTGTTACTAACAAACATGTGTCATAAATAAATGCTTTTAAAAAGCCGTCTCACCACTCAGCACCATTTATTTTGCAAAAAGACCACCTGAGCCTGAGCCTGTCTGATGTAAAGCTGGGAAAGTTGTGCCAGAAGTTTTTAAGAAATCTCTGTATGCAAGGTGCAAGGTTAAAAAGCACGCAGAAAACATAATCGTGTAGTGGAAAATATTATGTGGGGACATGAACACATAAAATGTTTATCATTCTAAGTTGAAAAAGGAAAAATAACTTGAAATGTTGACAAACAATGGAGGCACATTTTCATCTTTTGTTTTTTAGCTAAACTGTGTTCAGCATGTCTAAGCAAGAGGAATGTCCACCGACTGAAATCAAACTGACATGCAACTGTCAACAAGAAAGCATTATGCTTACTTAAATAAAAATAAGAATAATTCTTCTCTGTTCTTATAAACTTACAAAGTGTAGCAAAAAACAAAACACAAACAGAGAAATGATCCGATGAATTGGGAATGTTTCGTCATTATTGAGATGTGTTGAGCCCTGGTGCCCTGTGCCTTTCACCCAAAGACAGCTGGGACAAGCTTCAGCTCCCCTGCAACCCTGAATTTAAAATAATGGTTAAGAAAATGAATGGATGGATGATGGAACTAAATGTGTTGGAAGAAAAAATATTGGTAAAAAGTTTTTTTTTTATCCCAAAAAGTGCAATTTTTTAAAGTAATTATATAAGGCCACTGAGACAGCTGAAAGGGTAAACAGTGTAGCTGAATTACTAATCATTTGTGGCAACAGCCACGAGCAAGATCACGATTTGTGTCAATATACCGTCGAGATCAGCTGTAATAATGATGGTATGTGTGGCAGAGCCCACATGTGACGATGTTATTTGTTGGAACAACTTTGGAAAATGGAAAACCGCGATTGCTCAACGCAGTGTTGATGTAACCATATTTGAACTGTGTACACCCATATTCAGCTCATTATTGGCCTTGTCAGAGATCACATTGAGCTTCCTAGAAGACTCACGGTGTTACGAGATGTCAAGGAGAACTTCATCCAGTCTAATCAGAGGACGTTTAGCCTCCGCAGGAATTTGCTACATACGGAAATTATTGTTGCCATTATCGTGCAAACACTCTGGTAGTTTGATCCACTAAAGACAATTTATTCAAGATGATGAATTAAGTTTCATGCTGTTTTGTGTTATTTTAAACGGTTTTAGTTGTCACAGAACAATTGTCAATGGATATTCTGAAAGAGTGGAAACTTGTTGATAAATCAAAGCCCCTCTGGTCTGATACATGATACAATTATCTAAACTGAGAGGTTTATGAGGAGATTTTAAAGTGAGCCCATATGCTGCAGACCACAACCTGCTGCCACATCTCCAAAACATTCAGCTCCATGCTCAAGTGCTTCCTCGCCTGAAGAAAAAAAAAAAAGCTCCAGACCTCCCGTCCGAGATAGAGAAACAATTACAACATCAAACGAAAAGTGCACAGCACACCTCCCAGATGAGAGGGTTGAGTCTTTCCCTGGCAGTGCAAAGTGTTACTGGCTGAAAGCCCCCTTTACTTAAATAGATGTCAAGGATTTCCCCATGACGCAGTGCACGGGATACTTAGCCAAAGGCAAGAGGATAAAACAAAGCTTAGGCATTATTGTTCTTTGTCACTCTAATGACGAAGAACATACATAGTCTATTTTTTATGGATGAAATATGACTACACAAAATCCAGGCAATAATACTCCAGCTTTACTTTTGAGTTATTATATTTTTTCTTGTCATTTTACACTTTAGTCTCTATTGACTTACCCAGATTGCTTTAATCACAAACCTAACATGCTTACAACCGCCTACCCATCTCACCTTAATGGTGTAATATGTGGATGAATACATACATTTACTGGCTGCTGTATTAGCGACTCCTCTTAACCTGCCCATTAACACAAATTTTATTTAAGCAATCACATGGCAGCAGCTCGGTGTGTCGAGGCACGTAGACGTGGTCAGGATGACCTGCTGTTCAGAATGAAGCTGCTGAAAAGAAAAGTGATTTAAGTGACTTGGAACTTGGCGTAGTTACTGACCAACCCCAGAAGGGCTGGACTGACTGTTTGAAAAACTGCTGATCTACTGGGATTTTCCCACAAAACCATCTCTATGGTACACCGAGAATAATCTGAGAAGAGAAATTTCCAGTGAGCAGGAATTCTCTGAGCAAAAAAGCCTGTTGATGCCAGACGTCAGATGAGAAGGTACAGGTATCTTCGACTTAAATAACCACTCGTCATTGCCACGGTGTGCAGAAGAGCATCTCTGAAAACACAGGATGTCAAACCCTGAAGCAGGAGAAGGGTGCCGTCCCTGGCATATATGGCTAGAAAAAAGAGGCTACAATTCACAGTCTCTCCAAAATTAAACAACAGATGACTGGAAAAACATTGGCTGGTCTGATGAGTGGTTCAGACTGCTGCTGGTGGGGGTATTTTCATGGCCCACCACAGCTTACCTGACATTCTCACCATCCCTTTGTGATCACAGACCTTCTGATGGCTGCTTCCAGATTATTATATGCACACGATTCCTTGAAATTATGTTGGAATTACTGTATCTCATATTTTTTTAATCAATTATTCAAATGGGATACATATTCCATTTATTGGGAACTGCTTTCTGTCGTGGAACGATACACATTTGCTGTTCTAGTGTTCCCCAAATTACCGTAACAGTGATTTATATAATGAAGAAACATGGTACAGCCCTGTGGCACAGAAGGATATATCAGGTGACACTACAGAGGGAACTGGCCCTGGTTTATCGTTCAATTATTGTCTGCATAGATTCACTGATCAGTTTTTCTCTGTATTTAAAGATGCAACTCTATCATGCAAATCTATGAGCAGCACATCAGGCGTCTGTGCTTCAGCTCTACTGAAGAACTGTCCTGTGGTCTGATGACTGTGGACAGTGTGACCAACCAGCTTGTTTTCAGCACACAGTTCAAAAGCACGATTGCAGTAAACTGGAGCACGTGGCACATGTATACAAATTGTACAGAAGCAGCTTATGCTGCCATCCAAAGACATCTCTTTCGCTCAACATATTGCTTATTTGAGCAAAGCAATATAAAAATCACATGCATGCACTTTAAAGTCATGGCTTTTTAGCAAATGAGCGTGGGTGCTAAACCTGTGTGCCTGCAGTCCAGACTTGTCTCCTTGGTGAATACATTTTTGTGTATTACAAAAAAAGTACAGGAGGCCTGGAAGTGTTGCACAGCTGAAAAGGAGTGGAAAATATTTTGTTTTCAAAAATACATCAACTGGTCCCCAGAGTTTCTAAATGCTTACACAGTGGTGATAATAAGGGATGATATAATTCTGTCAACCCCGCTTTTCACCCAATGACAGCCCGGACTGGCTCCAGCCCCCCGTGACTATGAACTCTAAAAGAAAATAGTCAACATATTTTTTTCCATTTCATTTATATTTTTATGTCTACATTTAGTGTATTTAAAACATGATGACATGATGACACTTGACCCAAGAGCAGAATCCAGAAAGGTGGCAGTTTGGAGGCAAGAGTTTGGCTCTCCAGGTTAAACTGATCACGTGCCAGTGAAGGGAAATGAAAGTATGAAAAGCTGGTAGGAGAAGACTATCCGGCGACGAGGGGAACGATGCGTGAGCAGACAGGCGAGTCAATCCTGGCAGAGTCGGTGCTGAAGAGCTGGATGAAGTCAGACAGACACAACAGACAGGAGAAAGAAGTGAATGTAAACCAGTGCAGATAAGGGGGTTACAAGGAATTCAGCAATAACAAGAAAAACTGGACTTGTGCTCATCAGTGAGCGTACGTGTCAGCATCACCATGCTGGTGAACTGAACAATGGAGACGTATAAACTGCAGGATCTTAACGAGTCTCAGGTGTGAGAATCTCAGGTGTGCAGGATAATTACACATGCCACGCACACACAAACACACAAAGTTTGTTAGTAAGTGCTTCAGTGACTCTCACAGAGCAGCTCACCAATAACTGCCACAAGATATTTCCATTTCCATTATGGCTCAAAATGTCATTCCTATTCAAAGGTGCTAGCACCACCTCATCTGATTTTGTGGCACACCTACACACCACCTTCAGCTTTTGACTATCATAACACACAATACAGGAAAGATAAGTCATCGTCTGGTGTTTCTTTTGCAGTGTTGTGACCTGTGAGCCGTCTGAAAGTGATACTCGCTCTTCAGACACTGTTTGACTAAAGCAAGCGAGATGTTATTAGCACTCTGCTGTTAAAATGTTTGAGTTTAAGCTAAAAATGGATTTATCACTGTCTGCCTGCCTTCAAATGATTCATACTGAGCCATTCTCTGTCCTCTTTTGCTTTTTTCTGAACTGGAGCCAAGACAAGTGCAAGCAAGTTCTGGAGGACAGGTTTGATTGGCTACTGTTAATAGTTTTCTCTGCATACAGAGCTCCAGGCGGACACCAGGTTTTTCCATGTGAATGGAGCACAAATCTGAGCATAAACCTTTTTAAAACTAAAGCAACATCATTTGTTACAAAGGGATGTTTTGCAAGCTTGTTAGCAGTTGCTTCTAAAAATGTGAGTTTATTCTCAGTGATTAGATACACAGTGAAATAAGCACATCTTTAACCACCCTGACCTACAACTAATTGGATGGCTACGCAATGTGGGAGAACCAGCTGGTGTTAGAACTTCCCCCATAATTCTGATATGTAAAGACATTCATACCACATTTTACTTCATAGCACTCTGGGTCATATCAAGTTCCATGGAGAGAATGCAAATAACTGCGATAACATCGACAAGATGGTGCAAAGTGATGACACGTTTGCAGAATCAGCCTGTCTAACGAGGCCTGGGTCACGGGTGGCTGAGAAAGCGTAGTTGGGTCGTTCATGTCATCATCTTTAAGCACCGACGAGAAAGACTCGGCTCCACGTTTTTCTGGTGAAAAGGCTGCCGAATGCAGATGGTTCTGCTGGAGGGAGAGCTGCATCGTAACTGGTGCAAATCTCCATAACTGGAGCTAAAGAGCCACAAATATCCTGTCAATGATAGGTTCAAGCTGAGTGCAGATGTAAATTTCAAAGAATTAATTTCCAATGAACTCCATATAAACTAAAAGTGAAAGTATTAACATCATGTCAGTTGGTCTTCCTGACCTTTTAACTAATAATAAGCCGTGAGCTAATAACAGGAGCAGCAAAATTATGACTCAGGATGAAGACAACTCCATTCTTCTCTCCATTTAGTCTGCAATGACATCAAACTGAAACACTGCAAACAAGGATTTGATGCTTTTCATTTACAGTTTGTTAGATAAGTTTGTTTCCACGGTGAAAGATGTATTTGTTTCTAGAAAATATCACAGTCGCATTCCTATTATCTCTTTTGTCAGATGCCAAATACCCATAGCAATATGCCTTAATTTTTCCAGAGTTTTCCTTCATCTTTGCATGACACACACTGATAGATGGTGAAGTATTAAGAAGGGCAGAGAGAGAGATGGGGGGGCCGAAGAGGGCGGAAAGAGAGCATGGCTGAGCTTTATTGCCAGAGCGACAGAACAGAGACCTTGGTGTGAACTCTCTTTTGGGGGGTTTACATATAAACACGTTCAACATACAGGTGGAAATATGGGTATGTAGGGGTAAATAAATAGTCTTGGTTTGGAGTTTGGGACATTTTGCAAACAATGGAGTTTTTCAGGGTAAACTTGGACTTGGAAGCTCCTTAGAAATGAAACTACCTCTTACAATCTGTTCATTACGTGGATAAAACACCTGATGAGAAGACTGGGGCCTCAAACATCTGCAAATTAACTTTAAAAACTTTTTCCCTAAAAACTGATTTAAACTATAACCAAAAAAAGTGAAATCGTGAAGAATTCACCCAGGTGAGTTTTTTAAGTGATCCAGTATATTTGTAAATTTCAAAATTGCTCTACAAACCCTTCTGTTGCAGACTTGAGTGCAACCTGGTACAAACACGCCACCACCTGGTCTAAACTGGAAGTAGCTCACTCGATTATTCACCTGCGAGACGCAACCTTGATCTTATGTTTGCATCTGAACTGTATGAGTGCGTCTTACTCAGAAAGGCTTTTCTGTGAAAGACAGACATTGTGACCTCAATCACTTCAACCTCAGCCATGCACTGCCGCTCATATCTTCCATCGTTTCAGTTTATCATCCAGTAGATGGCAGCATAGGCTCATAAAAAAAGTATATTTCGGGTTCTTGTCCTGTGAAAGCAAGATTTCCTCAGTGTATATTCCCATTTATACTTTTTCTGACTTTAAATTTTTGCATCTCATTCTGTAACCTGTTTGTGCAGCTCTTTGTCTCTGTCTTGGTATAAAAACTGAATTAAAATGTCTTCAAAATAAAAGCAGAACATGTAGAGGGGATCTAAATTGAAGAGATTGCCAGATGGTGGCAGTCTTTACCCATTTTCCGACCAGGTTTTTTTTTTTTTTTTATCGCCTTCTCTTTATGTATGCAGAGTGAAGAAAACAGAATAACTCAAATTAAAACTCAACTGTAGTTTTGTAGTTTCACTTAAAAAAAAAAAGACAGATATATTCCTGAGAATGATGCGTGTCTCAGCTGTGCCACATATGTACAGTCCATAGCTAAATAAGTGCAGGCATATTTGTATCATTAGAAACGGTAATGGCATGTTACAGATCCTGCTGTTTAATTTCAAAGTCTTTTAGATTGCACAAAATTTTTGGTAGCTGATATAATTCGGTACAGCCGCAAAAGGAGTTCACGTTGCCAAGGACTTCTCAGGATTAGAATAAGATACAAGTGATGACAAATTTGACCCCGCGTTGTCATTGTTAATCACTGAATCTCCTTTCATGAAAGCATCTCAGCTGCGGGACAAAAGGATACAGAGACCACACATTTAGTTCGGAGAATGTAATATCTCCAAATGTCTCAGCAGAACCGCAGCGAGAAGTTGAAAAGACACCTGTGATTGATGTGACACTGTATGAAAAAAATATTGACAGCTAAGCCCACATTCCTCATCGGGTTCGGCGGTGTCAGCTTCCTTTTCTCGCCATCCTTCATCTGCTCAACCCTCGTCCCCTCCACGATGAAAGTCGAACAAATCTGCTGACATTGATCCTGTCTCCTCGGCTGGCCTAATTTCATTTCAGCCTGAGAGAGACGGCTATCTCCAAAGATCTTGACAGACAATTGTATTTACTATTTTCTTTTCACAAGCCAATAAAGGGGGAGCAGTTATTGCATCAGATTATATGAAAAACCGTTTAATGATTCCAATTTATAACTCTAGACTGAATAATGATACAGTTAAGAGCTGACAGGCCATGATAAATGAAGGCTCATATAAAACATATTTAGTGTGAAGAATGGCTGGAGATGAATTGCGCAGTGATACAAACTCATGATAAAGAACAGTAAGAGCCACTAGAAGACTTAATAATGTGCTATTCATTTTGAAGTGATTTTGCTGGTTAATAAAATAGCACAAATTAAAAATATATTTATTGTGGAAAGATGTCTGGGAATATTGCCCCCATGTCTCCATACACATACCCGCACCCATTCTAATCGGCGCCTATCTCTTTAGACTGAACCCATCAAGTCCTCTGCGTCTCTTTGCATCACCGCTGACTCTCGGTGCACTTCACTGTCACCGAGTTGCTTGATTTAGTGCACGCAGGCTATATGATTTCTTCCCCAGTATATATTATCAGCTTGTTCCAGGAGCGACTAGCGACATCGTTCACGCCACTGTTTGGACTAGACTGTTAAAATTTAAACCCCTAAGACTGACAGATAGACCAAAGCTAAATTATCAATGGGGCTTGTTGCACAACAAGTAAACGATTCTGCAAATGGATACGTTTGCGGTGTCAGACACATCCGTTAATATGCGACATCCTTGAAATGCAGAGGCAAAAATATACATTCATCATTCACAGGAAAGGACTAACATGCATTCACGGTCGCTGAATGTTGTGAAAAACCATGGTCAAGTGGGGAACCCTTTAAAATCATGGTCAAGGACCAGAGTCTATAGACACTGGTGGTGGGCCAGTGAATTTGTAATATCTTTTCACACAGAGATAGACATTGAACCGACCAGATACAATGTCCACCCCTCTTCCTATGCATCAAGATGCTATGCTGGTGTCAAAGGTGCTTTGATAGAAAAGGCTCTAAAAGTGCCTTTGTGTTCTAGCTATGGAGAGCAGAGTTACACTCATTTTTTTGTATTATTATTTTGTGAAGTACAGCAAATGTGATGTATCAATGGGCCTTGATAGAAAAGCAACCACTTTAAAAAAATGGAAGAGGAAACAGTGACTCTCCATCTTCAGGTGGCTGTCCAGACATACATACGCTGTCCTCATTGTTGCAGGGTAATTTATGGACAGCAAGGATGAAAACATGACTTCTGTACAGAGTTGATGATCACATGTAAATGAGACTAAGGTGTACACACTATTTGTTGAACATGAAACGAGAAAATAAGTCAATTATCCCGGGATGGTGCTGACACTGAACACCTGAGACAGATGCAGCAGACCCTGGTCGAGTCTGCTGCACTCCATCAAAGGATGGTGATGATACGGGCCGCACACATCAAATGTTACATGAAGTCATATTTAAGATGGTATTGGGTTTGGCGTACTGTATACTGTACAAATCTGATTAATTTAGTTGTTTCCTTGTAACGCTAACGATTAGCCAGGATGTTGTGTTTAGACTTTGCTGCAATAAAATCAAATTTTCAGAGAAATTCAATGCGATGAGATCTCTAGAAATCCAGTCCAGAGACTACCAGAGTAACACCAGACTTCCCTGCTCATTCAATCACTTTGTTTGTTGATGAAGTCTTGATAATCATTGACTGCATGGCCTATGGAAAAAAAATCCCGATGACTTTGGTGACCCTTTGATTTGCCCAAGTGTTACCAGAAGGTGAACATTTTCAGGTTTTCTATGAAATATTTAAACAGATGCAGCACTGGCAGGCTGCAGTTTATTAATTCTGTCCAAAACCTTCAAAAGCGGTGACATCCTCAACAGAGTTAAACTTGTCTGGGAATATTAGCAGTCTAACAAGGTAAATTGCTCTCATGTAAAAACACTACTTAGCGTGTTTATTTTTCACTACCTGAGCAGTTTTAATATAAAAATCTGTGTGAAAAAAGCAGCTTGAAAACTAAGACTTACATACAAAAATATATTTTTGTACCTTGCTGGAGCATTTTAGTACCACAACCATTCTATGCAAAGTTTCCGATTTTTAGTTTTCTAGGATTTTTTCTACGTGGTGTGATGGTTTACTGTGCAGATGTGTGCAGATGTGTAATGTGGACTTTTACCAAAATGTTAGCTTAATCCTCTCATAAAGCATAAATCCTCTCTTGTTAGGTAAAATTTTGGAAACACGTACATATGATTAAGGTTAGAATGAATCTAACTGTAGTTGGTTGTATCCAGCCCGTAGCTCATAAAAATGAGAGACATGGACATCCATGAGACATTGATGCAATCACCTGACTGTTCCAGAGTCCGGCTGAGCTCTTTGACCTCTCAGAGCCATCTTAGCAACTCCCTGAGTCCTCATCGCTCCGGACACCCACACTCTCCTTTTTTGCCACCTCTTTTAGGCCTCCCACCCAGACCCTCACTACTTGGAGAAGACCCCAGGCCAAGGAGCTCCTGAAAGGGCTCTGAACTGGCCTTTGTCTGGACCTACTGCAGTGTCCCTTTATTTACACAGTCTTTAAAGCTATATGTTCTCTTGTCTCTTAATTGCATTGGCCTTTGCTGCCCCTTGGTCAGTCAATACCATCTCTCCGATGACATCAGCAGTTCTATTCAGCAAGGCATTTCCAGGTGATGTGGTGTTTTGTGGGAGAGCTGGTGGGAATGAGTTGTGCAAATTTGGACCTGCAGCTTTTTGTCGTCGTTAACCTTTTTCATGGTTAGATTTTATATTGCGTTGATGTTGTACATGTTTGTAAACCTTCAACATATATAGCTATCTATCCATGTCCTTGCATTTGTTAATGAACATCACAAAAGCAGTTTACGAGAAAAGGGTGTTTTCTTCAGCTGCATGCCAGCTGGCCTTACATATAGACTCCAGCAATCCAGAGTCCATAGGTGAGCTCACTGCACATTATAAACCTCGCAGCAATCAGTGCCAACCAAACAATTTTGCTGACCCTTAACTCGGGAGGAGAGCAGGAGAGAGAAGAAATTGACATGCCTTTACCACTCCTGAGTGTGTGTGTGACCAAGCACATTAATCATAAGAGGTCTAACCCTCTCCTGTGTCCAATTCAGCGATGATTCTCTAGTGCAGCACCATGGAAATGTTTAGACAGAGCCGGACATAATTATCTTTTTGTGTACTTTAATAAGGAGACATCCGAGTGCTCTGATGATAGGGGCACACGCGCCACAAAACTACCGTACAGTGATATTATCCCCTTCATTCGGTGTAATTAAAACATAAATAATTAAATGCCACTAACTAACATAACTGGTATGCAAATTTGGTGATTTAGTGAGTTGAAGAACACAGGGATTTTTTTTTTTTTTTTTGCCAAATGGGGACCATTTAAAGTTGACCTTTGGAAATGTTATTTTGAATGCAATGTGATGGTGCTGTTTAATTTGAAGAGGTACTTATCTCAAAGTCAACATCTTACTTCTGTTTTCCTGACGCACACTCAGTCACCATATATTAGGCAGTAGCCTGGCAACCACAAGAGTAGAGCTGTACCAAATGGATATGTTTGCAATATGACAGGCCCGGTGTGCTCCTTACCGCTGACCCCGCCTGCCATTTTGTTTCTGTCCTGCGAAGGTGTCAGTGATAAACGTTACCTTGTCTCAGCAGGTGTGCCTGGATGGAGGACCCTGCCGCACGGAGGGGGTCACCAACCCCGCAGTGTTTCCCCCATTTATTTGAATAATGGCCCATTAGGACGGCTGGATATCCGATGTTAAAGTAGCTGTATGTGTCTCCCAGATAAAAGACATAATTACCTGAGAGAGGGAGGATGTGTTGTGCAGTGCACACTTTTCCTCAGCTGGGCTTCAGAGTTCAGAGTTAACACACACTCCTGCCATTAGGTGGCGACAGAGAGGGACAGCAAGCAGAGAGACACAGCGAGAGAGAGAGAGGGGACTGGGGGGGGGGGTTGTGGGTGTGAAGGCCCAGGTCATGGCTCACACATACATTACCACAACCTGAGTATAAAGAAAAACTGTTAGTGGAAAGCCAAACTGAGTCACAAAGTATGTTTCTGAAAAGGAAACCTTGACACTTTAAACTCTACAGCGCATTGTTTTTCCAGCGAGACCACCATATTTTATCCTTTGTGAATCGGGATGCACTTATTTACGTTTTAATACAAATTCATTCAAATTGGTAACTGCAAATTAATCCAGTTTTCAGAACGAAGGTCTCCAGAACTACAGTTTGCATCTTTTAATCTCTTTTAAGGCAATTACTGTTCTCGTTGAATTGTATAGTATCATGATGAACACAGAGTGGGCAATTTGCAAACCTTTGGCTTGCTGAGAGACACAGTTGTCCTTTTTGGGTGGCATTGTGGCTCCTTTTACCTTTCATATTTCTAGTTCAAGAGAGACTTACCATTACTGTCAATGAAAATGTGGGTACAACATTTGGAGTGGTATTTATATAAGCCCAAAAGATTGCCAATTAATGATGAGTTCTTTATCATTTATTTGCCCTTGGGTTTTTATTCCTCAATTGCTATCACCTTATAAAAGCATCCTTTTAGCACAAAGAATAGAAGCCCATTTTCATGACCTCCTCTAATGCATTTCCCTCCGTCTTCACTGCCTCGAAAAAAGTTTCCACCTCTTCACAAAACATGTTAATTGCCATCGTGAGCCCAGTATAAAGAAAATATCTACACGTTAATTATCCAAATATGTTGGCAACCCATCTGCAGGAAGCCATTGAAAATACTAAATTGTGTTTTCTCCTTTTCAGCTTTTATTTTGGACACATTGTTAATCAAAAGGCTTCAGAAATGTGCAGATGGGCAATCCTTGTGTCTGCAAGGAGCAGCCTGGTTCAAGGTGAGTGTTTCATGCCCCCGAGCCCTTCTGTTACTCTCCATTGTGTTGTTTAGGTTACATATCCTGATGGGCTCAAATAGAGAGTTTCTCACACGCATCCAGTCGCACTCACACACAGAAGAAACTCTCACAGCCATTAAGATATATCCGCATGCACATGTGCAACCATGAGCACACCTACTCATGGCAAGGAATTAGCTTTGGGTCATTATTTGTGCGATTGTCTGTTTAAGTAAGATTTCAGTAAACAGAATTTTTTTTCTCTTGGTGGAAAAATGGACACTGAAAATGTAACCTCAGACCTCCAAAAGCTGTAGAATCTTTTATACAACATTGAAACCTTAACCTTTTGCATTTATGGGCCAGACTGGTTGAGAAACCCTTTAAAGTAGTTAAAAACATTTTAAAGCGCCACAAAGAAATATAATCTGCAGTAAAGTGAGTGTGAATGACAGCTTATCCTATAGAAATGGATTATCATCAGGCACTATTTGAGCTCGCATTGAGTTAAATGTTCAAAGTGACCTGGATGCAGTTTTGGAGAGACTCAGATTATGTTTGTGGTTGTGTAAATATTAATATAAGTTTGGATAAAAAGTAAATTTCTGTTTTTAAGGGTTGTTATATTATCTTTGCACTTTATATGTAAGCTCTTAAATTCCTCTTGGGCTCCTAAAAAGTTCTAGTATTGTTTTCAGTGTCACCCCCTCAGGTTATAGACGCATCACAAGCTCAGGATGTTGCTGTTTTAGGCTCCGTTGACTGTCGCGCACATAAAGTTGGATACATTTCAGCATGTAACGCAGCTCTCTGTCGAGTTGACCCAACATTTATGGATATAGCATCGCAGTATTATAGTAATGAGGATTTTTTTTAATTGATCTAGCTGCATTCTGCATATTCAGTTAGTATGTGATATAAACTTTGCTCAGCGTACTCTGAACATCCATTTTCATCCATATGTGGACAGTAATGCATGTGAACCATTGTCATTTAGCATGCAGTTTACTTTCTGATCCTTACTGGTGATAAAATGTATCTACAGTGGAAGGAAAACGAAAACTATGGCTAACAACTGATCTGCTTTGGATGAATTATATTCATAAATATTCAATTAAAGGCCAAAAATTAGAGGGGAAATTATTATTATGATTATTATTATTAGTTTACAGTGTAATTCTGTGCTACTTTCAGCTGCTGCCATTTTTACATGGATTTCTACTCCTGGGATCAAACTGGGGATCTTTTGCTTCGATCTCTGCCCGGCTCCTTGTTGCTGGAAGGACAACAACACACACTTTACAACCATCCATCTGGTTTTTAGGCAATATACAACTTTGAATAATAAAAAAGCAAAGCTGCTGAGAAAGATTTAGCTGGTGTGCAAAAGGATTTTTTTAAAAATTGCAATACTTGACCTTACTAGATTCCTCATTAAACATTTAAAATGTATGTTCCAATAAGCCATTACTTTAGTGCATGTTTTTCTCCCTTTCCTTTGATGGCAGCTTGTCGTTTCCTTTGTGCAGCATTGTGATATTTCACTACATTCACTACTAGTCAGTATTCTATTGTATTAAGTGGAATTTCAAAGTTTTACTACGTTAATTTGTCCATGGTTTCTTCTACCTGAAGGGTAAACTTTTCAGAAGGATGTTTGTTAGAAGGATTTTACATGAGCATATATTTTTCAGCAAGATACATTTGTAAAAGAAGTGTCCTTGAGACATCCCTCCTCTAATTCATCATGTTTTGTCCATGCTGTACTATTCAGATATGAGTTATATTCTACCTTCCCCACCGTGGACCTACTGTTGAAGCTAACAGTCAATATCCTTGCGCTGCTTTTGAATCTTTGCTCCAGACCTGTTCTGTTCAGCAGGAGTGAAGGCAAGGACGAGTGCACCCAGCTCCAGTGATCTGTCCTTGGCTCGTGCTGCGTTTATTGTTTCACAAAATAAAGGAAGTCTTGTAAGACTAAAGCAGAGTTACTACTGCTTTCTGCATGTGTTAAGTTCTCTCTTGATGAATACACTGTGGAATCAATGCACCGTTGTGGGTTAACACTTTGCAGCGCTGCCCTTCAGGTGTAGGTTTAATTTACCGGATGATTTGGTTCACCGCCGACTTTAAAGAGAAAACGCTTTATTGTTAAGGCGGTCCTACCTGTGAGGTGTTGCTCCTTATACCTGGTCAGGTGCCTTTCTTGTCTATCACATCCATGCGATACTTAGGCTGCCTTTGTCTTCAACAGCCACACGGCCACATATCTGCACAGCACTTACTTTACAATTTGCTGAAAGCATGTGCAGGCTCACAACCGCTTTCTTTATTTACGTCCTCACTTTCACTTCGGCGGCTATCATAAACATTTGTCGTCTATCCTCGTAATACCTGACTGAGCCGATATGCGCTCGAGCGAAAATAATTTTGATTGCCTCCGTTCTTGATTATTATTTGAAGCTTACACCTTTTCAGGCAACTGACCTAGACTGGGACTTTTGTTTTGTACTCACATGCCACAAGGGCTGAAATGCTTAAATAATATGTCAGGTAAGTATTGTATTATTGGCCCTTAGCCTCAGCAGCAGGGTTTACAAACAGCTATATGGCTCTCCAAGGCCAAGCACTGGCCTTGCACTAGAGGCTTAGCACTGAAATGGAGGCATTCAAGCTTAAAGTTATTCATGTCAAGTAAGGCCCACAAAACCCTTCCATACAACCCATAAATCTGATATTTTGATGGAAATACCAGACATTTCATGAGTGCTCTAAAGGAGCTTTTTCACTCAGTTAACACTTTGACACAGCTCACCACTTTCACACTATTTGTTCCACGGCTTCTCTTCCTCTCCAGTAGGTAACACAGCAGGGCAAAAACGTTAAGACTGAACGCCCTGCACTCCACAGCTCCTCAAATTCACAATGCACTGTTGTCATTTAAGCAACGGTAATATTCATCAGTGTGTAGAACTGGGCACTTTGTTGGAAAACAACTCATCGCTCTACTTTGCTTCACATCTCTTAAAGGGGCTATAAACTCCTATTCATTCGCCTTAACACTGAGGACTTGGCGATCTAATGCTAAACCTCTCCAAGTGCATGTGTTTGTGAAGAAAATGTTCTAAGCCTTTCAAATTGATAGCGCTGGCTATCATCATGTATGAGTTCCAGCCATCCAAGTGAGCCCTCAGCTTTAATTAAACTTTTTTCAAAGTGTATCTTCCATGAAATCAACCTAGTCTCTCTGGCATCCGTGTGTCGAGAAGCTCTCCCTCTTTTTCGCTCGAGTGGTCGATACATTAAAACTTGAACTGATTGATTTCAGAATGCTTGTGCCATCAGTGTCCTTACGCTGCCATTAACTACATCTGAAGTATCTTAGTCATCAAGCTTTAGGCCAGGGATTGATAATAGCTTGACCGCCGGGGCCTATCTTACCCATCCTTTTTCAGGAGGTCTTGTATTTAGCACCCAGAGCACTTGTGGCAAAACTCAAACAGCACAAGGGTATTCACAGAGCAGCTGAGTGGAAAGCTTTTTCTCATTCGTCTGAACCTCATGAATATATTCCAACTCTAACCAACTACTTTGCCTTAATGTGGAATTTCATCAAGGTATGAGGCCAATTTATTTATTTGTATTCTCAGCTTCTTAGTGATACTCTTGAACACGGTGATGACAGGCAGGATAATCTCAGTCTTTCATCAGCAAAGTGGCCCTGCACAAAACCCATCGGTAATGTATTCGCTATTGATTGATGGTCGCTCCTGCACTACTAGGCAACACCATTATTATCATGCATAGATTCCAGACTGCCCACAATAAAATCATTGTCTTGATTTAAGTCATCCACCCCTGAGGTGTCATAATAGCACGACTGGTATTTGCCTTGTATTGCTTTCTTCCTCGACAATTGCCGGGATTCCCTGTTATCATCTTTACACCAGCCTAATACTCTTGCAACCTTTCATGCAGGAGACAAAGCTGTGTTTACACAAAAATGCTGCCGGTGTGTACGTGCAACAGGTGCAAAGATGGGCTAAAGATAACAGACATTTGATTGCATTTTATTTTTTTGTAAAAGCAGATTTTGAATTTAAGTGAATAATTTAGCATTTTGGGGACCAAACTGGGTTTTTTTTGTTTTTGACTTTGTGCTATATTTGAAACTTTTAAGCTTTTATTTATTCGACTCATGTTGTCAAACTCTGATTTATGATTTTATTCAAACACTAAAAGTCGTAAAAGTTTCCACAATTATAACAAACAGTTAAAAAAAAACATTTGTTGGTTTTCTAATTGTTGATGCCATCAAAAGATTCTGTTATTATCATTATTATTATTATTATTATCTGCTGGGTTGTACTATGCTGCTATTCTCCTGAACATGGTACGTGTGACATTTTCTCTGTTCTCACCCGTTTTCAGTGTCGACACGCGTGGCTCTATGTTGCAAACATTATATGCTCGTAGTGCGCCTCCTGGGAGCTGCCCGGGTCTCGAATCATTGTGAATTACTGTGACCTTGGTTATCAATCATTGTATCAGGGTATCTAATGTAAACGCAACCGTGGTGTGGATAACATGCCACATCTGCTCTCTGGACTGTGCTGCTTCTTGGTTACCAAGCGATTTATTAGAGCGCACTGTGTGAGGGATAATAGGTCAAGGTATAAAGATCAACTAGCAACGCTTCCATAGGCATACAATTATCTCTTAAACAGGCTGTTGTAATATTGTTATTCACCAACAGATAGTTTTGTGTCCCCAAAGCATTTCAAAGACGGAAAACTAGTTGTGTAGCTTAAAAGCGCCCTCCAAGGGGAGTTGTGTTTGCGCTCAAGACCAATTTATTGCCGATGAACATATGGCCAATATTTTGTCTCACGTCATAGCAAGGGGAAAACAAACATCATGCAATGTTAGCGAGTCAGCAAGAGCAGAGCCACTTGGCCAGCTATGCAAACGCTCTTGGACAATATGAGAAGAGGAGCACTTGCTTTCTGGGTATATAAACCACATCAGGCTTATCTCTGCACGCACTCCTGACTCCCATTTGGAGATATTTCATTAACTCTGCGCGCTGTCTTAACGCTGGCAACACATTCAGCCCCCCTCCAGTCTAGGTAAGCGCACTGGATGCTCCAGGCAGTTTATACAGTATTTTCTCGTGTTACAGCTTAATAGACGCTGCTTATTTTCTGTTACTGCTGATTCATGCACGCGAGCGCGCACTTTGGTCTTTAAATTAATAAAACGCGGATCTTAATGTGTTTTAAATACAAAAATGATGTAGGCAGGCCTGTGTGTTTGAGCCTACAGTAGCTGGTGATCATTACGCGTTCACGTGGGCAGACTGTGCTGTTTTCAACATTATCATTGCGTGACACTTAGAGGCCTTCACCTTCACACTCAATTGCTCAATCGGGAGAATTGAGGTGTCATTTGGAGATGACTAAGAGTAAAATTAAAGAAAATATTTTAATACGACAGATGTTCTTGTCCATGAGTCAACAAAAGGCGCACATATTGACCCCAATGATGCAAAAAATAAAATAAATTAAAATAAAAAACCTTCCACAAATGATGCGCTCACAAAGTTACACCAAAGCCGAGCCAAAATCTGTGCGTAGATAACATCAAATCCTGCGTTTGGTCCTCGTATGATCAAATGTTTCTTTTCTGTGCACCTCTGAGCAACGATACTGGCAATCATAAGTTGCCTAATTGTAAGCACCCCCTGTTGTTTCTTAATTTTGCCGGTAGAGACCGCTAGAGCTCTACAGATGTCAACAGCTGTTAATGTTATTACTGCTCTCGCACACTAGCTGCTTAACAAGGAGGACAAGTTGTCTGTACTTGTGCCATCAACAGCGGGCCAGATCAAGTTTTCGTGGAGAGGATGATTTACTTATTTATTTATTTTATTTTTGTTTATTTATTTATTTGTTTGTTTATTTGACAATAATATCGTTCGAGGCTTTACAAATTGTCACTTTGGATTTATGTGAAGAAGCCTTGGAGATTTCTAACTATTCTCCCTCCTCCCTGCCGGTGTCAGAGCGATGTTGAAATGGGAAGTGATTAAAAAATAATAAACCCCCTTTTAGCAATTTGTCTTACATAGAAAAAGATTAAGGCGAATGGGAAAGCGTGGCATGAAATTCACCGTTACAAATAAACTGGTGGTTTAACAAATGAAGGCATCTCCTCGGGGCATGGGCGCCTCGCTATAATCTCGCCATGACATGTTTAATCATTAGAGAAAAGGAGACGAATAAAGACTTTGTGCCCGGGGCGGGGGGAAGGTGGAAGGATTTCTGTTTCTGTTTTCTTTTCTTTTTTCTTCTTCTTTTTTTTAAGAAAAAAAAAGGGAAAAAAATCGGGCTTCAGAATGATTTCTGCCCTCGAGCCAAGTCTCCTCGGGCCACGGCTTAGCCCCCATAAATAAACCGGACCCGGCTACCTGAATATTATATATAGCCTTTTAATCATAGAGGGAGGAAATCGGTCTTGTCACTCTGTACATTTATCATAGGCACCCTGAGGCAGGCGGGGTTACCTTTATCAAAGACTACCTCACTGCCTGAGGCATCCGAACACGCTGAAATTCAGCGATTAAAGGAAAGCAATGATCAACATTATTATGGATTCTCCTGCGGCATTCTTATTTGTGCATTCAATCGAAAGATTTATTTAATCAAGAATATAAAAAGCCCTTTCTTTACTTATTTGGGAACAATCGTGGGCATGAATTTTTAGGAGGGAATTATAATTAATCAGACGGGGCCCGTTTTTTGGGGTTCATCCGAAAAATTAATTGTTTTTGGATGAATCCATTCTGTCATACTTTTGATTGCAAAGCTGGGATCAGAAAAAAAATGTAATGAGCTTTAATAATTAGGCAGCCAGCTCTGTAGCATATAATATTAAAATGGAAGAACTGGCAAAACTGGTGATAGCATAATTACAGCATCGGTGATCACAGAGAGGAAAAAGGTTAGTGTTGTGCACGCACTATACGCACAAAAGTCAAATGAACATCTCAGTCAGAATAGTGTATCGTTCTGGTGTCAGATCTAAAGATTTAATGTCAACCGGACTCAAATAAGCAGGTGATAGGAAGGAGCAGCACTGCGCCCCGCATTGTCCTTTAAATCCTGCTGCATCCACAGCTCACAGGCCATTCTTTACAATATCTTCTGTGCGCATTAACACCCCCAATACACACACATTTCACACAGTCCTAACAGGGGATAGTGAAACAATGGTCTCTAAGTGGATTTAACATTTTTTGTTTCAACTTTTTGACTCTAAACAGAGGATTCTTATTTTTGCGAGTTAATATTTAAAGAAACAAAAACCAAAAGCGTGAAAAAAAATACAAAAAGCAAACACAACAACAAAAACTACAATAATTAGATCATGACTAGAAAATAAAAGTCTAACTTGGACAAAATGCACGACGTATTTTTACACTTTGTTTTTTTACAAATAATTTTACATACATTTCGCCTGAATGTGTCCTGAGCTAATTTACTGGACTGTAAACATTTCCCGGTGTTGGTCCCGTTAACTCGTCCAGCTCTACAAAAACAGTCTGCATACTGGCCACTGTCAGAGTGAAAAGGCAAGCGGGCTGTTTGAACTACCTGTGAAAGTAAACAGGTAAACACAGAGCGATAGGCTCTCCAAGTGGAGTACGTCCACTTAGCCAGTGCACATTTACCTCTCCTTTTCCGAAACCCTCGGCTCAATTGATCAAATAGTATATCCCCAGCAACTGACCACATTCTGCAGCCCAGTGCGCACCCATGCACCGTCACCAGACCTACTGTGACTCCCCCTCCCCGTGTCAGTGTGCCACCCACGGCAGAACCAAAGCAGAATGACACGGATGGTAACCCTGCGTGCTCAAACATACCATAATTTGGCTCCATACACTTTTAAGCCACTGAATAAATCTCAACGAAATAATGTTGTTGCATGGGCCAAAGTCAGTTTCCTGATGAGGTGCGCATAAAGGCTGCAGCCTGGGTCATTCCTCCGTGGTGCGTAAAGCTTTCTGGGTGTCTCCTGTGGGCTGCTTGTCCCTTCACATGTCGGATTTAGCTGTGCAGCATTACTTGGTGGATCAGGTCAGTAACCTCTCTCTCCCTTATAGAGGCTC